>NC_035447.2:170390837-170717659 GCF_002127325.2 Helianthus annuus | reverse complement strand
CGGTTTGATTTTTAGCTATTTTACTAAGCAAACAAGACCATAAATGTTCTAAAAAACTTACAGAAGCTTGAACACGAAGTATGATGATAAGAGAAAGCTTGGAAGCTCCAGAGATGATCAGAGAAGTGTGTTTGAAGTGTGGTGAACTTATAAACACAACATGCCTATTTATAGTGCAAGACAAGCTCCTAGATCATCACACATTGGTCTACAAGTGATCATGGATGATGGGCAGGTGTCCTAAGGTGTTATGGGTCGAGTAGGGGGCACCCATGCTTCACTTAGTGCCCATTTGATCCTTCACAAGCTCAAAAGGCATGAAAGTCCAAAGTTTCTGCATCTGGGCGTCCCACGCGGCCCGCATGGAAGATCCATGCATTTTGTACGCGGGCCGCCTGAGTTCAACATCAGACGCGTACAATTTAGGAGGCTCGCAGCCCGCCTCAACTTAATCCAAAATGCAACGCGGCCCGCGAGAGGGTTATTTTTCAAAGATTTTAAATCTTTTGTAATGATTATCAGAATCTGGTAATTAATAACGAAATCTTTCATAATTATTAACCTGACCTTTCGGGTTTGAAGGGGTAACTTTGCGGTTTGGCCCTCGATTATTTACAACTAAGGGCCTCGTGTTATTTACCCGCATTGTTAAGTCCCCGGTTAACTTTGTTAATTATTCAGAAAGCCTTAACTTTCATTGTTGACGCTTTTAACCCTTCTCGTACGAATTTGATCATAACTTTCTCGTTTTAAAACGGAACTTCGCGGAATTTATATATATTATATTCTAGTGAGCGTATTTTACTGTTATAAAGCCTCGGGTACGTCAAAGGGTCACTCAGAGGTATAATTAAACATGTTGACACAGTTAACCCCTGTAGCTTGTAATCTCTCACTTTCTTCCGCGTTTCGCTTCCGTACGATCCATGATTTATTCGTTTGAAGGTACGAGCACCATTTAGGGTTACTATACAGTATACTTACCCTTGTTTGAAATTTATAACCCTCGAATTTATATACTTTCAAGGTTTGTCAACATTAGTCCTTTATTAAATATAATATGCCACGTGTAAACTTAAGACACGTGTCAATACATTATTGGACACAAAATTTCGAGGTGTTACATCCTCACCCCCTTAAAATAAATCTCGACCCGAGATTTACTCAAATAAATAGGGATATTTCTCTTTCATCGTGGATTCAACTTCCCACGTGAATTCGGGACCTCTTCGGGCATCCCATTTAACTTTAACTATCGGCACATGTTTTCTTCGGAGCTTTTTCACCTGTCGGTCTTCAATCGACAAAGGCTTCTCCACAAACTTCAAGCTCTCATCTATATGCACATCTGTGTGTGGGATCACTAATGATTCATCAGCGAAGCACTTCTTCAGATTGCAGATGTGGAACACATTATGAATTCCATTGAGCTCTTCTGGTAAGTTCAACTTGTAGGCAACTAACCCGACACGTTCGATAACCTCAAAAGGTCCTATGTATCTCGGGCTCAGTTTACCCTTCTTACCAAAACGCATCACCCCCTTCCAGGGTGACACCTTTAGTAACACTTTTTCACCTACCTCAAAGTGAAAATCCTTACGCCTCGGATCAGCGTAACTTTTCTGCCTATCACGGGCAACCTTGAGACGTTCCCGAATCTGGACAATCTTGTCCGTTGTCTCGAAAACTATCTCTGGTCCCGATAATTGGACCTCTCCTACTTCTGCCCAACAAACAGGCGATCTACACTTCCTACCGTATAATGCCTCGAAAGGCGCAGCCTTTATGCTGGTATGGTAGCTATTGTTGTAGGAGAATTCGATTAGGGGTAGGTTCTTATCCCAACTACCACCTAAATCGATAGCACATGCTCGCAGCATGTCTTCTAACGTTTGAATTGTACGCTCACTCTGACCGTCTGTCTGAGGATGGTAAGCCGTACTAAAGTTCAAACGTGTGCCCAAAGATTGTTGAAAACTCTTCCAGAAGTGAGACGTGTATCTAGGATCTCGATCAGAGATAATAGACACAGGTATGCCATGTAAGGCGACAATCTTATCAACATATAACTGGGCCAATGTATCGGAGCTATAAGTCTCCTTGATGGGTAAGAAATGAGCTGACTTAGTCAGTCGATCGACTATAACCCATATTGTGTCGTTTCCTTTGCTCGTTTTTGGTAACTTGGTGATGAAATCCATAGTTACACACTCCCATTTCCATTCAGGAAGTTCAGGCTGTTGTAGCAAGCCAGATGGCTTTTGATGCTCAGCCTTGACTTGCGCACAAGTCAAGCATTTGGCTACATAGGCGGCTACAGACTTTTTCAAGCCTATCCACCAATAATTTGCCTTTAAATCCTGATACATTTTGTCTGCTCCGGGATGGACAGAATATTTGGAACTATGGGCTTCCTGGAGGATAACATCACGTAGTCCTCCATAAATAGGAACCCATATCCGTCCATTCAATCTCAAAAGTCCATCCTTGTGAAGAGTTAACTGCTCCTCAGTTACTCCCAACTTTTCCTTAGGATAATTAGCTTCCAACACAGCCTCTCGCAGTGCAGCTAATATCCTTTCAATCAAGTTATTCTTTACTTCCGTCCTCCTCGCATTGATTCGGATGGGTTTCATCCTTTCTTTCCGGCTTAAGGGGTCAGCAACTACATTCGCCTTGCCGGGATGGTACCTGATTTCACAATCATAATCATTCAAGGTCTCCATCCAACGGCGTTGCCTCATATTTAGCTCCTTCTGATTGAACAAATGTTGAAGGCTTTTGTGATCTGAATAGATCACAAACTTGATTCCATATAGATAATGCCTCCATAGTTTTAGTGCGAATACAACGGCACCCAGCTCCAAGTCATGGGTGGTGTAATTCTTTTCGTGCACCTTCAACTGCCTTGAAGCATAGGCAATCACCTTGCCTTTCTGCATGAGCACACACCCCATGCCAGTGTGTGACGCGTCACAGTAGACTACGAACTCTTCAGTACCTTCCGGTAGCGTCAACACAGGAGCGTTGCTCAATCTTTGTTTCAAAATGTCAAAGGATTCTTGCTGCTTAGGGCCCCAAATAAACTTTTCCTTCTTCTTGGTTAGAGAAGTTAAGGGCGCAGCAATCCTTGAGAAATTCTCAATGAATCTTCGGTAGTATCCTGCCAATCCCAGGAAATTACGGATCTCTGTGGGCGTCTTTGGCTCTTGCCAATTCATGACCGCCTCTACCTTAGCGGGATCCACTTGGATACCACGCTCACTTACGACATGTCCAAGAAATTGGACTTCTCTTAGCCAGAATTCGCACTTGGAGAATTTGGCATAGAGTTTCTCGCGATGTAGCAATCCGAGAATACATCGTAGGTGTTTCTCATGGTCAGCTTCGTTCTTTGAATAGATGAGAATGTCGTCGATGAACACTATGACGAATTTGTCTAAATACGGCTTAGAGACGCGATTCATGAGATCCATGAACGCAGCCGGTGCATTTGTGAGCCCAAAAGGCATCACTAGGAACTCGTAGTGACCGTAGCGAGTCCTAAATGCTGTTTTGTGTACGTCTTTATCTCTGACCTTCAGCTGATGGTAGCCCGACCTCAAGTCGATCTTTGAGAAATAGTTAGCCCCTTGCAATTGGTCAAACAAATCGTCGATTCTTGGCAATGGGTATCTATTCTTTATCGTGACTTTATTAAGTTCACGATAATCGATGCACAGACGCATCGACCCATCCTTTTTCTTCACGAACAGGACAGGTGCTCCCCAGGGAGACGAACTAGGCTTGATGAAACCTTTTGCTAACAGTTCATCTAGCTGGGTCCTCAGTTCCTTCATTTCAGTCGGTGCTAGCCTGTAGGGTGCTCTAGCAATAGGAGCTGCTCCAGGAATGATATCTATTCTGAATTCCACTTGTCTATCTGGTGGCAACCCAGGTAGGTCTTCGGGAAAAACCTCTGGATACTCTGAAATGACAGGAATGTCCTCTATCCTTGGTTTGGGTCCTTCGATAATCACTTGTGCCATATAGATGACACAACCTCTCTTTAGGCATCTTGAAGCTTTGAGCATAGATACGTTCTCGGGCAGACCATTCTGCGTATCCCCTCGAATGGTGAGCGATTCGCCAGTCGGGGCCTTTAGCACAATTTGTTTTCTATTGCAGACTATCTGGGCCTGGTTGTGCGCTAACCAGTCCATGCCCAGAACAATGTCAAAACCAGCTAGATTAAAGGGAAGTAGAGATAGAGGAAAAGAATGGTTCTTAATGGATATCATACATCCCTCTAATATAGTGGAGACGGTTTCTACAGTGCCGTCTGCTAGCTCTACTTCGTACTTTACATTTAGGGTTTTAATAGGTATGTTCAGCAACTTACAAAATTTTTGGTCTACGAAGGATTTATCAGCTCCTGAATCGAACAGTACTCTTGCAAAAATATTATTCACGAGAAAAGTACCTGTTATTACGTTGTCGTCTTGCAGGGCTTCATTTACATCCATTTTGAAGACTCTTGCGTTATTCTTTTTGGGTTCGTCGGTCTTCTTGGCGAGTTTGGGGCAGTTGCTCCTGATGTGCCCCTTTTCACTACAGTTGTAGCAGGTCGAGTCCTTGATCTTCTTACAATCCACAGTCTTGTGGTCTTTAGACTTGCACAGTCCACAAGTGTGCGTCTTTGACTGGGATTGTGAGTTTGGCCCAAACCTGCACTTCCCAAAGTGGAATTTCTGGCAGTTCTTACATTTGGGCTTCTCCCCCGATCGTTGCTCATCCCTTCTCGTCTCGGTCCCTTTCTTGCCATCACCGTTTCCACGGTGTTTCTTTCCCGACCTTCGTGAGGTATCTTCCTCACGCTTTCTCTTTTCAGCCTCCTTGTTCCTCTGCGATCTCAGTCTGACCGCGTCCATCGTGAGGGACAAAGAGAGGTCAGTCACGGAACTGAAGGTCGTTGGCCGAGAGGCCTTCACACTAGCCTTTATCGCGGGTTCTAATCCCCCGATAAAACGAGCGATCCTCCTTGGTTTCGGGTGACTAGATAAGGAACCAAGCGAGACATCATATTGAAGCTTGTTAAGTAGGCCTGGCAGTCCAGATTTGTCATCACCAATGACACAAAATCGGACTCTATTTTCTCCACCTCATGCTGAGGGCAGTAATTTTCCCTGATGAGAGAAACGAATTCCTCCCACGTCATGCTGTAAAGTACAACTTTTCCTGAGGCCTGAACCAGCGCCCTCCACCAAGCTAGGGCCTCGCCCTTAAATGACTGTGACACAAACTTCACAACATCCTTTTCAGCGCAGCCACTGATGTCCACAACTGTGTCCATCTCGTCCAACCATGTCATACATTCGACAGCACCCTTCTCCCCCGTAAAGTCTCGGGGTTTACAAGATACGAAGTACTTGTACGTGCAGCCCCTGGCGCGGGAAGCATCAGTATACTCCCGTTCGCGACGAACACTATTTTCATTCGACGAGTGATTGTCGTCGTCTTTCTTGGGCTTGGACGAGTGTTTATCGTCGTCCTTCTTTGGTTTGGATAGTGGTTTGCTGTGGGATTTTGATTGTGTCTTGGGCTTTGATGGTGGTTTGGAAACTGTTCTGCTTCTGGACTCTGTATACTGTCGATCCAGAGCTGCTTGCACAGCATTGTCGACAAGAGCCTTGAGTTGAGCGCCCGTTAGATTTATCTGGGAATTATCATAATCTTCTTCATTGGTATGATTACTTCCTTCATTAGGATTTGCCATAGTAGCTTGTATCTGCTGCAGAAGATAATGAAAATTTTATTTAGGAGTTTATTATTGAATTGTCTTTAATGGCAATTCATTAACCATGGTATTGAAGACCATATCTGGTTAATTTGTTACTCACTTTATATTTTTAGGATTTGAACATACTCATCCTAATTATAATTAATATTGCTAGTGGCATAAAAGCCTAGTCACGAGGACGTTATTATAATATTAGCCAAGATTACAGAGAATCAAGGTATGAAGGTTTGAACCGTAGTCCTTTTACTCCTTCTGACAGGGAGTCTTAAACCACCATTGTCTTTTGTCTTATTATGACAACAATTATGGCCCATAGGCACTACATCTCTAACGGATGTTTGATAATTCGGCCCTTAGGCACTACATCTCTAATGGATGTTTAACAAATGATCATCTTTATTGATGATTTAACCCGTGATTTATTATATCATTTATTTGGGCTTTGGAATCCTTTAAGGGATTCTTGTATAAGAATGGCGTGTGTGACTTTAACGAATCACATCTGTCATGATTTGTTAACATGCTTACAGAGGTTAACAGGGAATCAGAATCTTTTCAATTAGGTCTTACCATCTTGGTCGGATCTTAAAAGACACCTGGCTAGGTTTCACTCTAAGATTCTTTATTTAGGCAGATCAATTTAAAAGGAATGGTTTTGATTTATTTCATATATAATGATAACAAAATGAAATTCATAATATAACATTCCATAATTTTAATACGATTACACATCACCCTAAACGGGACTTTTAAATAGTACATACCTACATAGAGGTTTAAAACGAGTGACAAGTCCTCGCAGGGACTAATACAAGATAAATGTCCATGTAAGGACTAAAAGATAAGTCCACGTAGGGACTGAAATACGATAAATGTCCACGCAGGGACTTCTTTTAAAATAAACATTACATTAGAACATACATAAGGACTAATGGTCACGTTTCTTCTTCTTGCCCTTTAGTAGGTTCGCTAAGCCCTTGAGGAATCCTCGGTGGCTCTTACGTTCTTCCTCGAAGTCTCTTTCCACACGGCTCAAACGGTGGAGTATTTCTTCTTGTTCAGGAGGAGAGAAACGTGGTTGTGGCGCCTGTTGCGGAACTGGAGGTCTGGGAGGTGCTGGATACCCATGTGCTGAGTAGTCCGGTACTCCCATGTTCCCATGAGCTCCGTCGGGATAGCGTGCATTATACCTAGCCGACATCACATAGGGGTCGCGCTCATAATTGTAGTTGTAATGTGCTTGTGATGACGGTTCGAACGGGTTGTAAGCCGTTGGACCCGTGTAAGCAGGTATGGGTTGGTTATACCCAAATGGTGGCGAATTTTGTGCAGCTGGTGCGGAGTTCGCCTCCTGTACAGGACTTGAAGGTCCTTCTTCTTGTAGCGGCGGGTAGTGGCTACTACTAGAGTGTCGAGGGGTGCTGAAGTGGAAATCCCCTCCTCCTCGTGTGGAAATATGAGCATTTGTCCTCCTACGCCTTGGCGGATCAGGCATTACTGGTTGTACCGGTGGTGGAGGTGGTGGCGTAACTGCCACGAAGCGTGAATCCTCGGAAGGATCTTGCGGATGTCGCGGTTGTTGTGATGTCTGCTGAGGTGGCGTGTAGTACCACTCATGTCGGTCAAACAACGCTTGAAAGCTATCTGGTCCCTGATAGGGTGTGCCATGGAAGGATGACCCATCAGAGACTTCTATTGGATGCGTGGACGTACCACGAGCAGGTTCTGTCGGATCAGTATCTTCGTCCATATGATCTTCGGAGAAGTGATCTTGCGGCCCTAACGGAACAAAACCTGAAGGTTCCTGGATGTAGTCAGCTGGATTGAACTGACCTCTGAAGTATGGAGTAGGGTCGTCAAAATTTCGGTGCGATACCGAACGTTGTAGAGGTATGAAGGAGGGTTGCGGGTTGTTGGGATCATTCTCGGAATTTGGCCCGAATGAGTGCCGGTATGATGGCGTCGAGCTGTGCGAGGTGGAATGCCTCGCAGGTTCATAAAGGTCTCTTCGCCTCTGCGGTTCTTCACTCCTTGTAGTCGAAGGAGCTCGCGTACCTGAAGGCCCAGCTTCGTGATCGTGATGAGTAACGATCTCTCCTCTGCCTCTTCTTCCCCTTCCTCTTCCTCGGAATATCACTGGCGGCATATTTCCTGCTTTATAAAACTTTAAATACCAATAGTAAAAGAAAAAGACAAAATTGGAATAACAATTCGAATTTGTCCTAGGTTCTTGTCTAGACTCAAGTATGTGCAATTGTGTCATTGAGATTAAACACATTAGGATAGTGTTTAATTCACTCAATGTTGGCTCTGATACCAACCTGTCACACCCCGGTTTCCACGTGTATCACCGGTGGGCCCGGTGGGGGATTACCGTGACGTAGTTGGCAACAATATAGTCAAACCACAATATATAAATGCACAGCGGAAGCAATAAGATAATTATAATTCAACCATTTACTGTAATATCAATGTATCACAAGTAGTTGAATAGTATCCACAGGATGGATCAAAATAAATAAAAATGTAGTTCAACAGATAAGACATCAAGCTTGCGAGACTTCTTAATGATGCTATGGAGCTAATGCCAGCCAATTACGTGTAGTACCTGCACTTAATCTTTTTGGGAAAATACGTCAGTTTACACTGGTAAATACATTCAACCGACTCTTTTGTAAATGTTTAATAAAATTGATTTGAATGCACGAGGCACAAATTCTTTTATAACTTGGGAGAATTATTTAAAATTATAATCTTGTGAACGAATTACATGTTCCTTCTTTGCGTTCAGTAGCCCGGATCGTGCCGGGTTAAAGATCAATAGACACACCACATTTGCGTAAAACCGAGGCGGGTAAACCATCGGCTACGTCTTTTTAATAGTATAGACATCAACCGGGTGTACGCCTACACCCGGGTGTCGAGGTCGTGGCCATTTCGTAAAATGATGCCAAGGATATCCAGGACATGGTCATTAACCCCCCAAAGGCTTTTAAGTAACAAGACTGTTTAAATGAGCCGATCAAACTATTCAATTAACCACCTCAACGTTGGAATTATTTGATGCTCAATCAAGCGGTATTTTATATACCGTAACCCAAGCCCGTATAAGGGAAAATAAGTTAAAAGTATTTACCTTTGCAATGTATATTCCTTAATCAATTAAGTCACTGATATCTTTTACTGGGGCTCCTTATTCTGGAACGAAGGTTTTAAAATAACCTATTAGAATCCTAACGGGTGTTTATATTAGCCGTAGCCTAGACCGGTTAGTTTCGAGGGATAGATGCGGTTTAATCGCGTGAAAGGCGAAAACCGAGAATGGAATGTGATTCTGACCCAACAAGTTCGGAGACTTGTTTTATATGGGTTTAATATTCACACTCTGGATTTTGGGGTCAAAATAATATAGTTTGACCCGTATCGGCTAATTTATGTAAACTAGTTACATAAGCTGAACCGTGCGCGCAATAGGTGCAACGGGTAACCGTAGGAGTCCTACACTGTTTTCCTAAGTCAATATACTTTAAAGAGGTTGTGGTATCAGTAGGATACCTTCCATAATGCCCGTAACGAGTTTCCGGTCATTTTAAAGACTTTTAAAGGGATTTCTGAGTTCTACGGGGAATCTGAGTTTCCCGATCAGTTTTATAAGTCTAAAATATTTTATTTATTATTTAGAATCAGTAGCAACTGGAATCGGGTCAAAAGACCTTGTAGAACTCAAGTTTTGGCCAAAAAGGGCATATTCGGTATTTACCGAACCGTAGCCATAACCGCAGGTTGTGAGCAGGGTAAAATTAATTAAAAATCTTTAAAAATCCCAAAATATTATTTTAATACAGTGGGTAAAAGTTTTGGTGACGAAATTATGGTTTAGATAGTCGTTATGCTAATTGCGCCGTTTATTACCAAAGTTTACTTATAAATGCGCTAATTAGCATAACTCCCATTCTAGACCTCGGATTGGCGTGAAACTTTCGGGAATGCTTAGAATTTAGTAAGCAAGGTTATGGTCCCTTCACGTGTCCGAAATACTCGTTTTATTTTAAAAAGGGCGTTATGGTCAACTTTTAAGTAATTAACGGAAATGCATAAAAGACTCGGATAAACAACGAACCGGTCACAGAGGGTTATACCATCATGTAACCTGGTCCCAAGGGAGTCCTAAGGCATATCTACCTTGTACTAAAACGGGTCAGAACTGAAGTAAAAGCAAAAGTCAAACTTTTGCGACATTCGGCTCCGAACCGGGTCAATATAGAAAATGGCCGAATCAAACGAGTTTAGACAAATTTATATAATTAATATCGTGTTTTATGAACATCAAAACAGGTTCCATAGCATATACATTACAGATTATGCACAAAATGGCAAAATGACTTTCTGTTGACTTTTTGGGTGCACGTTTGACTCGACATTAGACATAGTTAGAGTGGTGATCAGGGGGAACCCTTTTGGAGGTTTATTGCCCACCTAAATACCAACACATAACTACTTTTGATTCGACATAAGACTGAGCTATCAAGGATTTATCTTGAAGTCAAACCGTAGTTACGACGGTTTGATTTTTAGCTATTTTACTAAGCAAACAAGACCATAAATGTTCTAAACAACTTACAGAAGCTTGAACACGAAGTAGGATGATAAGAGAAAGCTTGGAAGCTCCAGAGATGATCAGAGAAGTGTGTTTGAAGTGTGGTGAACTTATGAACACAACATGCCTATTTATAGTGCAAGACAAGCTCCTAGATCATCACACATTGGTCTACAAGTGATCATGGATGATGGGCAGGTGTCCTAAGGTGTTATGGGTCGAGTAGGGGGCACCCATGCTTCACTTATTGCCCATTTGATCCTTCACAAGCTCAAAAGGCATGAAAGTCCAAAGTTTCTGAATCTGGGCGTCCCACGCGGCCCGCATGGAAGATCCATGCATTTTGTACGCGGGCCGCCTGAGTTCAACATCAGACGCGTACAATTTAGGAGGCTCGCGGCCCGCCTCAACTTAATCCAAAATGCAACGCGGCCCGCGAGAGGGTTATTTTTCAAAGATTTTAAATCTTTTGTAATGATTATCAGAATCTGGTAATTAATAACGAAATCTTTCGTAATTATTAACCTGACCTTTCGGGTTTGAAGGGGTAACTTTGCGGTTTGGCCCTCGATTATTTACAACTAAGGGCCTCGTGTTATTTACCCGCATTGTTAAGTCCCCGGTTAACTTTGTTAATTATTCAGAAAGTCTTAACTTTCATTGTTGACGCTTTTAACCCTTCTCGTAGGAATTTGATCATAACTTTCTCGTTTTAAAACGGAACTTCGCGGAATTTATATATATTATATTCTAGTGAGCGTATTTTACTATTACAAAGCCTCGGGTACGTCAAAGGGTCACTCAGAGGTATAATTAAACATGTTGACATAGTTAACCCATGTAGCTTGTAATCTCTCACTTTCTTCCGCGTTTCGCTTCCGTACGATCCATGATTTATTCGTTTTACGAGCACCATTTAGGGTTACTATACAGTATACTTACCCTTGTTTGACATTTATAACCCTCGAATTTATATACTTTCAAGGTTTGTCAACATTAGTCCTTTATTAAATATAATATGCCACGTGTAAACTTAAGACACGTGTCAATACATTATTGGACACAAAATTTCGAGGTGTTACATGTAAGGACCTAGGCGGGTATGTATTGGTCCCCTGGTGTGGGACCCGTACGAGGAATCATCCTCGTTTATTGTGCGGACATCACAGTAAGATGATCTGCGGTCTTCACGTCTGCTTCTCGAGGCTGTACGTGAGGGTACCCTACCTTCGTATTGTAAAATACGACCCGTAGGGGTGTGCGGTGCTGGGGTAGGCCCAGCTTGTACTTGCGCTTCCGCACAAGCGCGATTGTATGTTGCGGCCAGCAGGGCTGCCTGCTGGTCATACCAGGCATGAGGGTCCATGTCTGGTGGGATCACAAATGCGTACTGTGATAGGTCATGTCCGAACGTAAGGGATGGACCCCTTTGCGTCGACGTGCCAATGTATCCAGGGTGTGAGGTTGAGGGATTAACCCCTAACGGCCCTGGGTTTGCGGGGTTTTGGTTATTCCCAACATTGTTTTGGTGATCAGTCATGATTTTTTGAGAGGGAGAAGGATGGCTGAAAAAGTGCTAAGAGTAGCGGTGGGCGCCAATGATGAAACAATGGTTAACCGAGCAGGGTTAACTCACTGGTCTCGTCAAGAAGGGTTAATCCCTTCCTCTCGAGGATCGCTGGCTGGATCACCGGTGGGTTGATCTCCTGCACAAGGAAACAAACCGTGACTCGTAACAAGGAGGATGGGGTGGGGGGTGCTCCTTGTTACCACTCTCCGGCGTGAGAATCAGTAGTCTGCTTGGGAAGCAAAGTATGATAGTAGTAGTAGTGAGAGAGTTGCGAAGAGATACCTCAAACCTGGTTTGGGGTTGGTATTTATAGCCGAGAAGTGAAGGAGGAGGTGGATGGATAGACTGACGGCATGCTGCACCTTTGCAGGTGTGTCAGACATGTCGGTTGTGGAGGTGTCGCCACGTCAGTCTGTCGCTTACGTAGACCTGACAGGCGGCTGCCATTGGTGCTACTTGCTCTGTGGTGTCAATCCCACTTGCTGAGTGTACAGGATGCGGTGCGGGCCGCATCGCTGTTTGCGGTAACTGTAGACGTTCCGGCTTCTCACTCTTTGATCAAGAAATACGCGAGATGCGGTGCCAAGCCGCATCGTCGTCCGTGGTGACTGTTGCTGTTATCCAGCTCCCTTGTATTGATAGAAGTGTTCACTGGATGCGGTGCTAGGCCGCATCGCTGTGGACGCTTCCGTTTTCATACACCAGATGCGGTGCCATGGCGCATCACTATACCGTTCTCATAATCCAGGTAAGTCCTCCTCCACCTTTGGGCAGATTGGATTCAACCACTGTGTCGGTGCGTTCCCGCGCGGACACGGGTAGGTTGTTAGCTAGTGGGGGTTTTGATAAGGGTAATGGTCACTCGCGGTCGATGCTGACGCGAGATCTGGGACCATACCCCTTCAGGGGGTTTATCCCAGATTTATTGTTTCCTCCTGAATTTGTGTATTGGCATTATTGCCTAGTGGAGATGGATATGATCGGGTGGTTCCGCTAATGACACGATGATACTCTAGTGATCCGATACTCTAGTGATCCGTCAATGATCCAAAATTACCGTTAAAAAATAAAAATTAGTTGATAAAGGAGCATGAGAATGAAAAAAATACGTTGTCATAGTGGTAATGTTAATATAAAATGGGACCGTACATGTTGATGCAACAAACACAGGACCAAGGATGGTAGCTTAACTGGTCAGGCAAAAGGGCTGAAGGGTTCAGTTTTGCCTAACGCAGGTCGCGGGGTCCCTCCACGTTTGCAAAACGTGGAAGGAGGTTCACTAGTATGATTGAGGTATTTGCTTTGAAGTTCTTTCTTCGAGACTAGCTCGAATCCAGAAAAGAAAGCAAATGAGATGAATCTGGTGAAGAGTGCTTTGGAGGTGACAAAGAACTCTTGAATGACAAGAGATTAAGGAATCTCTGCTTTTCGGAATGTCCAGGAAGTGTCTTCGAGCTGTCTTCTTATAGTGGAAGACATCTCTCGAAATGGTATGGATTATACTAGTGGAACCTGTTTGCTTATGGAGGGTTTCCCCTTTTGGGGTTCAAGGCTTTGGACCCCTGGTTAATAGGGTGTGCCTGTACAGACCTGCTCTGACTTTGTGAGTTGGTGAGCGTGAGTTGGTGAGATGAGTTGGTGGACATGACTAGTTACTGTTCCTCGATTCACTCATTATACAGCTTTTCATCCGATGAACCTTTCAACCTTTTAAGCTCTTTGCATATTAGTGATTTTATTTGTCTTTGGGCTACCCCCGTCGTCAGCCCCCCAAGTCAGAGGTTTTTGGGGTATTATGCTCAAAGACTTCTGACTTTTATGCATGTCTTGTAAAGGCTTCAAGGGTTCGTTGTTTGGAGGCTTGAAGGGTTTGAGGCGGTTACTTTTTTGAATTTTGAAATTTAATCGATTTGACAGTTGATTGGACATGTGTCAGGCGGCGGATTGGCAGAAGTTACTTATTTACCTTTAATGCCCCTACTTTACTCTCTTATTTGTTTTAACTATTGTAAAGTTTCTTCACTTTCTTTGCAATCATTCACCGTTTTCCTCTTCTCAGGTTAGTTTCTTCTCCATTTTCACTTTTACTTTTTCCGATCATGGGTGCCCTTAAGGATTTAGCGAGGTCATTTTCTCGATTGACACAAGAGGAGGTAGACCTGTTTTGTCTTGAACATGGTATTGATAAACAGTTTAATCCAACCGCCCCTGCTTGCGATGCTTCCATTGACAAACCGATTCCTGGTTTTATTGCTTTGTATTGTCGGCATTTTGAGTGGTCTAATCTTCGTTACCCTTTTTCGTTTTTTGTTCTAAATGTGCTTGAGTATTATCGAGTGTCTTTTGGGCAAGTGCACCCGAAAGGAATGGCTAGGGTTTTGCACTTTGAAGTGCTGTGTCGTGCTTTAGGTTATGATCCTTCGTTGTTGCTCTTTCGGAGGTTCTTCCGGTTAGCCAAAAACGGTGATTGGTTTACTTTTGAGAACACAAAGGTTGAAACTTGTCTCGTTTCCTCCATGGTTACGACCCTTGGATCATGGAAGAATACGTTTTTCTGGGTTTCTGAATCCATCATTCCTTTCAAAATGGTGTGGAGGCATCCGGATGCTGTTCTCAACGATCCGGAGCCTTCCGAGTCTGAATTAAATGATGCCTTTCTTTCAGCCATTCGGGGGTGCCCTTCCAGGGTTCGTCCTTTTCCCGAACATTTGTTAGTGCTTTTAGGGGTTAGTAATATTTGGGCAAAAGTTGATCGGGATCCGGTGTTGATGAGAAATGGCCTTGGTATGCATTTTCTCCCCTATGCCTTTTCGTCTTACTTTTTTGTGTAACTTATTTTCTTTATTTGTTTTTTGGCAGTTATGTCTGCTTTGGACTTCATCAAGAGTGACGATACGTCCGATGTGGTTTTTGAAGATGCTCCGACTGTGCCGGGTGAAAATGTTGTTGTGAGGACCTCTGAGCAGAGGTTTGAGGGTTCAGGTTATGTCAGTGTTGCAAATGTGAAGGGTTTTACCAAGTCCAATGTTCCCAAGCCTTCAACTCGCCGGTTATCTCGTCGTTTACTGAAGGCTACTCCTCAATCCACTTCCACTGAGCCAGTGGATTTGAGTGATGACATCGAGGTTTCTGAGGATCAGGCTGAGGCAGAGGTTGAGAAGGAGAAGGAATTAGTTGTGCGTGGTAAGAAGGTTCGAGGGAAGAAGGGTGTTGCTACCCCTGTTCAAGAATCGTCGAGTAGAGACGTTGAAGGGTTGAACCCTGAGGGCACTTATGTGCCTTCTTGGTTGGTTAAGAATGATGACACTTTTAAGGATGCTGCTGTTTGTGAAGATGCTCTTAGTCATCTTGCTCCTCCTTCCGTTCGTGAAGCTATTGCTGAGATGGATGATGACACTATGTTAGCTCGCATGGTTTTAACTACTTGCAACCTTGCAGCCATGCTTCCCCAAGGGATTACACGCTTTCGCCAAAGGATGCGGGAGTATGAGGATTTCTCTAAAAAGAAGGACAAAATGAAATCCTCCCTTGCATCGATGAAGAAGGAAGTGGCTGGGTTTGCAGAGAAGGAGGCAGCTTGGAAGAAGGAGATTGAGGATTTGAAGAAGATGCATGCCATTGAGATGGGTGACCTGAAGAAAAGCTTTGAAGCTAATTTGCTGAAGTTGAAGGCTGATCGAGAGGCCTTATCTGTCCAGCAGAAGGCTTTTCGTGAAGAAAAGGAGGGGTTGAAGGCTTCCGTTGGTCAGGTGACTGCGGATAATCAATGGTTGATCGAGCATGGGTTCCAGCAGGTTGTGACTTACCTTTTGCATTCCAAGGAGTTTAACTCTGCCCTTGGTGATGTTTACACAAAGCTGCTGAACCTGGGGAAGCATCAAGGCCTTGCTGCTGGCTATAAACTTCATGAATCTGGGCAACCTTTGGAGAAGTCACCCATGTATCGCCCCGAGGCTTCTGATGTTTTCAAGGCTTCTGTTGAGCAGATGGAGAGGCTAACTTACCCTTATATTCATGAGGTATCCTCCTGCTTTGGTAAGCCTTTGTCTGTTTTACAGGGATTGAAGCCTGAAGGGTTGAATGAGAAGGTTTGTGCTGAGGTTTTGGGCTCTTTGTCGAGGAAGAGGTCCTACTCCGGGGACAGTGATGATACCCTTTCCAGTCTGCCTGAAACCTCGAAAGATGCTGGTTTGGAAACCTCTGCGGTTGGTGCTGAAGAAGGTGTGAAGGGGAAGAAGACAAAGAAAGCTAAAAAGTCTAAGGGTGAAGGTTCCAAGCCCTCTGATAACTGACATTTATTCGTAGCTTTCTTAGCAAACATTTTATGTTGTGTAATGTTTTAAACAATGTTTAGGTTTTGGGGACCCTTAAGGTTCCCGTGGTTGGTTGGTTGGGCCTATATGGCTGTTGAACATTAGTTTTATCTGCAAGTCACTAGGGCTTGCTTTGACTATCTAATGAAGGTCTTTTATGGCCTTTCTGACTATGACATGATGGTTTAGTGTTTTTGTTTATTTTACTTGCTTGGTTTGTTTTTTAGGGTTTCAACCCTTCAAGCTTTTTGTATGGTTGCTGCCGGGTTGAAGCCTTTAACCTTTCAAGCTAAGTATCCGTTAATTGAACACTGGGCAGCTTCTGATTTGGTTTGTATGTTTGGTTGATTGCCTTGTTTATTTTTATTTTCTTGCCTTGTCTTTGTTTACTTCGTCTTTATGTTTTTTACACTTTAAAGGGTTCAGTGCTGCAGTCACTTTGCCTTAGTGTTTATCATCAAGACGTAGTATCTATCCTTTTCTTTTATTTTGTTGCGATTTGTTTGATTTCGTAAGTCTATTTATTGTGTACATTTTTTAGACTTAAGGAACGATTGGTGTAGGCTGTTCAAACCTGTCTATGAGACATTATTGTTTTTCTTTGATAAGTCTCATGGAGTTGTATTGATTTAGGAACTCACCCCTTATATAGGTCCACTCAACCCTTGAACCTATTGAGCGATATGGCCTGGGAGCTCATCCCCTTACATGGCCCTTGCCATGGAGTTTTTTGCTAGGTTCTCAACCTGATATTAGGATAGAAAGACAAGTTTGATAAAGTAACTTCATTCATTCAAGCAACATTTGCTTTTACAAAAGGTTTTTGTTTTGCTACAAACCAAACTTTCTAAACATAAAACCTTCTAAGGGTTTTTCCGTTCCAGTGCCTTGGGAGCCTTTTGCCTTCTGAATCTGCCAGCTTATAGGATCCGCCCTTGTGTGCTTCTAGGATGGTGTAAGGACCTTCCCATTTTGGGCCTAGTTTCCCTTGGTTTTCCTTTTTGCTGGCTTCATTGTTTCTGAGGACTAGGTCCCCTGGCTTGAATCTTTCGTTCTTGACCTTTTTGTTGTAATAGGCCTCCATCCTTTGTTTGTACTTGGCTTCTTGTATTGCTGCTTGATCCCGGGCTTCTTCTAGGAGTTGCAAGTTCAACATGGTCTCTTGTGTGTTTACATTGGGATCCATGTTGACAACTCGTTGGGTTACAACTCCTATTTCAGCTGGGATTACGGCTTCGGATCCGAATACCAAGCTATACGGTGTCTTTTTGTGACTTGTTTTTTCCGTCGTTCTGATTGCCCATAAGACGCTAGGCAATTCCTCCAGCCAATTACTTTCATATCTCCCCAATCTTGTCTTGATGCCCTCTACAATACTTCTGTTGGTTCTTTCAACCTGGCCATTTGATTGCGGGTATGCTACTGAGCTGAAGATTTGGTTGATCCTGTACTCCTTGCACCAAAGGCTGAAGGGTTTCTCGGCGAATTGTTTCCCATTATCGGTGACAATTACCCCCGGTAACCCATAGCGACATATGATATTCTCCCAAACAAAGTCTATGACTTGTTTTCCTGTGATTTTGGCAAGGGGTTTAACCTCTGGCCATTTGCTGAAGTAGTCGATTGCTACCAATAGGAATTTTACTCCCCCTTTGCTTGGAGGGAATGGACCGACAATGTCCATTCCCCATTTATGGAATGGCCATGCTGAGGTTATGGGGACCAAGTCGTGTTTGGGACTTTTTGGTATCGGTGAGTGGATTTGGCAGGCATCGCATTTCTTTAGTTGCTCAGCGGTGTCACGATGCATTGAAGGCCAGAAATATCCCAAATTCACGAGCTTTGCAACCACCGATCTAGCTCCAAAATGAGCTCCACATATTCCTTCATGCACTTCTTTGACCAAATATTTGCTTTGTTCAGGGCCCACACACCTTAGCAATGGTGCAAGGTATCCTTTTTTATAGAGGATTTCTCCTTGCAACACATATTGTCTTGCTTTGATCTTTACCCTTTCAGCTTCCATTTGGTCGTTGGGTAGTTCATTGTTTTGAAGGAACTTCTTTATGGGAGTCATCCAATTCGGACCTTCCTCGGTGACCACATCTTGTACTTCCAATTCATCAATTGAACGAGCCTTCAACACTTCAACCAACACCTTTTTTGTGAGGTGGGCGAATGTGAGGGACGCTAATTTGCTTAAGGCATCTGCCTTTTTGTTTTGGGATCTTGGAATTTGTTTGATGTTGCATGCTTGAAAGGTGTTCATTAATTCCTTGGATTTTTCTTTGTACCTTCTCATGTTGGGCTCTTTGGCAACGTAGCTGTCATTGACTTGGCTTGATACTAGTAGTGAATCAGTGAACACTTCAAGCTTGTTGACTTTCATTTCTTTGGCTAGCCGGAGACCAGCAATCAGTGCTTCGTATTCAGCCTCGTTATTGGTGGTCTGAAAGTTGAAACGAAGAGCATATGTGAATTCTAGCCCTTCAGGGTTGATTAAGATTATACCAGCTCCTGACCCTTCAACGCTTGAAGCCCCGTCTGTGAACAGTTTCCAGGCTTCAGGGTTGGAGGGTTCAGTGGTTGTGGTGTTTACTTCCTCAGTCTTTTGGCTTGGGATTTCTACTAGAAAGTCAGCAAAAACCTGGGCTTTGATTGCTTTTCGTGGGACATAGGTGATGTTATGTTCACCTAGTTCCACTGCCCATTTTGCCAATCTTCCCGAGTTTTCAGGTTTTTCAAGCACGTTCTTAACGGGTTGGTCAGTGACCACTTGTATAGGATGTGCTTGGAAGTACCTTCTAAGCCTTCTGGCTGTTTGGACCAAGGCTAGGGCTAATTTTTCAAGGGGAGGATATTTGGTTTCAGCCAGTTTTAAGGTTTTGCTGAAAAAATAGACGGGTACCTGAGCCTTATCCCTTTCAATGGTTAGGACGGCACTGATGGCTTCATCGGCGACTGAGAGGTACACCGATATGAGCTCCCCGGTTTCCGGTGCTGCGATATCTGGCAGTGAAGCAAGGTGCTGCTTCATTTGATTAAAAGCTTCCTCAGCCTCATCGGTCCATCTGAAATCTTTCTTATCTGAACAATTCTTGAGCGTTTTGTAGAATGGTAGAGATCTTTCGGCCAGTTTTGATGTAAAACGTTTCAAGGCTGCAAGCTTCCCATTCAAGCTTTCAACCTCCTTCTTGGTTCTTGGCGGTTTAGCTTCGAGAACAGCCTTTACTTTGTTGGGGTTGGCCTTGATGCTTTGCTTTCCCACAATATGACCCAAGAATTTTCCTTCATCAAACCCAAACGAACATTTTTCAGGGTTAAGCTTCATGTTGATTTTTCTGAGATTCTTGAAGGTTTCTTGGATGTCATCAAGCATCTGGTATTCCGTTTTGCTTTTGATCACCAGGTCATCGACATAAGCTTCCATGTTTCTTCCAATTTGGCTTTCGAAGGCTTTATCGACGAGCCGTTGGTAAGTGGCTCCAGCGTTCTTGAGACCAAAAGGCATTTTTTGGTAGCAGAAAATGCCCTTGTCGGTGTGGAAAGCCGTCTTTTCTTCGTCTTCCTTTTTCATGAGGATCTGATGATAGCCTTTGTATGCATCGAGAAAGCATTTGAACGGGTATCCCGTGAGTGAATCAACCTTGAGATCAATTTCTGGGAGTGGGTAACAATCTTTAGGACAAGCCTTGTTAAGATCTTTGAAATCTATACACATTCTCCAAGAGTTATCAGGTTTTCGAACCATAACAGGATTAGCAATCCATGACTGGTACTTAACTTCTCGAAGAATGCCAGCTGATACGAGTTTTTCAACCTCTTGGCAAGCTGCTAGGCTTCTTTCGGGTGCCAGGCTTCTTTTCTTCTGTACCACTGGTTTGACGTTTGGTGGTATCCTTAGCTCATGTTCAGCAATGCTTCGAGGAATCCCGGTCATGTCTTCGGGGGACCAGGCGAATACATCGCTGTGGTGTTTTAGCAGCTTTTCAAGGTATGAAAGAGTTTCTTGAGAAAGGTTGGGGTTGACCCTTATCCGCTGTTCGGGGTACTTAGGGTTGATGACTAACCCCTGCTTGTCTTTCTCGTCGTCGGGACTTTCTCCTTCGATCAGGTAGGCTTCCTGAGAGGGTTGGAGGGTTGCAATCCCTCTCTCAGTGGGGAACTTGACAGTGCCATGGCCAATAGATACAGCCATGTAAAATGCACACTGTCCGGGCCTCCCTATGATCACATCATAGTTGGAAGGGATATTGATAACCACGAAGGTTAGTGATCGAGTCCTTTCCTTTAAACCTTCCCTGAAACATACGTTAAGAGTTATTTGCCCCAAAGGTTTCAAGGTTATATCAGCGATACCTTTTATGGAAGTCCCGGAGGGTTGAAGCCTTGAACGTTCCTCATTGCTTAATCGGTTAAAGAACTTTTCGAACATGATTTCAGTGGCTGCTCCCGTGTCTATGTATGCTTTGCATGTTTGTAAGGTCCCCACGAGGGCTTCGACCACAAGAGGGCCAGGTAGGGGGTCCTTCTCCGTTGGGGGGAAGCAGACACACTGAAGCTCCCAAGCTTCCAAGCGTTGTTTCTTGTAAGGGGCCTTGTCATCAGAGTACACCATGTTTACTTCCTTACCTTTGCTTTCAGCCATCTTGTCTCGAACTCCTTTTACCAAATGGGCAAGTTCTCCCGACTTGACGGCCTCTTCAATTCTCTTTTTCAGTTGGAAGCAATCATTGGTGTGATGTCCCTTTTCTTCATGGAATTCACAGAACTGAGTGGAGTTCTCGTTTTTCCGACTTTTGGGAAGAGGCCTGGGAGGTCTGAAGTTTTGCTTGACCTCTTCCGTTGCCAGGATCTCCTGAGGGGTTTTGGTGAGAGGAGTGAAACTCATGTTTTTATCTCTGCTTGAAGGGTTACGCCCTTCAACCCTTCGAGGGTCTGAACCTTTTGGGCGTCTGTCGTAAGAGTTGAAGTTGCCTCTTTTTCTAGCTGGACTGCTACTTCGCCAGCCAGAACCCCTTTTCCTTTGTTCCTTGATGTCAACAGCTTCTTCTCCTCGGATGTGAGCCTCGGCTCTTTCAAGGGCTTCTTCCAAGGTTTTGGGTAGAGATTTATTGAAATCTCGTGTGAGATACTTAGAGGTTATGGCGTTCATAAAACCGGCAACCCTCATTTTCTCATCAGCCCCCACGTAGGTTAACCCTTCTTTCTTGTACCGTTCAATGAATGCTCGTAGGCTCTCATCATCTCGTTGTTTTATTTGGAAGATTACAGTCGCATCCTTAACGTATCTCCTTTGTTGGGAGAAGTTTGCCAGGAAGCCTCTGCTGAGATCATCAAAGCTTCGAATGCTTTGAGCGGGAAGGTCGTTGAACCAAATTCTAGCGGACCCAATGAGGGTTTGCATGAACATTAGGCAACATTCAGCATTCGACCATTTTTCTATTCGAGCAGCACCAGTAAAGATTTGAAGATGATCTTCAGGATCTTCGGTCCCATCATACGTTTTGATGTGGGCAGGCATTTTGATTTTTGACTGGAAGTCATAATCAGCTATCTGTCTTGAAAAGCATGAAAGGTTGCTTGGCTTGTAAGGTTTAGCTAAGTCCTCTTCAGGTCTCGTGCCTCCGTTGTTATTATTGCCTTGGTTTCCCTGGGTGGCCAGCACTTGATTGATGAAGTGCTGCCAAGGGAAGTGGGCCATCATCTGAGATATCACATTGGGCACGAAATTGAAACCTTGAAGGCTTCCAGGACCAACCGAGCAACTTACCCCAAGAGGGGTGCTGGCAACAGCACTTCGTGCCAAAGGGAGCACGGACAGGGCTTGCTCCCATGTGGTATTCAGAGAAGTGGGACAACTAGTCACTGGGGATTGTAGGAGTTGGTCGAGGGTTAACTCGTGTCCCAGAGGAGTGCCACTAGCGGTTGGTTGGGAAGAAAGAACAGGATGAACAGTGGGGTTTGTCATAGTAGACAAATAAGGATGAAAGTTTGAAGGGTTGCTGGGACCGGCCTCACCTCTTGTAACAAAGGGTGGTAGAGGTGGCCCAGGAGACAACGTCGGCTCAGGCTCGTCATAGTCTAGACGAATCCTTATACCTTTTTCCCTTTCTCTGTTCACATGTTGGTTAAGAAGTGATCTTAACTCAAGGAAGTTATTAGCGACCCCCTCGGGGGTAAGTTCAACGCGTGTAGGAGTGTCAGACACACCAACGTTGGGAGACGGAGCTCCAGATCTGGATGGGGTTGGTGTGTTAAAGGTGAGGAACTCGGATGTACTCCCCGGAGTTGAAAAAGGCGTTGTTATTGTTGTGTGAGCTTGACCACTTACCGGGGTAGAGGTGTTAGGAATCTGGTTCACCTCCCCCGGAGATCCACTTTCTGACATGGTGATTTTGAACGAAAGGAGCTACACGTACCAGGTCTCTTTCGAGGAGAAACAGCGGCGTAGCCCCACGGTGGGCGCCAACTTGTTGATGCAACAAACACAGGACCAAGGATGGTAGCTTAACTGGTCAGGCAAAAGGGCTGAAGGGTTCAGTTTTGCCTAACGCAGGTCGCGGGGTCCCTCCACGTTTGCAAAACGTGGAAGGAGGTTCACTAGTATGATTGAGGTATTTGCTTTGAAGTTCTTTCTTCGAGACTAGCTCGAATCCAGAAAAGAAAGCAAATGAGATGAATCTGGTGAAGAGTGCTTTGGAGGTGACAAAGAACTCTTGAATGACAAGAGATTAAGGAATCTCTGCTTTTCGGAATGTCCAGGAAGTGTCTTCGAGCTGTCTTCTTATAGTGGAAGACATCTCTCGAAATGGTATGGATTATACTAGTGGAACCTGTTTGCTTATGGAGGGTTTCCCCTTTTGGGGTTCAAGGCTTTGGACCCCTGGTTAATAGGGTGTGCCTGTACAGACCTGCTCTGACTTTGTGAGTTGGTGAGCGTGAGTTGGTGAGATGAGTTGGTGGACATGACTAGTTACTGTTCCTCGATTCACTCATTATACAGCTTTTCATCCGATGAACCTTTCAACCTTTTAAGCTCTTTGCATATTAGTGATTTTATTTGTCTTTGGGCTACCCCCGTCGTCAGTACATGATACTAGTTACAATTTATAAAAACTTTCCACATCAATCTCATACTTGTTTAACTACATTATTATCAAATATATTAATACAAAAAAGATCAAATACAAATATCTTTAAAGTACAAAATGTATGAACTGAAAGTTTTCTAAAAAAACGTGATGACATTTTCGTAATTATTTTACTCGTAGAGTAATTATCAAAATTACTCTACAAATGATCTTTTAGGGTAATTTTGATCTTTTAGAGTAAATTTATAAAATGATCTTGTAGAGTAATTTTGATATTGTAGGGTAATTTTGTAGAGTATCATAATTACTCTACAAATGATCGTGTAGAGTAATTTTGAATTGTATATTGTTTGATAAACTTGTAGAGTTTTTTTTGAACGACCAACAGAATCAATCCCGAGCACTATCGGGGCACCTACTGGACCAAACGGAGTACTCCGAGAGTAACCCGAGTCCACCACCAATTCCGGGGAAACCCGGTATCTCTCAAGAGAAATGCAAGCCTTCCACCACTTGATCTAGAGATCATTGGCAATAAACTTGTAGAGTAATTTTGATAATTACCCTATCATTTGTAGAGTAATTTTGATAATTACCCCACGAGTAAAATAATTAGGAAAATGTCACCGCGTTTTTTTTTAACTTTTTCATGTCTTTCGTACGTTAAGCGTATTTGTACGCGAACTTAACTCTATATAAATAGACTATATAATCTTAAAAAACATAAGAAAATAAAATTTACAATTGCTAGAGACTTAAAATTATTATTAAATACAGAATTATAAGAATCGTAGTTGAGTATTTAATATTTAAAGTCGGTTTTTGAGATGAGTTATATAATCTGATTTCTGGTAATAATGATCCTAATGGATAAACTCCGGAGTCCAATAGATAATGGTAATGGATACCCGAACTGATATGAAACACGATTTTACAATAAAATACCAAATACAATGTCATACTCTATGTGTTGCCAATGATGGTTCCCATTTGGGCATTTTCACATGACAATTGTCGAATCTGCTACAAGGGCCTTGCACGAGAATGTACGGTCCCCTACCAAGCAAGGAGATCCAAGTTGTATGACTTTCTGCCAATATCTATACTATGTGGGACTACTCAACACAATTATAAGCTCCAATTCTAGCTTTCAACTACTTCAATTATCAACAACCAATTCCGATTGCGGTCATTGGTGGAACTAAAGGTGGTTCTCACGTGTTCCTTAACCCTCATACCATTCTAATTTTTTTTATTAACAGGTGTATTTAACGTCTAGACCCTCCAAAATGTCACATGATTTTTTTTAACGGCAAACTGTATTATACATCAACACCTATAAAAGTTCACAAGTTACAAATGGTTAGTAAGCTAATAAGCCAACCAACCAAAAGAAAAACAAAAAACTTTCACCACAACAAAAACATCAAAACTACAAACTTATACATTTCAGCTCAAAATTTGAAATTGCACCCACTTTTCCCGGTCCATGTCCCCCCGCTTTGCTCGACTTTTGATCCACATGAACGTCGTGGCTTGCATCTCCCCGAATATCACATCTATATTCACCCGCTTCCCTCCAAGGATGTTTTCGTTCGTCGCTTTCCAAATACTCCAACACGTTGCCAATACGATGGTTTGAATAAATCTCCTTTTCAGTTTCTCGATCGTCTCTTTCTTATGGAATTCCAACAATTCTTGCATTGAAAACGCGAAAATCTGCTGTGTGTTACGCCACCGGCTGACTTTGTGCCAAAGTAACGATGGAATTTCAACAATTCTTGCATTGAAAATGACACATGATTTAACATGTATATTATATTTTGATAAGTTTTAGTAGCTTGACGGGTTAAACCATATTAATTGCTATCGAGACATTTTGACAAATATTAATAAATAACAAAGTCTCCTAAAAATAAGAAGTCATGAGGCCAGGAGTGTAGCGTAGCGCCACCCCGCCATATCACTATTTTTTGCGCCCCATAGCCCCCTCCCCCACCCCGGCTTGTTAACAAGGGGGCGCTACCCCATGTTTTGATAAGTTTTTAAATCACTAAATGGTGTCTCAAAGTAACTACTGACTTGTTTTTTTTTCTTTTTTTATCCGAAGGGTGTGTTTCAAACTAATGACTTGTTTAAGTATCAAAGAAAACTTTAAAATCATATGGCCAATCATCTCTAGATCAAGTGGTAGGAGATTTGCATTTCTTTTGAGAGATACACGTTCAACTTTCACTTGGTGCAGAGTGAGGCACTGGTAGGCGATAATAGGAGACCTATGGAAACCTGGGTTGGATCCTTAAGCCAAACGGGTTTTATCGGTAATTTCTGTGTCGTGCCTACAGACGGGTGGGTTACCGGGTTTTCCCTTAAATTGGTGGTGGACTCGGGTTACTTTCAGAGTATTCCGTTTATCCAGTGTTGCCCCGAAAGTGCTCGGGATTAATTTTGTTTCCGTTAATAAAATCATATGTTTTTAATTGGTTGACACCCTGACGAGAATCACATGAAAATGATTCAAAACGCAGTTTCAATTGTACGATGATTTTTTAGAAAAATCACGTGAGCAATTATATTCAGTGTATTTATATCTTTAGTTTTACTTTTATAGTTCTAGCCGAAATCTATGAACAAATTTCTTTTTTTCTATAATAAAAGTGAATTACAAGTTTTGTTCTTTATGTTTACATCAAATTGCAGGTGGTGTTCTTCGCCTTTAAAATTGACGGATTTTGTACTTAATGTTTTAAAATATTGCACGGTATGTCCTTTGAGCCTAATCCAGTTTATTTTTTTGGTTAAATCTGTTACATGGGAACATAACTTTCCTATGTCAAAAGAGGTGAATGCGAGTAAACTGAACCTGGTTTTTTAAGAAAATAATATGGATCATGTTGTAATGATATATACATGACAAAATAGAAGTTCGACAAAAGGTTCACGTGTAACTACACTAAAAAAATGTAAAATTTTAATTAGGTCCGTACATTCCAAAGGCATTTTAATAATGCACAAACATAAAGAAAGTATACATAATAATTTCATGGTTATAGACCAAAAAAAAAAAAAAAAAAAGAAGAAAAAGAAGCTTAACTAGACACTAACGTATAGACCAAAAAAAAAAAAAGCGAATGATCTTTAGATCAAGTGGTGGAGGGCTTGCATTTCTCTTGTGAGATGCAGATTCGACTCTCACTTGGTGCAGAGTGAGGCACTGGTGGGCAATGATAGGAGACACAGGGAAACCTGGGTTGAATCATTGAGCCAAACGGGTTTTACCGGTAATTTCACTGTCGTGCCTACGGACGGGTGGGTTATCGGGTTTTCCCCGGAATTGGTGGTGGACTCGAGTTACTCTTGAAGTACTCCATTTGTCCAATGGGTGCCCCGAGAATGCTCGGGATTGAGTTTGTTGACCGTTCAAAAAATAAATAAATAAATAAATAAATAAATGAGTTAATTACATAGTTAGTCCCTGTGGTTTGCACAAAATAACATACTTAGGTACTAATAATTTAAAATCACCTTCTAGGGTATTAACTTTTCATTTTGTAACGTTTGGAGGTATTAATTTCTAAGGTATTAACATAGTTAGTCCATGTGGTTTGCACAAAATAACATATTTAGGTACTAATAGAATGTGATTTTAAACCTACAATTAACGCTAATACATCCAAATGTTACAAAATGAAAAGTTAATACCCTAGAATGTGATTTTAAACTATTGGTACCTAAGTATGTTACTTTGTACAAACCACAGGGACTAACTATCTAATTAACTCTAAATAAATAAAAATAAAAGTACTTCAAAATTTATTATTTTGTTCGTTATTTTTGTTTTCATTAATTATGAACTTCCTCAAACCTAGTCTACTTAATCACTATTTATTGTCTTTAAGTCTTGCACATATATAGAATACGAGATATCTCCCATCAAATATAATTTTCGCTTTCAAAGAACTGAATATTTAATACTCCTTTTTTTAACGACGGAACTTTTATATAAATATACAAAACGGGTCAGCAAAGAGCTCTAACATCGACACAATATCGAATTTGCTATATTGGTTAGCTCTTAGAGCATTCACATCCAACCTCCCAAATTATATGAGGGTGTTTTTTATTTTATGAAAATGGTTCTAGGTGGAGGAGAGAAAAAATGTTATTGTTTTTTCTATAAATTTGGGAAGACATTGTTCACCCTTTATAATTTTTTCAATATATTTTGAAAGTGTTTGTGAGTGAAAAATAGAGAAAATGTAATGATAAAAGTATTAAAAAGTATTATTTCAATGAAAATAAGAGAGAGAAAAATAGTAATTTTTAGTGTAATATAGGTTTAAGTTTTAACTGAAAAGTAGAGAGAAAAGATAGAAATTTTTATTATAATAGAAGGGCTGGATATAAATGCTCTAAGAGGTCATCTCAAGCTATTGTAAAAAAAGAATTTACTGATTATACATACTCTTAAATAAAAAGGTAAGTGTTTTTTTTTTCACTTTGACACCCAAACTTTTGACATCACACTTCTAACCTCTCAAACTTTTGATATGAAACATTATTAACCTTCATCTTTAAGTAAGTTACATATTTATTTCAAACTTTTGGTAAATGATAACTTTGACCCTCCAATATTTTTTTACTTAAGAACTTAACGCCTCCTACCTTTTGATAATTGACAGCTTTGAACCCCCAACGTTGTCCCCAACGTTGTCTACATAATAACTTAACACCTCTTTTATTTAAATTACTTTTACGATTTTACGCCACAATGTTCGACACATTATTATACTTTTTTTTTATCTATGACTAACCACGTAAATGTCTAAATTACTTTTACGACTTACACCACTATCTAAATTACTTTTACGACTTTACACCGCTATTTAAATTATTACTTTTACGATGTTACACCACTATCACTGTCTATATTACTTTTACGACTTTACATCGTAACGTGTGTAACAAAGTAAAAAACGCGTAATGTCACATGCACGCACAACATATTAATTGCATCATCGTTATGTGTGTAACGAAGTCACAAACACGACGTTGCCGCAGTATCATGTGGCTCGGGTCAAAATTCTAGTGTATGAAAAATAAGTATTTGCTTAGATTTGACTACTCTTATATAGGGATGACATTTTGAGATGGGATGCATATGTGTTGACTTGATAAGTTAGTAAGCTGATAAGGCTCACTGGTCTAGCTTATCTAACCAACTAACCAGGGCCGGTCCAAAGGGCTTCAGATCCTAGGCTCAGGTTTAGAGCCACCTAAATTAAAACACATTCAAAATTTGGTATGTTTTATTTTTAGGCAAATTAGAAAATAATAATCCCATTTTCCTGAAATTGGCCGATAATAATCCCAAGTCAGTTATTTGCCAATAATGATCTGACCTCGTCCAATTTTTTTGTGAAATAGTCCGTCGTTAAAATAGCTTAACGGAGTTAAGTTTTTTTCCGAATTACAAACCGATGTTTTAGGGCTTTTGATCAGAACGAGTATACAAGTCGATTGATGTAAAACTTACCTCAAAATACTGCCCCCAACCCACGAAAACGGTGCTTCAATTCGGGTGTTTAACTTCCAATTAACAAAATTCAAGTCATTTCGAACACAATTTTGAGGTAAGTTTTACATCAATCGACTCGTATCCTCGTTCCGATCAAAAGCCCTAGAACATCGGTTTGTAATTCGGAAAAACACTTAACTCCGTTAAGCTTACTTTAACGGCAGACTATTTACAAAAAAAATTGGACGAGGTCGGATTATTATTGGCTAATAACTGACTTGGGATTATTATCGGCCAATTTCAGAAAGATGGGATTATTATTTTCCAATTTGCCTTCTTTATAATAGGCTCAATTATTATAAGATAATACACTGAACAACCCACTAAAAATGTCTGCAATTGAAACAACCCATTAGCTATTATACCAATCGAAAAAAAATTAGAAGAACTTGATTACGATAATTTCATCAAACAATTTGCCTAAATTAAAGCTAGAAAAATATATTTAAACATATGCTATATCTATAAAAAAATGTAGCTTAAATTTTTTTTTAATTACGCCAATTATAAACTTTTTAGTTTTAATTGCATGTCCCAAGCCCGGGTAAAGAAGAAGGGTTTTGTCACTAAATATGTTGAAAAGGATAATTTTGCAAAAGAGCCTCCATTTTGTAGTTCGCTTAGGGCCTTCGAAAACGTGGGAACGACCCTGCGACTAACCCCGTAATTATTAAAAAATTGGCATGAAGTTATCCATAGCCAAGTAGTGAAATTTAACATCAAAATCGTTGGAAAAAGAGTATGCGGTTCTTCAACATTTCCAACTTAAATTCAAATTATTTTCACCAGGGCTGGCCCACCTTAATAACAAAATAAGCTATTGTTTTGGGCTCTAAAATGTTCGGCCCCCCATTTTCATAAAAGAAAAAGATAATATATTATGTGTATAATAAACATAT
Source organism: Helianthus annuus (assembly GCF_002127325.2). Classification (NCBI taxonomy): domain Eukaryota; kingdom Viridiplantae; phylum Streptophyta; class Magnoliopsida; order Asterales; family Asteraceae; genus Helianthus; species Helianthus annuus. The sequence goes on along the minus strand of NC_035447.2, from coordinate 170,687,829 downwards.
TTATTATCTCCAAGCAAAAATGTGAATGTAGTTTAGTAGGAAAAGTTCCATTATGTAGAGGTGCACAAATCGGGTTCAAACTCTAAACTGGTTCAGGTTGGTCAACGGTAAGTAAAGCTAGTTTTGGGAAGCTGGTTCAGGTTTAGTTGGTTTGTTGAGTTATGTTTGATGGTTGGTTTGGGTTTAACCAGTTTCAAAGGAGAGGATTATATACTAGTTTCTATGTATACCGGTTTCGGTTTTGGCTTCGGTTCAGTTCTCAAACCGATTTGGTTATGCACTTCAACAGACCCGGCTTGTTTAAGGAGTTCCCTCTTTTTTCATGGATGAGTACATAAACCCCGATATATTCTTTGGAGCCCAGTAAAATTTGTAGCCCACTGAAATATTAAAAGCCCATGTAAGTTTTAATGATAATACATGCTATGTGAAATTATATTGGGCATGTTTGGATAAGCTTATTTTACGACTTTTTATGTAAAGGATTTATTTATTTATGACTTTTTAAAAAAGAACTTTTAAAAAAGTGTTTTGATTAGTTTATGGGGTGGGAAAAATCAATAAGTCAATAAATTGTTTTTTAAAAAGTGTTTGACTTAACTTATTGATGTAAAATGACTAAAAGGGACATTCTTTCATAAGTCAAAGTCAACAAATATAAGGAGTGTTAAATTATGGGTAATTTGATAATTTGGTCTTTGAAAAGTTATAAGCTGATCAAAAAGTCACAAGCCCCTAACTTCTCAAAAATGACTTTTTGATGACTTTTCTCCTTTTCAAAAAGTCATTTTGAAAAGGACTTTTAGGTTTGCTAAACACTAAAACTTCTTTTTAGTTTTTTGATTAAGTCAATAAGTTATAAGTTGGGTTGGAAAAACTTAGCCAAACATGGTTGGTTAGTTACCTGTGTGTTAAACGGGTTAACTAATATCTTTTGTAAGTATATGTTTTGAAGAGAATTATATAGAACATTAATTTTTTTTTAAAAAAAAAAATTGTAATTAGAGTTAATGCTTATAAAACTAAAAAAATAAAAGTAATTCATAACTCTTTAAATATTATTTGTATACAACATGTATTGTTTTAGTTGTCACTGTGTCACCTCTTTCAAATATTAGTAGTTTAAGTTCGTTTCTACTATTAATATTAATTCTTGACAACGCCACATACAATTATCCATGTGTGATAACTGGATCTATTAGAAACAAACCAACCTTAGATTACGCATGTCCCTATTGCAAAACATATTTACAATGGAAATAATGACTTTGTAAACGAAAAGGAACTGAAATGAAGTTTGGAAACAAATAATGACTTATTAGGAACAATAACAAGGTTGTCACCGCGACAATTGTTTTTGGGTGTTTCGGTACTTAACACGAAACAAAAAGAAGCAGTATGTTTTTTTTTTGTGAAGGACAAATTTCTTTTATTACATGCTATCTATGGGCCTTGAACCTAAACCTCCACCTCTTAAGGTGATTAAATATTTTGTATTTGCCAATAGATCACCGCCATTGAAAAGAAGCAGTATGTGACTTGGAGTTACCATCACCTAATTGGTTGTAATGGGTAGGTCATAGGTGCACTTTCTTCTTTGGAATGCAATTTCTTTAATGCTACATGGCATCATACCAATTGATGGTCACACTTTTGCTAAGTGACACACCAATGTATCAGTTTTTATGAAAGAAAATTTTGATATAAATCTCGCTTTTACCCATCATTCACCTCGATTTGATTTATTATGATTATATTTTTTTAGATTAAATGTTAAAATCGTCCCTGAGGTGTGTGCGTGTTTGTCAGTTTCATCCAAAACAACTTTTTTGTACAATATTGTCCTTCATTTTTGGGATTTTTTGCCATTTTTATCTAAATGTCTAATTTGCTTTATATTTTCTGTCAAATATTTGGATAAAAATGGCAAAAAAATCCCAAATCTCAGGAACGATTTTGGCAAAAAGAAGTTAGAAGTTTGAATGAAAATGACAAAAAAAATCACAAAAATGAGAGGCAATATGGTACAAAAAAGTTGTTTTGGATGAAACTGATAAACACACCCAAACCTCAGGAACGATTTTGGCAATTTACTCGTTTTTTATTTTATTTCTTTAAACTATATGTATACTATGTTAGAACCCCGTGTATTACACGGGTTAAATAAATATAATTTTATATATTAAGTAAAAAACAATTACATCTTTTAAAAACTCGTGTACTGACGATTTGAATAAACACATGTTTTACACGAATAATGTAATTCGTTAACACATTTAGTCACCAAGACGTGTTTTTAACAAAATGAACTTTGAGGTTCTATTTACTAATTGTAACATCTCACTTCATTTTTTATTAGGTTAGAGAGTTGTGTATTACATAGTTTATAACATTTTACTTTGTTTTTTATTTATTATTAGGTTAGAAATTTACGTATTACTTGATGCTGGATAATCAACAGAAAAAAAAAAGAAAAGAAATATTTTAGTAAAAAAATATTAAATATACAAGAGATAAGCTGGATATTATGATTTAATATTATTATTTCATTAGAGTGTAAAACGGGATAATGTGATCCTTTATTAGAAGTAGGATTCTAAATATACCATATATATAAAAAATATATATGTTCTACAAGTATTGAATAAATCATTTTAACAAAACAGTTGATTAAAATAAATATTTTTATTTTGATATGTGATTATCAGTTATCATTGTCCTTATTATCAGAATATAAAAACAATTAAAACTACCAATTAAATAAAATCTTAATCTTTTAAAACGCGAATATATTTTTTTAGATTTTAATAATTAATATATGATTATAATAATTAATATATTATTAACAGATATCTTTATCTTTATCATTAAAATCTATTCTACAAATTTTAAATTTAATATTATCAATAATTGATTTTCCATAGTAAACATTTAAAAAACTAATTAAGACCGCCTCATAGACAAGGGCGGACTTACCCCTAGCCCAAGGTGGGCAGGCGCACCCCCGGGAAAAAAAAAACTAGTGCTATTTTCCGTTGAAAATCCCGTCCGCACCCCTTGGATTTTTTTGTCCGCACCCCTTGAATTTTTTCATCCGCACCCTTGGAATTTTTCGTCCACACACCTTAGGTAAAAAAATGTTATCGCTTATATTTTAAATTTTTTTAGTACACTCTAATTAAAAAAAACTACCTAAATTATATAAACTTATACTACCAACTTAACCCAAATACCCAATACCTTAACCCACTATTTCATTAAACATAATTAGCCCACTAATTACTAGTTCATTAACCAAACTCAACCTAAGTTCAAACTATAATAATTAAAATTAGCCCGATAGTCCCTTAGAATTCCTCCCGCCCTCCCTCTCTTGGGTCGTCTCCTGCCAGCGATCATCGAACACAACAACAGCCACAACAGCACGTCATCAGCAGTCGCGAACCACCGTCGTCCGACACCAAAGGGTAACAAAATTCTTAAATAGGTTTGAAATTTCATGTGTTTTGACGTTGTTTATGGTTGTTTAGATGATTTTTAGGGTGATTATGTTGTTTAGAACTTTAGATGATTTTTAGGGTGATTACACACGATTTCTAGGGTTGAAAATTAAAATTGAAACATTATGTTATGGAGCGATGAACTTATCGATCAATTTGTTTGTGATAGGAACCATGAGTAGGGACGTTATGGCACGATTTCTTTTGTTTTACATGACCCGACCTGACCCGACACGACACGACCCGAACCGACCCGATACGAACCGATTTTTTTAGTTATATACCTAGGGACCTAAAATTTTTAAAAATGTTCCGCACCCCAATGAAAAAATCTCTGAGTCCGCCATATGTATCCTTTATATGGTTTCTTTTATTATATAATATAGGTATAGATTTATATTGAAATCTTGCTATCCATCTATACATTATAATAAAACAAAACAAACTTTGGCCATTTGGCTTATTCTTACAACACTAGATGCCACGTGGCATGTGATTGAATCCCTAAAAAAAATTTTGAGCGGCAATGAGAGGCAACGAGAGGCATTGAGCGGCCTTTGTTTACATCCCCGTTTTCTTTTTCATTGTCATAAGGAAACTTGAAGTTTCTATCTTTCTCTCAAAGGTTATCAAATCTCTCTACCATTATCCGATTTTTCATATCTCTTTACAATCATCACCCAAAATATGAACCCTAGATGTTTAAACCCTAGATGTATAAATCCATACCTGTTCTTCAAATTTTTTCACATCGATTCGGTTGTTAATCGATTTATCAATCAATATCTTTTTGTTCACGACGAATTGGCAGTCAATCGAATTGTGAAGCTTTATTTTAAGGTACGATTGTTGAATATGTATGCATGTTTATCTGTTCTTTAATCTGTAGCAAAATTTAGGGGTTTTTGTGAGTATGTTTTTGATTGAATAGCCGATTTTGTATCGATTTGCAATGAATATAGTTAGTAAACATATGAATGTTTTCTTAAGTTTCTTATCTGTAACAATTTTTATTTTTCTGATCCTCTTTTTTGTTTTAGGTTTACTTTATGTTCATTAAGAACTGCGAATTAGTGAGTAAAAAACTGCAGGGCTTTTTTTTTAATATGTTTAATGATGATTATGTTTTTATGTAACTATTATATGCAAATTAGAGCTGCAGATGTTAGATTATGTTTAATGATTCTGTTTTCTTAAGTTTCTTATCTGTAACAATTTTTATTTTTCTGATCCTCTTTTTTGTTTTAGGTTTACTTTATGTTCATTAAGAACTGCGAATTAGTGAGTAAAAAACTGCAGGGCTTTTTTTTTAATATGTTTAATGATGATTCTGTTTTTATGTAACTATTATATGCAAATTAGAGCTGCAGATGTTAGATTATGTTTAATGATTCTGTTTCATACTGATTGAGTAGTCTACAACTTTATATTTGTTCTTTATTATTGTTTGTTCCATATGCACTTACTACAACTCAAGTTTACATGATGGATTCAACTTGTAATCGCTTGAAATTATTAATGTTTGGTACATATGCACTTACTAGGACTCAAGTTTAGATGATAGCTTGAAATTGTAACAGCTTTAAATTATTACTGTTTGATACATATGCACTTACTAGAACTCAAGTTTACATGAAAAGATTGAAATTGTAATAGCTTGAAATTATGAATGTAAACATGTTTGAAATTGCTTTTTATAATGTAAGTTGCTTTTACTTGCTCGCTTTGTTTATCACATATCACTGATACTTATTTTTATAATGTAACTTGGTTTTATTTATTCAACGGATTATATCACTGATAGTTTTTGTATTGTTTATACAGTCATGGCTCCAGCGTTTGTGAAGATTATTTATGATGCTTCACCGTCATCTCTGGTAAAATTTTTATTTAAATTTATTCGTATTACTGTTTTTTTCCGACAACTTATTTTTCTTAAATATTACAGCCGTTGCCTGCTTTTTACAATGATGTCGTTCGAAACTTTGGCTTTCCTGTTGGGCATGTCAGGTTGAGTACAGGTTCTCAAATCTGGCATGTTTACATCAAAGCGACGACTAACGGATGCTTTATCACTGATGGATGGTCAAACGTTTTTTCGGATCTTGGAATTGAAAAGACAGATTTTATTTTTTTTGAGGTCCTTTCTGAAAACGCATTTCATATCTACCATTTCAAGATTGACCGTGATTTGAATGTGAAGGATAGTTTTTACCATGTAATGATGTTTCCTGAAGCGAAAAATTTGGTATGTTTTTTTAAAATCTTACACCACTGTGTTATGTTTATTATATATTTTTTCAGGTTTATGTTACAAAAATATTTGACATATTTTATAATTGTTTGCAGTGGTTTCCAAAAAAATTCATGGAACATAATTTCAATGATGATATTCTCGAAAATAATGTCACGATTCGTTATGCTCCTAATCAAGAAAGGACTGTAAGGATTAAAAAGTTATGGGATATTCATTACTACATCCTTGACTTCTCACAGATTTCAACTGATTTGTCGTTGGTTAAGTGGGATTTTCTTGTGTTTCATAGAGTTGAAACTTACACATTTAATCTCATAGTTTTCCGTCTACTCGGTGATGGTTCTTTAGTTGCTGAAATTGGAATTCCACTGCCTGAACTAAAACCGATACCTGAACCAGAATATCAAGCAGAAAATGATATTGAAGTCGGTGATCAACATAGCCAGACTGAGGATCAAATTCCGATTGAAGATATTAATGATGACAATGATGTTAATGTTGACAATCAAGTATATGATGATGAAGAGCTGCCTGTTCACGGAAACCCGCCTCTACCCGTCAACGATGTATATGAGATTGAGTGGGTCCTTACTTATCGATTTGTAAGTCAGTGGTACTCTAACATAAGTTTATTTTACTGCTTAACTTTATTTATTGTCACTGATACGTATTTTTTTAAAACTTGATGTAGCGTTTCCCACAGCGTTTTGTTGAGAGTGTGCCGTTAGATAATGTTAAAGCGATGAACGTTCAGACTATGAATGGTGTTTCTGTTGTTTTGGAAATTCGTTCCGAGCGTTCACGTGGAGCTCCAAGGTATGCTTTCAGAGGCTGGGAGAGATTTATGCGTCAAGTTGGTCTGGTTAGTGGTCGTGCGTATGTGCTTCGTTACGAAAGGAACAATGGAGTTTTGGTAATTTCGGAGGTCATACCTCACATCTTTTAAAAACACTAGATAGTCTAAGATGAAGTATCATCCTTTTTATTTACTTCCATATTACTGTGTCTTTTAAGTTAATTTCTTCTACGTACTACTTTTTGATGGATGTTAAATTACTTTTTGAACACTATAACGGTTGATTGAGTATGAATAGACAATGTTTTATTTTTTTTTATTTTCACATGTGTTTGGTTTGAAATCCAATGATTTGTGTTGGTTGTTTACCATATTATAATCACGTTTCATATTGTTGATGTTTACTTATATATGTTTTTTATTTACTATTTATAATGTATATATGCTTCCCATATACAATTGTAATGTCATATGTTTTTAGTTATTTTCTACTTGCTATTATGTTATAAAGGATGTCTTCTTTGTTATCAGTTGTTTGTGTATAAGATCATAATATTTATATCAACTATCATATGTATTGACTATTGCAATTTTTATGGGTAACAAGCTTACATTGAACATACATTTGGTTTGAGAATTTTGTGGATTTAAGTATGTTTTTCTTAGTCTTTTAGTAAATTCATTTACTAAGTAGTATCTTCCACCTGATATTATCACAAGCGGTGATATCTATCTGATTATTTCAAGAGTTTAATAACTATATTCAACTACAATATGTGTACATTGGGTATAATTTTACCTTCAACTACATATTCTATAATATTTTAATTGTAAATATTTTTATAATAACATAAAAATTTTCAAAATAATGTATAATTCTATATATTAATAAATTGAAATCGTTTTTTTACGGATGAGATTTAAAGATTTCAATCAATTTTAATAACGGTATTTTGGTCAATGATTTTTAGTGAAATAGGAAATGTATTAGTAATTCATATAAATCACTTCCTTAAATATGTAAATCATTTATGTTATTTGTTAACGTTACCACCATTATATTATTTAGTTACATTTTTTCCAAAATTATATAATAATTTAATGCCTTATATATACGTACGTTTTATGTCATTCAAGCATATCGTTTTCCTGTGTCAACATCACAAAAGAGATACGTAGGTTTTTCAAATGTCATCGAACTGTATAATGCTTGCATTACTTACCTTCGATATGTGTTGTTGTTAATTTCTGTTGTTTTTCATACTAACTGTTTTGTTTGACACCATTTAGTGATGGAACAACAACCAATCACACTCCTGAATCATTTGGATTTGAACCAAGATAACTACACTATCAAGGTTCGCATTGTCCGATTATGGTCAAGAGCATCGTTCAACAATCCAAGACAGGTCTACTGCTATGACATGATCATGATGGACCAAGCTGTAGGTTTTCGAATAAAAAATTTTATTTATTATATTTACCTCTTTAAAAAAAATCATTGATATTGTTATTATAGTTTTTTCATTATTGCTTAGGTAACCAATTATTTTTCATTCACAACTGCAGGGTACTAAAATGCAGGCGTTTGTTTTATCAAAAAATGCACGAGAGTATGAATATATGCTGAAGGAAAACCAGTGTTTGGTTATTCGTAATCCATCGTTGGGGGAAAACCGACAAAAAGTTAAGTACGTTTCGTCGGCGTTGAAGATTAATTTCAATGATAATACGGTTGTTACTGTTTGCAACGAGGCTGTTGGCTCTGAGTGGGGATTTGAGTTTGTTCCGTTTGACAAATTAGTAGAGAATCCTGAAGATGACAATAATTCATTCAAATCTTCAATTGGTATTTTCTATATTTTCTTATTTCCCAAAAACAGGCAACGGTATAATATATATATGTATATATATATTATAGTTTGAATATTGTTATGATATGATACACTGTGTATATATTAGTTATAAACCTTTTTTCATTTGATTCTTTTCTATAATTTTTGTTAGACGTAATTGGTTATGTTGTTAGAAGCTTTCCTTTTGAACTTAAAGATAACAATAACAATGGTAAAGAGGAAAAGAAGCTAACGTTTATGCTTGAAGATTTGAGGTAAGTTATATTTAAGGTTTTTATGTGTTTTTTTTATAACAGTGGTTTTAATGTTTATATTAACATATTATGTTAATGAATATCATACAGTCATAAGCAAATCTATGTCACACTATGGGATGAATATGCCGAGCAAATTTTGGAATTTGAAAGGAACAACAAAGATGAAAAGAATGTTGTGATCGTTCTTCAATTTGCAAAATATAAGTTTTGGCAAGGTATAACATATATGTCTAAGTAATATCTTTTGTAATTACTTTAAACTGAGTATGTTAATTTGGTTACATACAGGTTTTGTATACGTATCCAACATGTATACGGTTACTCGTGTTTTCATCAACAAGGATATTGATGAGATTAACAACTTTAATATGCGCATGGAAAAGGAGTTAAAGCGGAATTTGGATAGTGTTTATGAGTATGGTGGGATCTCTTCGCAATCTTCTTCCAAACCAAAAAAATGCTGCGTTGAGGTAGATGACGGTGTTGATCTTGATGTTACCGTTCGTCGTGTGGATACGGATGTTGAAGAGTAGTTACTGATAAGAAACATATAATGAGCATCTCATTTGGTTTAACTTTTAATGTTTTATCATTCTCATTACAGACATTTTAATGTTTTTTTGTTTCTGTTTAGTGTTTACACATATGCTCTTTATTGTTATGAACATTTGAAATTAATAAGAGATGTTTTATTTATTTATATATTGCATGTATATTACCCTTCTTTTTTATGGTTTATTTATATGACACCGTTGACCTGTTTTCGGATTTGAATGAACATGGTGATTTAGTACCGCTATATAAAACCATCTTTGTTTTTTAGTTTGTATGAAACATTTTAATGTCCATACACTTTACGTCCTTTGTCATTCAAATTTTATGTTTTTAGCTATTTTTTTCATTTTTTGTTGCTTTCTTATTTTTTTTTAAACGTATGTTGTGATTTTAACAATTTACGATATTTAGTGATATCCGTATCTATATGTAGGTATGTGTATAAATTTATGTATATATATAAATATAATTTCGTATAAAAAATAATACATTCTATTTAATTGTTCTATAATAAAAAAAATAAAAAATGATGTTGACCTACAATCAAAGCATTTATATCATACCAAAAACGTAAAACCATATTTTTGGTATGATTATTTAATTACAATATATGTTATGGAAGAATTTAATGTAATAAATCAAATATTATTTCCATAATAGTTAACATACTTTCTTAAAATACTTTTACTACAAAAAATTCTTTATAAGTAGTCATATTCTACATAAGTTTGCAAGACAAAAGATCTCAACTCATTTCATCTACTACGATCTCATATTCATCAACAATTCAATCCGGTTAGTTGATTCTTTGGTTGTGTGTTTTACTTTTGTTATGTTCGTTTTTTCATTCGTGCTTAACATACAAGATTCATTACTTTTCATCAATTGGTTTTCTACAAATGTTAGAAACTAAGTTTTTTAGTTTGTATATTATGTTACAACTTTATTGATGTCTTCCAACTACGCAATGAAATCATAAACCTATCCATACGACCTATTTGATTGTTGTCAATATAATTTAAATCTAATTTACTTTTTTTTAATGTAGTTCATGTCATTGAAGGTTTAGGTTTTTAAATAGTAGTTAACGAATTTGTGCCAAGACTCCCAACAAAAGCATTTGGTCGTTTGATATGTATGTGAAAACATTAGCGTTATGAATTGAGGTCGCGTCTATTTGCATTAGCGCATTATCGAGAGATGACTAATTCTCAAAACCGATAACTAATATTGCTGATTATTCTATGGATGATGTTTATTTTCCATATTATTTTTTTGATTTGTATAATAATTAACTATGAAATCTACTTTTTATTCAATGATTTGCACAATGAAAATTGTATAATGACGTTTGTTGTCAATCATACCAACATGTATTTAATGCTTTACTGTACGAATCTATATTTTTACAATGTGAAAGCCATGTCTAAAAGATCAAAGCATCAACCTTCGTCTTCATGCAATGATCAATGGAATTTAGATACTACAAAAGGTAACAATTTTGGTCAACAAAAGATATTCTTTTATTAACTAACTTTTAAGTTTTAATGTGACGTGTTTAGAAAATACTATTTTATGTATGTTTTAGTTACAGATCTTCCCGGCCCGATGTCAAGGATTCCGTTTTCAGATATTACGAATGGTATTATATTAACCAATTCTTTTTTGTTATAGATTTACAAAAATACTTTTTTGTTCAGAATTTACTTAACTGTTTTTGTTCTAACATGCATTCAATGCTTCTTAACGTTTACAGTTTCTACTCCGAACAGCATGCAAAATGAGGCTAAAGATAGACGTATAAAACGAAAATTATACTTGGATACTCGGAAATCTCATAATATGCATGTACATTCAAATTATGCAACGAACATATTGTCACGTAGTATTCCAACAGGTAACTATATTTATAATTGTAAAGTTACGTCCTATATGTTAGATGACCATTCAAAATCAAGTAGTGAGGCTGAAGGCTAATTATTTATCCGGGTAACAAACAACAAGACATTATGTAATAGCCGTTACATGTATAATATATTACTTAGATATATAGCGTCCGAATCAATCATAAACCAAAAATATTTAAACAGGGTCCTTTATATGAAGGTGCATCTTGATCAACGAAATGTAGTCTTTTAGTAAGTAATGTTAATGCGACGTCTTATCAAACTAATGTTTTATGTATGTTTTACTTACAGATGTTTCCGGCTCCATGTCAAGGATTCCGTTTTCAGATATCCGAAAACCATGCAAAATGAGGCAAAAGATAGACGTAAAAAACGAAAATTATACTTGGATTCTCGGAGATCTCATAATCTGCATGTACCTTCAACTTGTGCAACCAACATGTTGTCAAGTAGTATTGCAACAGGTAACAATACTGATAATCGTAAAATGACTTCCTATTTTGTACATGAGTATTCAAATTTAATAAGTATTCAAACAAGTAACATATACCAAAATATTTAAACAGTTAACATAAACCAAAATATTGTCAAGTACTATTCCATTCCAACATCTAACATAAACCAAAATATTTAAACAGGTTCCACAAAAACCATTGCTACTTACTTATCTACTTATTGCGAAAACCGTTTGTTAGCCAAAATTACCATATAAAATGGTTGAACGGTTTTCATCTATGGTACTAACCCCATTATTCTTTGATTACATCCCTAACAAAGAGTGTAGGCATATCCTCATACCACTCTAAAACGCAAAGATAACCCTTCTTGATGTTGTTTTCACGAACCCATGCTGACCATCCCAATACACTAAACCTGTTTTTCTTTTTTCCTCTTTTTGGTTCAGCCGAGACGTTCAAAGTGGTTTCGACACCACGCCTATTTTGAATGGTCACCGTACGGCAGTGATCGATTCCCATGGCTTTTGCGACCTTTACCGATATCCGCTAAAAATGCCCAAAAAGTATTCAGACTCTAATGATAAAGAGAATAATGACACCATAGAACACCAATAGTTAAGTTAGTATACAAATAATCTAAGTAAATACTTACAAAACGTGAACAAGAGGACGGCATAAAAATGATATTTGGTTCTGGTTCGTCCCAGTCAATTGATTCCGAAGTGAAAGGTTCTTCTGAGTCCGAATCTGTTAGCATGATCACTTCCTTTTCTTTCTTTTGTTTCTTTCGCTCATTTGAAGCACTCGCCATTGACTACATATGATTATTTTGATAAATACTAGATGTTTATTATGACAGAACATTTCGATTTAGGAAAAAACCCCAATTTGAGATCGCTAATATGTAACACTGATGCAATATTCACAAATCTCAAATTGAATCTGGAGTTCTAAAACCTCTGCACTAACACAAATCTTACATTATTCATAAACAACACACACATCCAGTACCAAATCAGGTAGTAACCTCCAAAATAACATAACATTTTAAAAAAATTAGGGCTAAAACACACCGAATGAAATATCAATCAACCTAATCACGCTAATACAAGTTTAACAACGCACATCAGAGCTTCTAATCTATAAAACCATACAAGTTTATCTTAAGTCTTCTTCATCCACTTTTAATTATAACACATTATAAACAAAATTCACACATCTGAAAGTTAAATTCAAGTTATAAAACCAATACAATAACACAATTCAGTACAAAATCAGTTAAACAAAGTAAGTGAAGCAATTATACCAAACGAAATTGAAGATTGAGTGCGACCTTAGGACCGACCAAATCTCTGATGCGATGCAAATATACAACTTTATAACACATTAAGTATTAAAAATCTAGATGATGTGAGAATTTCAGTTGGAATACTACCTGTTATTGATTTCTGTTTGTACGCTCCTACTGTGAATGGCGATTTGGTGAGGGTGTTTGTATCCAAATGAAGTTAGGGCTTTTTTGTAAAAGGGTGTGGTTGAGAAAGTGATAAGAATCACTGTGTAGTCAGAGATATCCTAATAAAGTAACCGAATTGTTAATTTTTTTTATTTACAAAAACAATCACTTTGTTTATAAAATTTATATAAAGATATATATACACAAAAAAAATTGTTTGTTTAAATTCTACATTTATAAAATTTGTATAAAGATATATATACACAAAAAAATTTGTTTGTTTAATCAATTGTTAATTCTACTTTTTTTTAATGTAGTTCATGTCATTGGTTTTTTATAGTTATACCAATTGTTACCCAAGAAGAGTACAAAAGGAGGCGTAAAGTAAGAAAACTATATTTGGATAGTAAACGGTATACTTTGAAACGCGTTCCATCGCAATCCGCAAGTAATTCAACACCAAATACCACTTTGACGTCCACTCCTTATAACACATTAAATGCTACAAGTGAGGTGCCGATTACATGCGCAGGTAAACCTAAATAAATGTTTAAAATTAGCTTATTTATTGTATTTTGTTCATATTATCCCATTATTTAATACTACACGTTATGCAAATGACGTTACAGAGAGACGTAGATTAAGGAAGCTATATTTGAGTAATAAAAGATCTATCACACCAAGCGGATCAAGCTCCAAGCAAAACTTATCTTCGTCTGTTGATCCTAAATCCATAGACCCCAACATGCACAATGTGACACGTACCCCCTCGGTTTTAGCTACAAGTAAGTTTTTTGGCAATATTTAATCAACTGATGATGTTTAGTACTTTTTTTATTGCTAACATATAAATCACTTTTGTTTTTACGTTATATTTTTTAGGTAATGTTGGTTGTGTTAGAAGTAACTCTGCTCATCATACAAAAATTCTTCGTTTTTCTTTATCTTCAAACCTCAAGGCAACGAATAGTATATCACCTATTCTTGAAAATTCTACTTTACCAAGACTATCCCCTGGAAATTGTAAATTAGTACGCAAAGCACGAGTTACCTCTCCTATACCAATGATTGATTTGTCTACAGAAGAAACTACAGTTGAAGATCCATACAAAGGTGTCTCACAAGGTAATTTGGTATTATTTATTTTTCAACTTATTTAACGTTTTTTTTTCAAGATTCCTTAACGATATAACTAACTAATTTTACTGTTACGCGTAACCAACTAAACAGAATATTTGGACCATGGTGATCAGTGTGTTGCATGTGACGTATGTAATGCAAAGTTATGGGATTCTGAAAAAGGCAGGGGTAAACGCCAGGATGGAAAAACGTCCTATTCCTTATGTTGTGGATACAGCAAGGTTGAGCTTCCGGATTATAAAGACGCACGGCCAAATTATGAAAAACTTTTTCGGTGCGTTTGTGACAACTCAAATTTCCAAGATTCATATTTCGCATTTATTGCACGTTCATTTATTGTTAGTTGTTTATTTGCACAATTAGTTGCTATGGAATTGTATACGCTTTGGTGCAATAAATGGTAGTGTGTGATTGTCCATGGTTGTTTGTAATTGTGAAAGACTTGTCAAATATGTGAACTTGGTGGTGGAATTGTGAAATTGTTATGAGATGGTGTAGTTGTGTAAAATAAAGTAATTCAGGGTGTATAGAGTATTTAGTGAAAGTTAAACCATACTTAACCCTAATCCCCTTTTCACTAATCATTTGCACATAAAACCAAAACACGTACTTGAAATTCTCTAATCCTCTAGCAATCATCATCACCACCATCATTGGCACAAGACATTCATCACTTTCGATTTCCACATTTCTCTAGAATCAACACAAGGTAAATGATTTTTGTTTATTGATTTCCTGACTGTGTCAATTCTTGGTGATTAGAATACTTGCAAACCCTAGCTTTGATTTAATGGTTCTGTACTTTAATTTGATTATGATTATTGTGATTATGATGATGTACTAATTGTATAATCGATCCTCTTGATGATATTGATGCATGATATGAAGAAATAATGATTGTTATGTTGATGCTGCAATGAGAAAATGTATAATTAGGGTTTTCATTCGTATGAAAAACAATAAAACGTAACTGATACAATCGTGATAAGGTGAACAATCGTATGTTTAATTATTTGTCTGAGGTTTGCGAATGATCATAGTCTGAGTTTTGATATACGCTATAGTCCGAGGTTTATGCATAAATCACATAACCCGAGTTTTGCATAACTTATGTCCGACGTCTAAGGATGTCAAGCATGGTCCGAAGTTCTTTGTAGTGCATGTTACCTGAGTTTTAAATGATGAACATAGTCCGAGTTTGGGTAATGATATGGGAGTCCGAGTTATTAAATCAAACATAGTCCGAGTTTTTGAAATGTTTAACAGGTCCGACTTTAAAGAACATATGCTTGGTCCGAGTTTTTGGTTGTGGGTAGATGTCCGAGTTTTGGCTCACCCTTGGTCCGAATTTAATGAGAGGAATCTCATGTCCGAGTTTGATGGGTGTCACAAGTCCGAACATTTCACTTAAATCACATATGTCCGAGTTTTGGAGGGTGGTTGGGTCCGAGTTTTGTGGGCTTTCCCCTTGTCCGACCTTGTGAGAGAAACCCACCCCCATGTCCGAGTTTAAGCAGGGGAAACCCCCCCCCCCCCACACACACACTTGTCCGAGTTTGATAAGATCAAGGCCCTGTCCGACCTTTTTATGATGCAGAGGAGTCCAAAGATGTTAAGTGGATTGTGTTGTCCAAGTGTTATTGATTTTATATGCTAAAATAAGTAAATGAGTGTTCTGTTATGACAAACACTATGCTTCTGTATATAGTTTCATGCAACCGTTCATGTTTGCTTATAACTGAATGATACGATATATGATTTCATGATTTTGATTTCAACTACATGATCCTGCATGCGTGAGCCTCCTATGTGATAATTGCATGTACACACTAAACACACAAAAACACAGTTGCTTGATTTCTCATGACCTGCAAACCCTAATTTGATGCAAACACTTACATCATATCATGTGCAACATATCCTAGGTCGTGTGTAACGGATTTAGACACTTGATAAACCCTAGAGCATAGCATACCGAGCAAATCAAGGTGAGTTCACACTCTTACTAAGGCATGGGATTCCCGGGGCTTGGGAATGGGTTTTAAAGGAATAAGGTTGAATAGATTCGTACTGATACTATTACTAGACTACCATACCATCGTCCTCGGTTGTGCAGGACACATACGTGCAATCTACGTACCCATATACTTAATTACTATCCTCGGATGTGAAGGATACTTATACTTACTACTATCCTCGGTTGTGAAGGATACCTATACTTATTACTATCCTCGGATGTGAAGGATACTTATACTTACTACTATCCTCGGTTGTGAAGGATACTTATACTTACTACTATCCTCGGTTGTGAAGGATACCTATACTTATTACTATCCTCGGATGTGAAGGATACTTATACTTACTACTATCCTCGGTTGTGAAGGATACTTATACTTACTACTATCCTCGGTTGTGAAGGATACCTATACTTATTACTATCCTCGGATGTGAAGGATACTTATACTTACTACTATCCTTGATTGTGAAGGATACCTATACTTATTACTATCCTCGGATGTGAAGGATACTTATACTTATTACTATCCTCGGTTGTGAAGGATACTTATGGTTACGAGTAGTCTAGTGGTTATACAACATGGGAAGCCCCCACCAATAGAACGTACTATCGGCCCAGTAGAGCCACCTGTTACAAACGAACTTACTATTACGCATTTACTTTCTGTGAACTCGCTCAACTAGTTGTTGATCCTCTGTTACATGCCTTGCAGGTCGTTAGGTATATGGAGCTTGCACACGGAGGAGCTGGTCGTTGTGGGGCTTGGATCATGATTATCTTGTTAAACACTTTTGATATTTGATACTTATTTACGATGGGATTTCTAATAATACGCTTCCGCTAAACAATGATAACTTTCCTATGGTTTGGAACACCTTTCATATGGAATTGGTTTGGTTGAAATGACAATTACTTTTATTATATGTATTGTTCTGTATGATTGGTGGCTTGATCCTGGTCAGTCACGCTCCCAAGCGGTGATACTCCGCGGGTGGATTCTGGGGGTGTGACAGATTGGTATCAGAGCCATTGGTTATAGAGAACTTGGTTTTAATATGGGAACACGTTTTTATTAAAACCAGACTATAACCAGAACAGTGCTCTCAACGATCCACAACGACGCTTCGCTCCACGTGCAAGACTCGACATTCTAGGTAATAAGGTTTATGTTTATTACCTGCTTGCTAGAAATGTATAGAACTTTGCTCGTAGTATGCTTAGATACACATGACACTATTGCATGAGAATACCTACGTGCTTACACTTTTCTGTCATCGCACCACTCGCAAACCATTCATACTTATGCTACCTTTACTGTTCGATCATGTCTGGACGTGTTAACATAACTCAAGCCCAGTTGACGGCTCTCATTAACGAACAAGTTGCTGCGGCGTTTGCAGCCGCACAAGCAGGAGGTATAACATGCTATTCCAGACCTATCCTAGGATGTTAGATCCTACTCTCGTGACCCAACTCTCGCGCTTAACCTTGATCTATCTTTCTCGCGTAACGGGTCAGAACGCATAGCAACCTGTCTGCACATTCAAGAACTTTATGGACTGTCGTCCAAGCACATTCAGTGGCACAGAAGGAGCAGTGGGACTACTCCATTGATTTGGGAAGCTCGAGTCAGTATTCGTGATGTGTGAATGCCCTGAGGCTCGCAGGGTCAAGTACGCCACTGGTACTTTGGAAGGAATCGCGCTAACCTGGTGGAACGCGCAAGTACAGATACTAGGGTTGGCAGCTGCTAACGCCACTCCCTGGAATGAATTCAAAGAACGCATTAAAAGGAAATACTGTATGCGTGGTGACATCCACAAGTTGGAAGTGGAGCTTTACCATTTGAAAATGACGGGGTCAGAAATTGATGCTTATACGAAACGGTCGAACGAACTGGCTATCTTGTGTCCAACCATGGTGGACCTTCCAAGCAAGCGTATCGAATTGTACCTCAAGGGTCTAGCCTCAGAGATTCAGAGCCATGCTACATCGGCTAACCTCGATAACATCCAAGACATTCAGTGTCTTGCTCATCGCTTCACGGATCGGGCAGTGGAACAGAACAGGCTGCCTAGTTGTATCAGCGCTATTATTACCGCTACCACTTCTGCTACTTCCGCTACTCCTAGTGACACACAAGCGGAAATGGGATGGGTATTCCAGCAAGGGTTCCGCTACCGTTCAGTCTCAAGCACAGCAGCAGCGCAAGAATAGTGATCACCAGAGTCCGAGTCAGCCAACTACTGGTGGTCAGGGGCAGGGTGGATATCGGGGAATTCACCCAATGTGTAACTAATGCAACAGACACCACGGTGGTTAGTGCAACGAGGGACGTTGCCAGAGGTGTCTCAAGATGGGCTATGAAGCTAAGGATTCAGGAGTCCACGGCCTGCAAATCGGAATCGCCAGCAGCAACAGCAAGCAGAAATCCTATGCAAAGAAAAGATTGTTCGCAACCCTCGTTCTGGACAAGAACTATTGGATACCAAATATCTGTGAAAAAGAAGGATGGCACCTTCAGGATGTGAAATTGATTACCGTGAACTAAACAAGGTTACAGTGAAGAACCGTTATCCTCTTCCACACATTGACGACTTATTCGACCAGTTGCAAGGGTCGAGTTACTAACTCCAAAGTTGATCTAAGGTTTGGTTATCATCAGCTGAGAGTCCGTGATGAGGACGTCTCCAAGACAGCATTCAGAACCCGCTGCAGTCACTACGAGTTTCTAGTCATGCCATTCGGGCTTACGAACGCGCCTGCAGTTTTCATGGATCTTATGAACAGGGTGTGCGAACCCTATCTCGACAAATTCGTCATTGTATTCATCGACGACATTCTGATCTACTCCAATTGTACGCCAAGCTTTCAAAATGCGACTTCTGGCTTCGTGAAGTCCACTTCTTAGGCCATGTGGTGAACAAGGATGGGATTCATGTCGATCCATCCAAGGTAGATTCGATCAGGAACTGGCCTGCACCGCGTACACCAACAGAAATACGCCAATTCTTGGGTTTGGCGGGGTATTACAGGCGATTTATTAAAGACTTCTCCAAGATCGCACAGTCGCTTACTATGTTGACACAGAAAGGTGTTACCTATCGTTGGGGTAATACACAAGAAACGGCTTTTCAGTACTTAAAGGATAGGCTTTGCAGCGCACCTATTCCCTCATTGCCAGAGGGCACGGATGATTTTGTAGTCTATTGTGACAGATACAAGGGCTTGGATTGTGTATTGATGCAGCGGGATAAAGTTATTGCCTACGCTTCTCGTCAACTCAAGGTTCATGAACGGAACTACACGACGCACGATTTAGAGCTGGGAGCTGTTATTTTCGCGCTCAAGATATGGCGACACTACCTGTACGGTACCAAGTGCGCAATTTACACCGATCACAGGAGTCTCGAGCATATCTTCAAGCAGAAGGAATTGAATATGCGTCAACGACGATGGGACGAGTTACTTAATGACTATGAATGCGCCATCAAGTACCATCCAGGCAAGGCCAATGTTGTGGCTGACGCTCTCAGTCGAAAGGACACTCTACCTAGGCGTGTACGAGCCTTGCAGCTCACCATTCAGTCTGATCTTCCTGTACAGATACGAGATGCTCAGGTGGAAGCATTGAAACCAGAAAACGTAAAGGCTGAAGCTTTACGTGGTTCGAGGCAACGATTAGAACAGAAGGAAGACGGCGCCTACTACGTAACAGGACGTATTTGGGTTCCACTGTACGGCGGTTTACGAGAACTTGTGATGGATGAAGCTCATAAGTCTCGCTACTCGGTACATCCAGGCTCGGATGGAATGTACCACGATCTTAGAACTACATACTGGTGGCCTAGCATGAAAGCCCTCATCGCAACGTACGTCGGCAAATGTTTGACTTGTGCGAGAGTCAAGATGGAGTACCAGAAACCCTCAGGCCTACTTCAGCAACCCGGGATACCACAATGGAAATGGGAGCAAATTTCCATGGATTTTGTTACTAGCCTACCTGGATCCCAGCGTGGGAACGATACTATATGGGTGATCGTGGATCGACTCACCAAGTCTGCACACTTCCTGGCTATTAAGGAAACAGATAAGTTCTCTACCGTAGCAGACGTCTACTTGAAAGAAGTTGTTTCGAGGCACGGAGTGCCAACCTCTATCATTTCAGATCGGGATGCACGATTCACGTCAGAACTATGGCAAGCGATGCACAAATCTTTCGGCTCACGATTAGACATGAGCCCAGCATATCATCCTCAGACGGATGGGCAGTCTGAGCGAACGACCCAGACTCTTGAAGACATGCTTCGGGCATGTGTTATCGATTTCGGCAACGGCTGGGAAAAGCATCTCCCGTTAGTGGAGTCTTCGTATAATAACAGTTATCACACCAGCATACAAGCCGCTCCATTCGAGGCATTGTACGGGCGTAAATGCCGGTCACCTCTCTGTTGGGCAGAGGTGGGGGATAGTCAAATTACGGGTCCAGAGATTGTAGTGGACGCCACAGAAAAGATTGCACAGATACGACAACGCATGGCGGCAGCCCGCGACCGTCAGAAAGCCTATGCGGATAAGCGTAAGAAGCCATTGGAATTTCAGGTCGGGGACCGGGTATTATTTAAAGTCTCACCCTGGAAGGGTGTGGTTCGTTTTGGAAAACGAGGCAAACTCAATCCGCGGTATGTCGGACCATTCGAGATTATAGAACGAATAGGCTCAGTAGCCTACAGATTGAACCTACCAGCTGAACTCGGTGCAGTTCACAACGTATTTCACGTGTCGAATCTGAAGAAGTGCCTGTCAGATGAGACCCTCATCATTCCTTTTAAAGAACTCACTATCGACGAGCGGTTGCAGTTCGTCGAGGAACCAGTTGAAATCACGGACCGGGATGTTAAGGTCCTCAAACACAAGAGAATCCCTCTTGTTCGAGTTCGTTGGAACGCCCGACGTGGCCCAGAGTACACCTGGGAACGCGAAGACCAGATGACAGAAAAGTACCCCCAGTTATTCGGAACTAATGCATCCACTACTGAGACTGAAGCTACTACTACTGAATTTCGGGACGAAATTCCAAATCAACGGGGGGATGATGTGACACCCCAGGAAAACCAGTGAACAATACAGCTTACCTAGCTTCCTCAGTGAGTGCGTACCAAATTTCGGGACGAAATTTCTTTTAAGTTGGGGATAATGTGACAACTCAAATTTCCAAGATTCATATTTCACATTTATTGCACGTTCATTTATTGTTAGTTGTTTATTTGCACAATTAGTTGCTATGGAATTGTATACGCTTTGGTGCAATAAATGGTAGTGTGTGATTGTCCATGGTTGTTTGTAATTGTGAAAGACTTGTCAAATATGTGAACTTGGTGGTGGAATTGTGAAATTGTTATGAGATGGTGTAGTTGTGTAAAATAAAGTAATTCAGGGTGTATAGAGTATTTAGTGAAAGTTAAACCATACTTAACCCTAATCCCCTTTTCACTAATCATTTGCACATAAAACCAAAACACGTACTTGAAATTCTCTAATTCTCTAGCAATCATCATCACCACCATCATTGGCACAAGACATTCATCACTTTCGATTTCCACATTTCTCTAGAATCAACACAAGGTAAATGATTTTTGTTTATTGATTTCCTGATTGTATCAATTCTTGGTGATTAGAATACTTGCAAACCCTAGCTTTGATTTAATGGTTCTGTACTTTAATTTGATTATGATTATTGTGATTATGATGATGTACTAATTGTATAATCGATCCTCTTGATGATATTGATGCATGATATGAAGAAATAATGATTGTTATGTTGATGCTGCAATGAGAAAATGTATAATTAGGGTTTTCATTCGTATGAAAAACAATAAAACGTAACTGATACAATCGTGATAAGGTGAACAATCGTATGTTTAATTATTTGTCTGAGGTTTGCGAATGATCATAGTCTGAGTTTTGATATACGCTATAGTCCGAGGTTTATGCATAAATCACATAACCCGAGTTTTGCATAACTTATGTCCGACGTCTAAGGATGTCAAGCATGGTCCGAAGTTCTTTGTAGTGCATGTTACCTGAGTTTTAAATGATGAACATAGTCCGAGTTTGGGTAATGATATGGGAGTCCGAGTTATTAAATCAAACATAGTCCGAGTTTTTGAAATGTTTAACAGGTCCGACTTTAAAGAACATATGCTTGGTCCGAGTTTTTGGTTGTGGGTAGATGTCCGAGTTTTGGCTCACCCTTGGTCCGAATTTAATGAGAGGAATCTCATGTCCGAGTTTGATGGGTGTCACAAGTCCGAACATTTCACTTAAATCACATATGTCCGAGTTTTGGAGGGTGGTTGGGTCCGAGTTTTGTGGGCTTTCCCCTTGTCCGACCTTGTGAGAGAAACCCACCCCCATGTCCGAGTTTAAGCAGGGGAAACCCCCCCCCCACACACACACACACTTGTCTGAGTTTGATAAGATCAAGGCCCTGTCCGACCTTTTTATGATGCAGAGGAGTCCAAAGATGTTAAGTGGATTGTGTTGTCCAAGTGTTATTGATTTTATATGCTAAAATAAGTAAATGAGTGTTCTGTTATGACAAACACTATGCTTCTGTATATAGTTTCATGCAACCGTTCATGTTTGCTTATAACTGAATGATACGATATATGATTTCATGATTTTGATTTCAACTACATGATCCTGCATGCGTGAGCCTCCTATGTGATAATTGCATGTACACACTAAACACACAAAAACACAGTTGCTTGATTTCTCATGACCTGCAAACCCTAATTTGATGCAAACACTTACATCATATCATGTGCAACATATCCTAGGTCGTGTGTAACGGATTTAGACACTTGATAAACCCTAGAGCATAGCATACCGAGCAAATCAAGGTGAGTTCACACTCTTACTAAGGCATGGGATTCCCGGGGCTTGGGAATGGGTTTTAAAGGAATAAGGTTGAATAGATTCGTACTGATACTATTACTAGACTACCATACCATCGTCCTCGGTTGTGCAGGACACATACGTGCAATCTACGTACCCATATACTTAATTACTATCCTCGGATGTGAAGGATACTTATACTTACTACTATCCTCGGTTGTGAAGGATACCTATACTTATTACTATCCTCGGATGTGAAGGATACTTATACTTACTACTATCCTCGGTTGTGAAGGATACTTATACTTACTACTATCCTCGGTTGTGAAGGATACCTATACTTATTACTATCCTCGGATGTGAAGGATACTTATACTTACTACTATCCTCGGTTGTGAAGGATACTTATACTTACTACTATCCTCGGTTGTGAAGGATACCTATACTTATTACTATCCTCGGATGTGAAGGATACTTATACTTACTACTATCCTTGGTTGTGAAGGATACCTATACTTATTACTATCCTCGGATGTGAAGGATACTTATACTTATTACTATCCTCGGTTGTGAAGGATACTTATGGTTACGAGTAGTCTAGTGGTTATACAACATGGGAAGCCCCCACCAATAGAACGTACTATCGGCCCAGTAGAGCCACCTGTTACAAACGAACTTACTATTATGCATTTACTTTCTGTGAACTCGCTCAACTAGTTGTTGATCCTCTGTTACATGCCTTGCAGGTCGTTAGGTATATGGAGCTTGCACACGGAGGAGCTGGTCGTTGTGGGGCTTGGATCATGATTATCTTGTTAAACACTTTTGATATTTGATACTTATTTACGATGGGATTTCTAATAATACGCTTCCGCTAAACAATGATAACTTTCCTATGGTTTGGAACACCTTTCATATGGAATTGGTTTGGTTGAAATGACAATTACTTTTATTATATGTATTGTTCTGTATGATTGGTGGCTTGATCCTGGTCAGTCACGCTCCCAAGCGGTGATACTCCGCGGGTGGATTCTGGGGGTGTGACAGCGTTGATAAAGAAAGCAAGCACTTTTTGAAGAACATTCGATGTTATAACTCTATGTTTGCTTTTACTTCGATGGGTGGTAAGGTTGATCCGACTGTGAATAGAGGTAATGCCCCCTTTTGCTACCGAATCAGTGGTGAAAACTATCATACCATTGGGAGTCTCTTGCCAGAAAACGGATCAAAACCTAAATTTTGTCAACTCTACATATACGATACTGAGAACGAACTTTCAAATAGGCAATCCATATTTAGGTAAGGAATATAAAATATTAGATATTTTATTATTTATGTTACTTTATATTAAAATTTTTTGTCATTTACATAAATTATTTGTTCACAACAATTTACTAATGTACACAGTTCTTCAAAGGATGCATCTTCGTCGTCTGCTGCTGCGCTTGATCGTCAATTGATTGAACATATAAAGGAAGTTTTAGACACAGACAATCAGCTGGTTAAAAGTTATAGAATGGTCAGAGATTCTTTTCAAGAGAACCCTCAAGTATCTCTAAAGTTACGCCTTATTGGAAGAAGGGAGAAAGATGGTAGGACATATAACCTACCAACGGCTAGCGAGGTCGCTGCTCTTATAGTTGGAGATCTTGACAGCGCAATTGACAGTAGAGATATTGTTGAGGAAATTAGAACCGTTAATGGTCATTTACACGATACCTTTAGAGATGCGTGTTATGCACTTGGTCTTTTGGACGATGACAACGAGTACATTGAAGCAATCAAGGAAGCAAATGAAACAGCAACATGTTCATATATTCGTGTTTTGTTTGCAATGATGTTGTTATCAAATACTTTGTCTAGACCTGAGGTGGTATGGGAACGCACGTGGAAATACATGACAGATGACTTTATGTACAGATTAAGAAAATTTCATCGATCATAAGGTAACTTTTTTTTATTATATTTTCTTACAAGTTGGTTATGTTACTGTTACTATAAAGTCATTAGTTATGATACAATATTTTTTTTTGTTTTTATTATTTAATTAATGTTTGTAATTAATTATATTAAGTTGATTTCACATTTTTTACAGCTTTGTCAGTTCCTGAGGACCAGCTTAAAAACTATGCTCTGGGCGAAATAGAAAAATTTTTACTTCGAAATAACTCATCTCTACGAAGGTTTTTAACAATGCCATATCCTGATGAAGCGTCTTTAGCTGATTCACAAAATCGGCTAATATATGAGGAGCGTTGTTACACCCAATCAGATCGTGGAAACGAGTTCGAAAGGCAGATTAGTATGCTAAACGATGAACAACGGTCTGTTTTTGAAGAGATACTGAAAGCCGTTGAAGGTGACGCAGGTGGTGTATTCTTTGTCTATGGATATGGTGGAACCGGTAAAACATTCTTATGGAAGACATTGTCTGCGACAATTAGATCTAAGGGTCAAATTGTATTAAATGTAGCATCAAGTGGAATTGCATCGTTGCTACTGACTGGGGACAGGACTGCACACTCCCGGTTTCATATTCCTTTAAATCTTACTGAGGATTCAGTTTGTCATATAAAACCAGACAGTGACACAGCTAGATTACTACGTGAAACCAAGTTAATTATATGGGATGAAGCCCCAATGGTTCATAAACACGCATTCGAAGCTTTGGATAGAACGATGAATGACATATTCAATATGGACACTTCCATAGATTCTGAAATTTCATTTGGAGGTAAGGTTATTGTTTTTGGTGGTGATTTTCGACAAATTCTTCCTGTTGTCCCCAATGGTGGAAGACAAGAGATAGTGAATGCCTCGCTTTGTTCGTCATATTTATGGAGTAAATGCAAGTTGCTAAGGCTAACAAAAAACATGAGATTAACCATTGGACGCTCTACATCTGAGATTCAAGATATCAACAATTTTGCCAAGTGGCTTTTGGATTTGGGTGAGGGAAATGTTGGTTGTCCTAATGACGGGGAAGCATCTATTGAAATACCAC
The DNA here is from genome assembly GCF_002127325.2 of Helianthus annuus. NCBI lineage: Eukaryota > Viridiplantae > Streptophyta > Magnoliopsida > Asterales > Asteraceae > Helianthus > Helianthus annuus. Next base: position 170,661,726 of record NC_035447.2, on the reverse strand, counting down.
CGGATCTTCTAATTAACGACACCTCTGATCCGATTTCATCTTTAATTGATTTCGTTTACCCTTCAATTTTAGATAACTACAACAATCATAACTACTTTAGCGAGAGGGCTATACTTGCGCCTAAGAACGAGGTTGTGCATGAGATAAATGACAGGTTGTTAGCGTTATTCCCAGGCGAAGAAAGAGAGTATCTAAGCTCCGACAGTCTTTGTCAGACTGAGAATCCTAATTCAACACAGCAGAAACTATACTCACCAGATGTGTTGAATGGTCTTAAAGTATCAGGTTTGCCTAATCACAGGTTAGTACTCAAAGTTGGTGTGCCAGTAATGCTATTACGTAACATTGACCAACAAAATGGTTTATGCAACGGTACGAGGTTACAGATAAAAAGATTATACAACCGTGTCATAGAAGCAGAAATCATATCCGGAGGAAATATCGGCACTCGCACCTACATACCAAGACTTAATTTGATACCTTCAGACAAAAAAATTCCTTTTGCGTTTCAAAGGAGGCAATTTCCGATAGCTGTGTGTTTTGCGATGACTATCAACAAAAGTCAAGGTCAGTCGCTATCAAGGGTTGGTCTGTACTTGAGACAACCTGTTTTTACGCATGGTCAGTTGTATGTGGCTTTATCAAGGGTAAAATCCAGAGACGGAGTGTAACGCCCTGCGTTTTCAAACTTCCTACATTTAGAAACCTTACGTGAAATTCTAAATTTGGAAATCTTGTGTTCTTATAACCATTCTTTCATTGTAATCGTTGTAAAATACGGAACTTGCTTCGTAAATAAAACTTGTACATTACACTTTTTAACTAGTTAAATCATGTTTTATTTCATATTTCACCTTGTTACAAGTTAGGGGAAACATTGTTGCACATTATTACACAACTTAACTAACAAATTACTCATTATAATGTTTTAAAAAAATAAAAAAATAAAGAAATATGGCAGCCCCAATTCAGCAAAATTCAGCCCATATAGTTGGGTTTTGTGGGCTAGTTTCAAGGTGTAACCCCTTCTAAACACTTCTAAAGCCCAACCCATTGAAACCCTAATCCTTCCCCCTATAAATACCACTTATAACCAGCCTCCCTACCACTTTTGCAACCCTAAAAACTCACAAAACATCCACCAAACCGTAGCTGAAAGCAAGGGTTCGAGTAGATTGACACCCCTTCACGAAAATGAGCATAACTCACTCAATTCTTATCCGATTCACTCGATTCTTTTTCCTACTTGCTTGTATAATCATGGGGTTCGATTCCTAGACTTCTCCTTGGAGAAATCAGACCTGGAAATGCCCCGAAATAGTCCATAAACTTTCTGTTTGTTTTTATGTTCATCAAAAACTTGTTTAAACCTATGCAACTTGTGTCCAACACATCTCATACCTATGTCCTAATGCTTACAACTTATCCCATGGTTGGTTAAGCTTAAAAACAAGGTTGAGACATTTAAAATCAGAGGATTAAACCTCATAAACTTGGTGTTTTGTTTAGGGTTTTTAACCCACAAGTCATGTCAAACTTTGTCTTTGATACATGAGTGATTATGGAACAACTTGGGTTGTCCAAACATACAATCCTCACATGATTTGATGATTTCTCTTAGTTAGTGTGTATATTTCTTATTCTTTATTGTATGTTCATGACCCTCCTTGGTTGTTTTTTTTACATCAAGTGTAGTGGTGAACACATAGAGGTGCCTAAATGGAAGACTTGATCTTCCTACCTCCTACATGACTTCTATGACATTTAGAGGTACCAAAATGAAGATTTTAATCTTCTACCTCATGCTTGAACTATTGGACATATATTATATAACCTAAATATATTATTCGAATAATCGAATCTTTGATGATGAACTAGTGTTCATATGCCGGGGTACTAGATTACATCATCCTAGACTATGATAACTTGTCACGATTCTAATGGAACCTTGTTCCATGAAAACATCTAAACTCCTTCGAGTTTCCTAGTGTCAAGAACAAGCATCATATGTACTAAATGATTATTTTCCATGTTATTCTCATATCTTATTTTTATGTTGTTTTAAACACCGAATCTCGACTCTAAACATACTTGAACTTTAACCCTTATACATTCGGACTCTAAATCTCTACTCGTCAACAATTGGATAATCGGAAAACGTATGCAAACTTTGTGAGTATACTCGTATTTCCCCTTTTTACTTTTACCACTTTTGGGGTGTAACATGTTTACCTATTGAAAACTTACACATGAACACTTTGTTAAACACATGAACGTTCCTATAACATGCTTGTATACGTGATGGCTCGATACTTTAAACTTGGGTTATTCTTATGTGTTGAACTTATCATTAACTTCGTACGAGCCAAACCTTGACATATGTAGCGCTATAGGATTAACGACCCGCCCGTAAACTTGAGGTTATGTCTTGAGCATATTGCGTTTTCTTGGTTTGATATGTTAGACACATGCCATATTTAATGTTATCTTGAATCATATGCTTGCCATGAGGAATTGTTCACACTTTTTATCTTATGCTATGTACGTACCAAACTTGTATACTCGCCTTTGCTTTTGCATTGAATTGTATTTTTAAACATGTTACAGGTTGATGATGATGAAATGAAAACGGATAGCAAAGATGCCTAGATACTCACTTAGACGTTTAGGTTTAAAGTGTTGTATCAATTTTGTTTATGTTATGTTGAACAATGTTGTTATTTGCTTTTCTTGTAATGTTTTGACAATTTATTTTGGAAATGAAATTTGGATTATTAAATTATTGTCACAAATAGCGTTATGATGTCTCGAGCAATCTTCACACTTCGTCTCATCCCGATGTTTCCGCCATTGGTTGGGGTGTGACAGATTGGTATCAGAGCCATAACTATAGGGAATTAGGAAAAGTAGGAATGCTTTAGCCTAGTCTATAGTTTTAGAGCCTTATTCTTATGTTTTACTTGAAACTACTTGCATGCTACCTTATTTGCTCTTATTTATTCTCTTTTGATCTTTTAAGCATATATGTCGCTTATGTGTTAACACTTGACATGTTATACTTGCTTTATTATGTGCTAATACATGTTTTATTGTCCCACTCATTATGTGCTATTCTTAATATGCTTCATTGTGAGTTTATATTTGTTGTTTATTCCTTTAACATACTCTTTCCCTCATGCATTTTACTCGACTATTCTAAATCCGTAAACACTCGAGACGAATTCACCAAAATAGGCGTGAAACCCACAATTTGGTGAACGACTCTCAATCTACATATTCTTTTTTTACACGAGATATCGCCATTAAGCTAGGAGTGAAATCCACATCTTAATGGTAAAACTCAAATTTCAAATTCTAGTGGACCCTCGTCAACATGTCGAAATTAAATTTTGACCCGACGAGTACCAACCACACTTAGGATACGAAATCGTCAAGTTAGGGGTGAAACCCGCACCTTGTCGACTAGTTCCACTCCTTGGTATTTTTTTTTTATAAATCCCGCCAAGTCTCGAAACTTCGATTGATTTGGGACATGTAGTAACCGGAAGGGTAAATACCGTTAACCGACTTGTCGGCGAGAGTATTTTACCTATTAGGCCAAAGCATGCTTCTCAAATTCAAAAGACTTTTCGACCACTTTGGTTAGTCAAAGTTCCATTTGGAACACTCCAAACTTTGGTCAAACATGTGTTTCTATTGTTCATTTTATACGATGCAATCTTTCAACCTCGAGTTTACCTTTGATTTCTCTTTTCACACGCACAACATATCGAACCTTTTCGATACATTTATATATGCATGATTTTCATATAATTTAAATTCATATTCCTTGTAACAACTAGTGGAGAGGTATCATCGAGATTGGAGTGACTTCCTTACCTTGACGATTGACTCCACCCCTCTTCCCTTAAAACGACCTCACCAACGAGTTAGGGGTGATTCCCTTACCTAGGTGATCGTTACCAAAACATCTCTTCAAAAATATCTTATTATGCAAACTCGATCATATTTTATACCCAAATTGTTTATGATTATTCAAAATACCCACTCATACCGATTTCAAAATGCATTGTTTTATCAAACGTACTTCTTATTCTACAATCTATTTTCACTCAACTCATATACGCGAAATTCATAATCATGTCTTAAAACGTTTTATTGCTCGAACTTCAAAACCTTACGAAATGCTACCTATCAATTTAATCGGCTCAATGAAACTCTTGCCCATGAACTTCATATTCGACTTAATCACTAAAACATGCTCACCTTCTACTTTTAATCAAAATCCAACCAACCTTTCTCAAATACTTATAAGATCTTATAGAAGTTATATGATTGTTTTACCAAATACCCTTTTCAACATCAACAAATCATTTGTTAATTTTTTTTAATCACTAAGTCCTTTTGCTAAATTTCTCTTCTAAGGATCCTAGTTTTCACAAGAACCTCCTAAATTCATAATTTCTTCTTTGATGAAACGAACTTACTTTTTAACGAAAACCTTTTTCCTACACCAATTTACAAAACACGTGCGCAAGAAGACTTCATAGGGACCGACCATTTTTTTTCGGATTACGTAAACCCTTTTAAACAAAATTAGCATTTCTATTTGTTACAAAATACGTTTTGCATAACCAACGAGTACTTTATGTTCCTTTACATATACAAACTATATTCTACCTTTCAAACCAGGCTCAATCTAATTTTGATTCGATAAACTCAACGTTTTGTTGGAACAACTATACATGCACATCGTCATACACGTTTTAGTCGATATCTCGCGATAACACCATTTATATCGTTCGTATCTACATACTTAGCCTTTCTAATCCGCAATGCCTCAACGTACACTATATACGCAATATTTATTTTTTTATAACTACACCTATGTTCATACGTTTTATGCTTGTACTTATACGCATACTACTTATACGTTTTACGCTTCTGCTTATACACATACTACTTACACGTTTTATGTTTATGCTCATACATACATGCGTATTCATACTTAAACTTATGCTCATACTTTCATCCTTACTCATGGTTCATACATTCGTACCTATACGCGAGCGTAACCTGAGGGATTCGCTTGCGTGGGTCCCACACATACTTAAACATGGACTTGCTTATATACTATATTCTTGTACGTACACATTCTAAACTTTTTATGTATACCCTGATTCATACACAACTAGTACAAGCTATGCGGACCATGCGACGATCAAAATAATCACGGGTGCACACGGGATTATAGTGATAGGCGTATGAGAACCATAGAGTGTGCTACTGCGTATGGTAATACACGAAACGTAACATGACACCGAAGACAAAACGGACGTAACGTGGTCAAAACATGGTGGATACGCCGCTGGTACTTCCTATATATAAGGGTTTTCACCATGTTACCAAACTTTCGTAAAACGTGCCATGAGAAATTCAGTGTGTTGCAGACCTTTTGGACCTAATACAACTTCACGCAACTCACAAACGCATTATATCCGATTATTCATGACGAGACTTCATCCTTAACACACTACGTTCATCTATCCAACACTTATGCTATTCACATACTTGTACTCTTTAAGAGCCATTCGTTCATTCTATACTCGTATTATTTTATACAAAACTCGTTCGCAATCCAGCTTGTTTAAACATTTGAGTCCTAACTTACCTCATTACCTATAAAATAGCCTCCCTATTCTTGATTCTTGTGTAACTATACTTAGTATCTCTCTATTGCTTTATTTAAAGTAACAAACCTTTTCGTTCCTCTCAATAAACAGGTTTTACGAAAGTATGATTTTTTATACTATCCTTAAAAACTTCCCCTTGCAAATCTACCTTGATGTTCTCCAAAATTTGGTACTTTTCAAAACTTTCAAACTTCCCAAGTTTCAATTCTTAATGATCACCTTTATGCCAAAAACTCTTTCAAGCCTTCCTCTTAAATAAATTTCGGGACGAAATTTCCTAAAGGAGGGGAGACTGTAACGCCCTGCGTTTTCAAACTTCCTACATTTAGAAACCTTACGTGAAATTCTAAATTTGGAAATCTTGTGTTCTTATAACCATTCTTTCATTGTAATCGTTGTAAAATACGGAACTTGCTTCGTAAATAAAACTTGTACATTACACTTTTTAACTAGTTAAATCATGTTTTATTTCATATTTCACCTTGTTACAAGTTAGGGGAAACATTGTTGCACATTATTACACAACTTAACTAACAAATTACTCATTATAATGTTTTAAAAAAATAAAAAAATAAAGAAATATGGCAGCCCCAATTCAGCAAAATTCAGCCCATATAGTTGGGTTTTGTGGGCTAGTTTCAAGGTGTAACCCCTTCTAAACACTTCTAAAGCCCAACCCATTGAAACCCTAATCCTTCCCCCTATAAATACCACTTATAACCAGCCTCCCTACCACTTTTGCAACCCTAAAAACTCACAAAACATCCACCAAACCGTAGCTGAAAGCAAGGGTTCGAGTAGATTGACACCCCTTCACGAAAATGAGCATAACTCACTCAATTCTTATCCGATTCACTCGATTCTTTTTCCTACTTGCTTGTATAATCATGGGGTTCGATTCCTAGACTTCTCCTTGGAGAAATCAGACCTGGAAATGCCCCGAAATAGTCCATAAACTTTCTGTTTGTTTTTATGTTCATCAAAAACTTGTTTAAACCTATGCAACTTGTGTCCAACACATCTCATACCTATGTCCTAATGCTTACAACTTATCCCATGGTTGGTTAAGCTTAAAAACAAGGTTGAGACATTTAAAATCAGAGGATTAAACCTCATAAACTTGGTGTTTTGTTTAGGGTTTTTAACCCACAAGTCATGTCAAACTTTGTCTTTGATACATGAGTGATTATGGAACAACTTGGGTTGTCCAAACATACAATCCTCACATGATTTGATGATTTCTCTTAGTTAGTGTGTATATTTCTTATTCTTTATTGTATGTTCATGACCCTCCTTGGTTGTTTTTTTTACATCAAGTGTAGTGGTGAACACATAGAGGTGCCTAAATGGAAGACTTGATCTTCCTACCTCCTACATGACTTCTATGACATTTAGAGGTACCAAAATGAAGATTTTAATCTTCTACCTCATGCTTGAACTATTGGACATATATTATATAACCTAAATATATTATTCGAATAATCGAATCTTTGATGATGAACTAGTGTTCATATGCCGGGGTACTAGATTACATCATCCTAGACTATGATAACTTGTCACGATTCTAATGGAACCTTGTTCCATGAAAACATCTAAACTCCTTCGAGTTTCCTAGTGTCAAGAACAAGCATCATATGTACTAAATGATTATTTTCCATGTTATTCTCATATCTTATTTTTATGTTGTTTTAAACACCGAATCTCGACTCTAAACATACTTGAACTTTAACCCTTATACATTCGGACTCTAAATCTCTACTCGTCAACAATTGGATAATCGGAAAACGTATGCAAACTTTGTGAGTATACTCGTATTTCCCCTTTTTACTTTTACCACTTTTGGGGTGTAACATGTTTACCTATTGAAAACTTACACATGAACACTTTGTTAAACACATGAACGTTCCTATAACATGCTTGTATACGTGATGGCTCGATACTTTAAACTTGGGTTATTCTTATGTGTTGAACTTATCATTAACTTCGTACGAGCCAAACCTTGACATATGTAGCGCTATAGGATTAACGACCCGCCCGTAAACTTGAGGTTATGTCTTGAGCATATTGCGTTTTCTTGGTTTGATATGTTAGACACATGCCATATTTAATGTTATCTTGAATCATATGCTTGCCATGAGGAATTGTTCACACTTTTTATCTTATGCTATGTACGTACCAAACTTGTATACTCGCCTTTGCTTTTGCATTGAATTGTATTTTTAAACATGTTACAGGTTGATGATGATGAAATGAAAACGGATAGCAAAGATGCCTAGATACTCACTTAGACGTTTAGGTTTAAAGTGTTGTATCAATTTTGTTTATGTTATGTTGAACAATGTTGTTATTTGCTTTTCTTGTAATGTTTTGACAATTTATTTTGGAAATGAAATTTGGATTATTAAATTATTGTCACAAATAGCGTTATGATGTCTCGAGCAATCTTCACACTTCGTCTCATCCCGATGTTTCCGCCATTGGTTGGGGTGTGACACGGAGTCAAATTGCTTATATTAGACAAGGACGGCAAACCTACCGATAAAACATCAAATGTTGTTTATAAGGAAGTGTTTAACAAATTGTGAACTTTGTCTTCTTTGTTTCTTTTCAATTACGTGTAATGTTGATAAAGATGTTCGTAGTTCAACGTTTATTTAATTAACATATTTACATAAATCATGTTGAGTAATATTAATTATTGTTGGTCCACCCGTGTATTACACGGGTACTTAGACTAGTTTCTTTAATATTATAAAACTTAAAGAGTCTACATCTTAAACATTAATTAACTCTATAACATTTTCGAAGTTGGATAACCAGTGCAGCCAGCTGCGTGACATTTGGCTATTTGCCCACGTGTCAACATGTAACAGGATAGAGATTTAATTTTTCTTCTCTTTAGATCTCTCTCCTCCAGTCCATGACATTTGACCCCGCCACCACCATGGCCTGTCACCAGCACCGGCCAAAGGGCTTCCCACCACCGCAAGTTCCACCCTCAGCTCGCACATCTTCGAATAAAACCGACACCACTTGCATAATCAACGAAGCAGGACAACCTACGATATTACCCTTGCCCCAAATTTACAATATTGCCCCCTTTTTTTAACTTTACGTCTCTCCGGCCTCTCCGAGACCTGGATTTGCGATGATTTTCCAGGGGTGGTAGTTGGCAGTGGGGTTTTCTGAGATGGAAACGACTTACTTTGGTTTATATGAATGGGATCTGAACAGGATCTGGGTTTTCCGGATGGTAAGACACAAAGAGACGGCGATTGTTAGGTGGGGGTGATGTGGGAGTGGCGGTTAACCGGTGGTTCTATAGCTGTGGCGGCTTGATCTAGGTTGCGGTGGTTATTGGCAGTGATCGGAGTTGGTGACGGTTGTGTGGTGTGGTGCGATGATGATGACGGTGGTTCGGTGGTGGTGGGCGGTGATGATATCGATGAGGCGTCACGGTGGCAGACTAAGATCATATGGAGAGAGAAGGTTTGTGGGTGCTTTGAAATGTTCACTTTCTTTAACATGCAAGTATGCAACGTGTATATATTGAATTGAAATGTAAGACTGCGGGGTATGGGGCGGGGGTTTGGGCGTGGGTGGGCTGAAAACGCCCAAGCCACCACCCCGGGTGGGCATGGGTTTGAGCGTGGCCCCTTTTTCGTGGGTTTCAAGCCGGGCGTGGGGCGGTCTGGCCAAGCTGACATGGCGAGTTGTGAATGGCGAAACTAGGCTAGCCGTTGGGCTAGCCGTTGGGCTATTTAAAAAAAAAAATTCTTCCTTTATAAATACTTTACAATATTTATCATTTTTCTCACACAAAATCAAACACATAAAACACAATCTCGTCATGAGTTCTTCAAGTTATACTGAATCGTCATCATCATCTGACGATGGGGCGGAAATATTTCTACAAACGATCGCGACGGTGGTGAAAGTTATCGTTGAAAACGAAGAGGAGGAGGAGGAAGAGAGTCAACAACCTAAACACAGAAGAAGGTACATCGCTCGTGAACGGGTTACCGCTAACGATTTGTTGGTAAGCGATTACTTCTCAGCTGAACCTAAGTATGATGAAAAAATGTTTAGGCGCCGTTTTCGTATGAGTAGAAACTTATTTTTAAGGATATCTAGAGATCTTGAGGAGAAGTATGTTTATTTTCAACAAAAACCCGATGTAACCAGGCAATTAGGATTTACTACGTGGCAAAAGGTCACGGCCGCACTTAGGCAGTTAGCGTACGGCACTAGTTCGGACATTATGGATGACTATTTAAAAATGTCTGCACGTGTAGCTAGAGAAAGTCTTCACAACTTTTGTTCGTGTATTCTAGAACTCTATAGGAAAAGATATTTGAGAAAGCCCTCATTCAGTGACATGCAACAATTATTGGAACATCACGCAGATTATCATGGGCTACCCGGGATGCTAGGTAGTTTAGATTGTATGAAATGGGCTTGGGAACTTTGTCCTACCCAATGGCAAGGCACTTACACGAGTGGATTTCACGGGAGTCCAGCCATCATGCTTGAAGCGGTTGCGTCCCAAGATCTTTGGATATGGCATGCGTTCTTCGGTATGCCAGGTTCACATAATGATATTACCATCATAAACCACTCGCCCCTTTTCAATGATCGAATAAATGGTATAGGACCCAAAGGAACTTTCTTTGTAAAAACGGGGTTGAGTACGTGTATGGGTACTACCTAGTTGATGGGATTTACCCAGAGTGGGGGGTTTTTGTAAAATCATTCACAAAACACGGTACGACAGATCCAAAGAGATTAAAGTTTAACAGGGTACAGATGGCTGCACGTAAAGACGTCGAGCGAGCATTCGGTGTTTTGAAGAAAAGGTGGCGAATATTACAAATGCCTTGTCGACTATTGGACAAGAATCAGATTGGAAACGTGATGTACACATGTATCATTCTTCACAACATGATTTTGGAGGACGAAGGTAGAGCGGTCGTTACCCACTTTGATGACGATGATTCCCAACCAGGTAACGTAACAGACCAAGATAAAGCGGTTAATGAATTTTGGATCAAGTCAAGGGATATACATCACAACCTTCGATCTGATTTGGTGGAACATGTTTCAACGATTCCTGGGTTCGAAACCGACGAAGACGACGAAGACTACGAAGAATGATTGTTTTTTATTTTAATAAGAGTAAACTGCCATTTTGGTCCCCGAGGTTTGGTCACTTTTGCCACTTTAATCCAAAACTCAAACTTTTTGCATCTGGGTCCTTGTGGTTTCAAGTTTATTGCTATTTTGATCCAAAAATGAAATCAGCTCATATTTGTCTTATAAAATCCTGCAATTTTGTCATTTTCCTCAGGGGCAAATCAGGTCATATTTGTCTTATAAAATATGTAATTTATTTATAAAAAAGAAATGATCATTTTGCCCCAGCGAAAAAGGACAAAATAACATGATTTTATAAGACAAATATGACATGATTTCATTTTTGGACCAAAATGGCAATAAAACCGAAACCACAGGGACCCAGATGCAAAAAGTTTGAGTTTTGGACTAAAGTGGCAAAAGTAACCAAACCACAAGGACCAAAATGGCAGTTTACTCTTTTAATAATTATTATGTTTGTTTATGTATTTAAAAAAAATATGTTTTTTTTTATGTTTTTAATTAATTTAAATATATATTAAAAAAATGATGATGTGGCTAGGCCACGCCGGCCCAACCCACGTCCAACCCAAGCCCCACCATACCCCATTAAAACTTGGGTTTGGGTTAACATCCACGTGTCAGCAATTGCCCCAACTCACGCCCAACCCAAGCCCCACCATACCCCGTAGTCTAAGGCTGGGATCCAAACTTAAAAGATTAAATTAAATTGGATTAAATTATGGGCTTCAAATCCGGAGAGAACTTACTCGAAGCATTTACTTTCAAGGTATTTTTATGGTCTATGATACATAGCAATATAGCAAAAAGAAAATAAGTTGTTTATTTAAAAGTACAGTATCAGCACCTGCGTGGTAGGTGTGATAATAAATGTTTTTTTTTTGTCTTTTTTCGCTTTATTTGTATATTATAGTTATTATTACGTCAAACTAAGAAAAACTTTCGCTATTCAGTAGGTTGTTGAACATTCAAATATAATGAGTGTCTCGTGTTCGAAGCCCTTCATGGGAAAGAATTTTTTTTTTTACATGCTGTCAAATAAAAGTTTGGGTAAATTGTTTCATTTATTATTTTTTTCCTTTGTTTATTTCTTAATAATATTTGCTGTGATTTTCACCTTTAAAATACTTGCTTTACATTTTATTAATTACCGACCACAACAATAAGTTAACGATTTTTTTTGAACAACCGACCACAACAATAAGTTAACGATTTTTTTTAACAACTTAGTTATCATGTAAATGATTTATATCAACAACCTGCTTTATAATAATATATATTTTGATTAAATAATTATTAAACTACATAAAGGTATTTTGATTTTACAAAACCCTTATATAATTTGATATTAAAGTTAAAAATATGTTTTTTTAGTGTGTAACCTATTTTTTTATTTACATGTCAAACTTTATAAATCTAAATTTACAACCATGTTTAGTTATTTTCCAATATCTCTCTACGGATATTGTGACGAACCCAACAGATATTGTCCCAACAAGATTGGTTCGATATTTATTTATTTAAGGTTTCGATTGATTTAAAACACATGTTGATTGCTATACCGATTATTTGTATCGTTCAAATACTGTAACGAACCGAAGCGATACCCACCAAAAGCCCGCGCGGAGCGCGGGGTTTCCCACTAGTGTCTATTATTCACCAAAGGAATTTTTATTTTTTATATAAATAAAACTTAAGAGTCCACGTCTTAAACATGCCTATTATTCAATAAAGGATTCTGTATTGATGAACACCCGACGCCCCTAAGGCTACAACCATTGGTGACCAAAACCTTGGTTGGTTGGTCAAAAAGTAAAAAATTTATACAATCTTAAAAGGAAATGTCGGTGCACCACTCTTTTGACAATAATGCCCCTCAACAAAGAAGTCCTAGGGGGTGTTTGGCCTAGCTTTTATTTTTTGGCTTATGCTTATATTTTAAACTATCTTATAGCTTATTTTCTATCATTTGATAAGCTCTTTGTAAGTGTTTGGATTAGCTTATAGCTTATTTTATATCATTTGCCCTTACACAAAGAAGCTTCTTCAAATAAGCTAAAAAACCATCATCAAATAAGCTTCTTCAAATTAGCTTATATAAGCTAATAAGCATAAGCTTAAAAAGCTAAACCAAACACCAAACAAAGCTTATTTTGTAAAAAAAGCTAAAAAAAGCTATAAGCTTTGTTAAAAAAGCTAGGCCAAACACCCCCCCTACTCTTTACAACAGGGATTTCTTCAAGATCTGTATCATTCTGCTCTCACTATCTCCATCTTGCTTGCTCTCGCCTCTTGCAACCATTGTTGCTGTCAGGTTAGTATCAAATTACTTTTCTTCTCTTTCGTCTTCTAGGTTTTCTGTTGAAGCTGGGTATTAGGTTGAGAGAAACTGAATTAGGGTTTGTAGAGTGTGTTTGACAAAAGAAACCAGCGGCTGCTAGACCCTTCACCCGTCGACCATCGGAAAAGTGGCACACCGCCGTCGTCGTCGAGACACCCACTGCCGCCGGAGTGAGGGGCGGCGGCTCTGCCTGCCGTCGCTGGAGATCATCTGGGGGGGGGCTGTGAGTGTGGTTGTCGGTGGAGATGGTGGCCGACACCACCATAGCGGCGCCGGTACCACATAAACCGGCCGATCACCGGTGTGAGATCGAGAGAGAGAGCAGAGGGAAATGGGGGCTTGGTGTGCGCATATTTGATCTAGGGTTTTTGAAATGAGGGGGTGCAGGTTAGATTTGTTTATATAGTAACCCATCTCTTATACAAAATTCTTTCTATACAGAGGTCTTGATAACCAGGGTTTGAGAGGATTCTTACCCGAGGACATATCCAAGCTGAGTCATCTAGAACATATGTAAGTGTAGATGACCACATAATCTTCTCTTTTTTTAATAAAACTGTTTTACATCGCATCTTTTCTATATTGAAAGGGAGTGAAATCATTGTTTAAAATTGAGGGACTTTGGTGTTTTCATTAGTTTTTTTTTTGTTCCTTGAACCTATTTTCAGGGCTATTGAATTGTTGCGTAAATTACCAACTTCACCGAATAACTATTGAGTTGAAAAATGAAATTGATGGGAAAGAGTGACTCATGTCTACAGGGGTTGATGATTTACATACGTGTGGATCACTATAGTCAAAAGATTCGACCTATTTGCTATCCGTTTATGAACCACCTTGCAAACACCAAAGAATGAGTGATACATACTTTGTTTTGTTAGTCGACATGTGTAGAATGATTATTGTTTCTTTTTATTCTAGGGGCTATGATGATAACTTACTCTTTGTGCACTGTACAGTGTTGGCATGTATTTGTCTATGCTTTTACATCACAATCGGACTATGCAGCCATGATGGTTTATCCTCTTCATTTTGAAAATGAGATATTCCGTGTCTTGGCGGGGCAGCCGACATGCTGTGGTGTTTAAGTGCTTGCATCACAGTCGGACTATGCAGCCATGGCAGTTTATCCTCTTCATTTTGAAGATGAGGTATTCCGTATCTTGGCGGGGCATAGGCTTCACGTATCTGAGCCTCATTGTTCCTTTGTTTTGTATGCTATGCTTAGCTTGAATGCCTCTTCGTGTGATTTACTTTGCTTTGACAAAGTGATTGGGCAATATACTCATGCTATGATGCTAGGAGATGGTCGCCTGATATCACATGGCAACCAGTAGGTTTGTAATCTGTTTTGGGTTTGTTTTCCTCTAGGTGAAACTAGCATTTTGACCCGCCTCGCGTTGCGGCGGCGTCGAAAGTTAAATTCACTCGTATTTATACTTTATATTTGACCCGGCTCTTTACTGAAAAAAATTACGTCACCGTTGAATGAAAACGTATTATATTTTGGCAAAAAGTTTGTGTCAAAACGTGAGTCGTTTACGTTGAAACATGAATTTGAAATGACAGGTACGTTAAAACTGCGATACATAGAGTGTTACGTTGGCGGCATCTTAGTTGTTTATAGTTGACAACACGTTATGCGATACACAGAGCGTTACGCTTTGCGGCGCCCTAAACTGTATCATTCTTGGCTTGAAAACGTGTACGTTTGTCATTCGATTACTTTTACATCACTGTTTATAACATGATCTCGAGGAAAACTTGTACCAATGCATAGATAAAACATATGCTCGTAAAAGAAAAAAATTATTAAAGTTTGTATAGGCGGCGGCGTGTGTAAACCAAAAAAAATTAGAGAACCATTCCATATTAATCCAAAACTTAGGAAATATATACATATAAAAGAAAAACAGAGGCTATTAACCCAGAAATTAGAAGATAAATATTAAAGAAAAAACAGAGGTGGATGGAATATTGGAATTTGAACCTACGCCCCCTGGGTTGCAAAGCCTTAAGGCTACACGGTATGGGGGTCGGCCCCGGCCCGTCGCGGGTCGGCGACGGTCCAAACACCGTGCCGCCCCCATCCCGTCCCGTCCCCAACGTCCCTTTTCGGACGATCTCGACGAAGCAAAAAGGTGTGGGCCCCCCATATGACCGTTTGAATATTAATAAAAAAAAAAAAAAACTAACGGCTACTTTTCAAATAAATACCCATTTCAATACCATTTTTATAAATACTCACACCCTTAACCCCTTTTTTCACCACTGTTCTTACGTATTGCAGGCGACATGGCCCAGTCTGATCCGTTTTTTACATTGCGAAACGATGCTAGGGGTCAAAGGGGTTTCAGCAATTTACAAAAATGTACGTCGGCCATTCGCCAACTTGCGTACGGTTACGCACCAGATGCATTAGACGAGTACATTAGGATGTCTGAAAGAACCGCACGTCGATGTTTATACAAGTTTTGCCAATGGGTTGTCAAATTGTATAGCAAGCGATACCTGCGGAAACCGAACGTAAACGACGTTCAAAAATTATATCAAGCCCACGAACAGAGACATGGTTTCCCAGGAATGCTCGGGAGCATTGATTGCATGCACTGGCAGTGGCAGAACTGCCCGGTTGCATGGCAAGGTCAGTATACTAGGGGAGATCAGGGACATCCGACTATCATTCTAGAGGCTGTTGCGTCACAGGATCTCTGGATATGGCATGCTTTTTTTGGTCTACCTGGTTCACTCAACGACCTCAACATCATATACCAGTCACAGATTTTTGATGATGTAGTGGCGGGTACAGGTCCAGACACAAGCTTTACGGTTTCAGGGGTGGAGTACAGGCGAGGTTACTACCTAGCCGATGGGATATACCCAACGTACTCGACAATTGTTAAAACTGTCCCGCACCCGACCGACGACAAAAGGAAAAAATTTGCAAAGTTTCAGGAGGGCGCAAGAAAAGATATTGAACGGGCTTTTGGTGTTCTACAAAAAAAATGGCACATCATTTCTATTCCAGCACGTTCGCAAACACCAAGGAGGTTACGACACATTATGTACGCTTGTATCATCCTTCATAACATGATCATTGAAGACGAAGGGAGAGCGATATGTGATTACGACGAAAACGCGTCTACTGGAAATTCTGTTCCAGTTAGTGAGCAAGAACAAGATTTGAACGCCTTCGCTCTACGTAACGAGTACACACATCACAACCTACAAGCGGACTTGGTGGAGCATATTTGGAACAACACTGAAAACGAACCCGCCCACCACATGGAAGACGACGACTAGTAGCTTATTTTAGTATGTTAGGATATTTTTACGTTTTTTTTTTTTTTTTAACTTTAGGTTTTTAAGTTTATGTTTTTTTTAGTTTATTTTTTTTAAGTTTAATTTTTTTTATGTTTATGTAATGTTTTATAATATTAATTAAAATATTTTATTACTTTATTTGTTAAATGTTTAAAAAAAGATGGAGATTTAAAAAAAAAAATATAAAAGTGGTGGAGGATGATGACTAGGACCATCCTCCCATGCCCCCTAGTTTTGGAGGATGATCCATCCTTGGGAGGACTATGATGTGGCGCCTACGTGGCGGATCATCCTCCAAGGATGGTCCATCACCATACCATGTAGTCTAACAAACATTTACAAAACAACACAGCCATTTGCTTGTTGATAGATTGCTCCACAGTCTTTGAGTTGATTTACCAAAGGCACACTACAGGTTTTAACCTTTCTAGCAATAGCTCTACCATCAACAATCCAACTTCTACAGTATTTAAAAGGTAAAGTTACATTAGTAGCAAAAATAGCTTCTTTTAAAAGAAATAGAGTAAACTGCCATTTTGGTCCCTGAGGTTTGGTTACTTTTGCCACTTTAGTCCAAAACTCAAATCTTTTGCATCTGGGTCCCTGTGGTTTCAGTTTTATTGCCATTTTGGTCCAAAAATGAAATCAGGTCATACTTGTCTTATAAAATCCTGCAATTTTGTCATTTTCCTCAGGGGCAAATCAGTTCATATTTGTCTTATAAAATATGGTATTTATTTATAAAAAAGAAATGATCATTTTGCCCCTGCGAAAAATGACAAAATAACAGGATTTTATAAGACAAATATGACCTGATTTCATTTTTGGACCAAAATGGCAATAAAATTGAAACCATAGGGACCCAGATGCAAAAAGTTTGAGTTTTGGACTAAAGTGGCAAAATTGACCAAACCACAGGGACCAAAATGGCAGTTTACTCAAAGAAATAATATGATAATGTCCAGCTTACTAAAGAGCTATGATACTCCTTCATTTGGATGCGAAATCTCTTAACCCTTTCACTAAATTACATCAAAACGCAAATCATTTTAGTTGAATACTTACAACTTTCTACCCTCATTTTATTCTCCGCATAAAACTTAAATTTGGTTAATACTGTTTCTCCTATCACGCCTTTTGTTTGTGCAACGGTGAGATTTGTGGTGATGGTGGTTTTTAAGTGTTTGTAAATGATCCTAATGAAGGAGAATTGCCGATAACTAAGGGCGGTTTGTTAGCACTTTTAGTTTGTAGAGTAACTCTTATATGTTTATCGGTATTCAAGGCAATGAACGACACTACAGAGCCTAAATTTCAGTTATAAAAAATATTTGTTTAAATAAATAGAATATTGGTTATTTGATTAGGATTGCTTAGCTTTCAATACAAATTGCATTCAATCATTCAACTGGTGCTTCAAGCTATATTCCCTATATAATAAATCAAACTATAAAAGTCCAAAAGACTCAGAAGATATAATCCGTTGTTCCTCCAAATCAAGCAATAAATAAATTTGATATCAATCTCAATTAAGATGCAATCATCTCTGTCTAATTGATCCTAAAACCTCTTAAATTCATAGACCTAACATGGATTTGGAACAAAGCAACCCATAAGAAAAAAAATCAGAATCATAACCATCAACAAATTGAACATCACTTGTTGATAAAAATTATGCAACTGAAAAGAACAAAGCTCAGATTTACCTTACTCGTCGGTTCTGAGTTCTGTAGTGACCGGATTCTGGGCAAACACTTACCTAATCGTCAGAACCGGTCAAATTAACAACTGAATCGCCGTCGTTCACTGGCCCTAGACGACGCTAATCTGCTGGGGGTTATCTCAGACCGAATCCAAATCACCGTGACGGCCAGAATCCGACTGCCGGAGTTCGTCTTCGTCGAAACCCTAGGGGTTCTGTTTCTATCTTTGCCGGCGCCTGGTTCTTGGTCACAACAACCGTCGGAACCCTAGGGTTTCCCAATGATGGATTCGAACGCGAAGTGCGATAGCGGGAGCGATGTCTTCGCCGCTGTCGTCTTCGTCTTCCTCGTTCATCCCAGAGAAACACAGAGAGAGACACAGAGACAGGAGATAAAGAAAGAGAAGGAGCCATGTTTTGTTGCAGGTAGAAGAAGAATGTGTCAGGGGCCATTTTTGTAGGTTTAGGGTTAGAAATAGAGGATGGTGAGTGAGAAGGAGGATGATAGGATGTTGAAGAGGGTGATTTGGAGAAGAAAGAGGTGGTCTGCCGTTGGTGACACATTTCTTAGGGGCAATTATGTCTTTTGGTCGGGTCACCGACCTTTGTATTTAAGACTATATAAATAAATGCTCTAAAGGAACCACAAAACTCCACCAAATGTAAGTTATTTAATTATGTTTCAGATTTGTAGGATTGATAGATGTAAACTGTTCATATCAATCTATCACTGACTTGGTTATTAGTTGCTAAATCACACCAACATAATTTGAAATTAGTAGTCGAATAGTTGTTTTTATTTCTTTGTTTGTTATTTTTTTGGCCTTTTCAAATTAACTTTAGTTTGTATTATTGTGTATTGAATCAGCTTGCAAAGCTAGGATGTGATCGCAGGTGTCACTTCAAGGTATTTTTTGGTTTATTTCTTTCAAAGGTAAATTCACACGTCACGCGTAGCGCGCCACACATCAATGTCATCATCGTCACGCGTGTGACGTGATGTCGCCGCCGCAACGCGCGGCGCGGGTAAAAACCTAGTAAAATAAAAAAATCATTTAAAACTCACGACCAAGTTGGTGTATCAACTTTGGTTGATGATTTTTTTATTATTTTAAAAATGACATATGTTGGCTATTGAGTGGTTCTTTTATAATTATGTTTTTCAATTTTTGTTTTATAACAATTAATTCTAGCTAAAACATTATTTTCTTTAATAACTTTTTAATATTTAATTATTAAAAAAAACTAAAAACACAGTGCTGTTTAATTTTTTTTTTTGTGAACATGTCGATATAAATTTTATCAAAAACCGAGTTCCTTCAAAAATATATATTTTTTTAATTATTTTTTTTACAAAAATGCATATATCTTTGTTTTCCACATGTACTGATCTTACTGGTTCGTTAGATTTTTTTTCGATAACTTTATTAACTATGTTTGATGAATGTATGTGCTTTTTTATTAAAAGATTTCTTATATTGTTGTTATCTATTTTGCTTTTAAAACAAATCGGTTTCAAATGAAAATATTAATTGTAATTATTTTTAACACATTTATGGATAAATAATAAGCATAAAAATATATATTTAATAAAAAATGTTATAAAGGTTGGGTTATCAATGTTATCTGTGTTTGCAGACGTATGTGAACTTTTGTCATTAAATTTACCTGAAAGGCCAATGAGGTGGTGGTGTAGTGGTAAGTGCGAGACTTGGTGTTCTTAGCAATGTTTTAATAACCGGGTTTTAAGTTATACCGGGTTGGGCTCTAAAATGGTTCAACAAGTTGAACCGGGTTGTATCGGACGGTTGAACCGTGTTACTAGTTAACCCTATAAATTCCATAAAATACAAATTCATCTAAAAAACAATCCAATCTCAACTAGGATTTATGTAACTGATCATAGTTTTATCTAAAAACAACTATTTTTATTGTAAACTATTAAGCATTTTAAGAATATTTTTATTAGTTATAAACAATATTGCATTGTACGAGGTGAGTAACAATTTCAACAACAATGAAATATTGAATAGAAGGCACTAGGTTCATTACCGGAAATATGGAAGATCAATATTATCTCAATATTGTATTTTATTAAAATTAAGAAATCAAATCTTAAGATAATGCAAACTGGTTCAACGGTTTGAACCGGTAGAACCAGATTTACCGCCGGTACATAAGACATACCGTATTCGGGCTGATATCCGATTTAACTGGCATAACCGGCTGGTTCATACCGGTAGTTAAAACATTGGTTCTAAGGTACTCAGGTTCGATTCATGTCCTCCCCCTTATTTCCTACGTCACCTGGTGATGATGAGACTAGGCGAATAAATGTAGATCGCTAGTTCGATCCTTAAACTGAGCGGGTTTTGCCTCACTGCACTGCCGTGCCTTCGGACGAGTGTTCACAGGCTTCAACCCTAGGTGAGGGTTTTCCTCTTTTCGTACACGAGTGTATTTCAATATGATGAATTTCGTCAGTACCCTATTTAAAAGATTCTTTAAAAAATTTACCTAAAATACCAGCTTTTGCTGGTTTAGAAAAGAGAAAAATGCCCGGATAGTCCCTGTGGTTTCGTATTTTTTCACCTATAGTCCCCAACTTTCTAAAACTACCTGAATAGTCCCCAAGTTTTCATTTTTTGTTCCCGGATAGTCCCTGGGTCTAACTTCAGTTTGTTTTTTCTGTTAAATGGGTGTGAAATGACAAAAATACCCTTTATTTAAAAGGCCGAACCACAGGGACTATCCGGGCATCTTCTTTTTTTTTTTTTTCTCTAAATCAATTTTAAGTAACCATTAATGTTAAAGAACACGAAACGTTGGGTTGATTATGTTAGAACTGAAGTTATAATACTGACATCGATTAGACCCTAAATCCTTTCCACCACATATCCACAATCTAGAACGTGTAACTCTCCATCTGCGATTCATCGGAACCCACCGGAAAAGCTTCGGATCTCCGGCAACGCCTCATCGGCAACCCACCAAATCAAATGCAGAAATTAACCTGTCACTCTCAAATGTCGTTTGCTTCTTGTACGATCAAAACCCTAAATTCCTTTAGAAAATTTCAGCCGCCAGACTCCGATGAAGATGATTAACGATGAAATATGAACGACGGTGATGTGCAGGTTGGTCGGAGACGGACACCGGAGATAACGGTGGAGGTCGGCGGTGAACTATGTGCAGGCTGATCGGAGACGGCGCCGGAGAAGGTATGATGTAAGGTGAAGATGATGATGATGATGACAGAGGAGATCGGAGGTGGTGGTTATGGAGGTGGTTGAACGGTGAGCAGGATGGTTGTTGAAGGAGATTGAAGGCGACGATGGTGATGATGAACGATGATGGCGGAGGTATTACCCCCCTGATGATGGTGATGTTAAAGGAGATTGAAGGCGACGACTCAAATCCAACAAACAGGAGCCAAAACATGATGCTTCTGATGATGGTGATAGAATTAGCTTGGTTAGTATTGACCCAGAGGCTGTAAAAACCTGGATATACCCAGGTATATATATGCCTTCTGCACTGTTATTGTTTATTAATTTTGAGACCCTTGAATTTGTTATGATGGGACTTGGTTGTCAAGCAAATATCTTTACTTCACAATTGGAGAGTGACGGTGGCGGTGATGGTGATGGTGGAGGGTGGAGGAGGGTGATGATGGGTGAAGGTTGAAGATGAAGTGTGGTGGTGGGGTTTTACAAATAGAAATGAAGAAGATGCCCGGATAGTCCCTGTGGTTTGGCCTTTTAAGGTAAGGGTATTTTTGTCATTTCACATCATTTTAACAGAGAAATGTAACTGAAGTTAGACCCAGGGACTATCCGGGAACAAAAATGAAAACTTGGGGACTATTCAGGTAGTTTTAGAAAGTTGGGAACTATAGGTGAAAAAAGACGAAACCACAGGGACTATCCGGGCATTTTTCTCTTTAGAAAAAAAGCATATATTTGTCATATAAAAGGTGACACGTGTATAAATTAATTTCCGTCGTTTTCCGGATCACTACTCAATCAAGTTAATTCAGAATTTCTTATTCAAAGATTATCCAAAGTACAACCACTTTAAGCACATAGTACAACCCACGTGTCAAATCTCCTTCTACATCTCCTCAATATTTTAAACGAATATTCTCAAAGACTCCATCCATCTGGAAACAATCATCCTCACTCACTCCACATTTCTAAACTCAAATTCATTCATAAACCCACAAACCAATTTCACAAATTCCATTCCAATGGATTACAATTACAATTACAATTCCAATCCAGTTGTATTACTAGCAACAGTATTGTTTCTATCGATCGCATCAATAGCAGCAACTCGAGTGATCCCATTGCCGATTATTCACAACCCAACTGATCCTGTTAATATTTTTGATAATTCAAAGTATGGATTGCTTCAGCTCAGTAATGGATTGGCTCAGACTCCTCAAATGGGGTAATTTGTTCAATTTTTATTTATTTTTTTTAATAGATTATGGTTTATGTAATTTGGATTTGGGTTTGACTTTATTGTTTTTGGATGATGAAATGAACAGATGGAATAGCTGGAATTATTTTGCGTGTAATATAAATGAAACTCTTATTAAGGAAACAGGTTAGTTTGTGTTTTTGGTCATACTTGTTCAAGTTATATTATTATTGAGTTAACTGCCATTTTCGTCCCGGTGGTTTGTTCGCTTTTATCATTTCAGATCAATTTTAAAAAATCACCAGTTTCCTGACATACCGGAAACATGTCACTTTAGTCCAAAAATTAAAACTCAGTGAAGTCAGACCGGTTAAATGAAGGGTATTATTGTCAATTCATAAAATAAGGTTAAAATAAAAGATAGAGTAAACTGCCATTTTGGTCTCTGTGGTTTGGTCAATTTTGCCACTTTAGTCCAAAACTCAAACTTTTTGCATCTGGGTCCCTGTGGTTTCAGTTTTATTGCCATTTTGGTCCAAAAATGAAATCAGGTCATATTTATCTTATAAAATCCTGTTATTTTGTCATTTTCCGCAGGGGAAAAATGATCATTTCTTTTTTATAAATAAATACCATATTTTATAAGACAAATATGACCTGATTTGCCCCTGAGGAAAATGACAAAATTGCAGGATTTTATAAGACAAGTATGACCTGATTTCATTTTTGGACCAAAATGGCAATAAAACTGAAACCACAGGGACCCAGATGCAAAAGGTTTGAGTTTTGGACTAAAGTGGCAAAAGTAACCAAACCTCAAGGACCAAAATGGCAGTTTACTCTAAAAGATATATGAATTGACAATAATACCCTTCATTTAGCCTGTCTGACTTAATTGGGTTTTAATATTTGGACTGAAGTGACACGTTTCTAGTATTTGAAAATTGGCCTGAAATGGCAAAAGTAAAAAAACCACAGGGACGAAAATGACAGTTAACTCTTACTGTTATTATTATCGTTGGTCGGTTAATTTTAACGTTAGTTGGTTAGTTTTATTTTATTGTTATTCTTTTTATTGTGACATAAACACAAACGTACTCTCACTCGCCGTATTACATATAGTAAGTAATCCACACAACATAGTAAACATATCCGGTAAAATCTCACTCGTGGTATAGTATAGTATAGTAAAATAATCCAGACAACATATTATGCGGGGATAGAGAGGCTGCTTCCAATGGGACTACCCATAGTCACAGGAAACGCAGATCCCCCCTCGAATTCCGAATCGGTTCGGCCGTACCAGAATCGGGTACAGAACCATTCGGCCTGGGTTCGCGAACCAGATCGGAAAAACGGTCGTACCCGATTATCACAATACTCGTTCCGAATCACTGAAAAACGTGTTTCCGATTGAAAAATTCGCCGTTTCGGAACGATTTGATTCGCGTACCAGTCAATAGATGCACGAATTGCAAACGTGTTTAGACACTTTTCCCGCCTTTTTAATGGATTATGCTTATGAACTGCTTTTGTTTTATGAATTTTCTGTTATGAACTTATGAATTATGATTATGGTTATGGTTATGAAATGCTTTTGAATTTTGGATATGATTATCAAATTTGTTTTTCAGATTGGATTTTTTTTATAAACTATATTGTAATAATTGTTTTATATATGATACGACGTACCAAACTATATGGTACGCCGTACCGCGTACCGAATTGGCGTTTCGAATGAACCTACCCCCCTCGTACCGAATTTTAAAATTTCACGAACTACGTCCCCGTTTTCGTTTCGCGAACCGGAGCGAACCGCGATCCATGTGACTATGGGACTACCTATAAAACCTTTTGGTATAATAATGATATGTATAGTAAATTAATCCGGATAACTAAGTATGCAACTAAGATAATCAAATCAACAAACATACAAAGGTACTACTAAAATGGGTTGCAGCGCAGCTTGTTGCTCGTTTACCTGTCATTCTATTGTAAATTTTCTAGTACTTTAAGTATCTAAAAAAAGAAGAGGTAATTGAACGTTGACTTGCCTGTATGTTGATTCTGTTTCCCAGCTGATGCGCTTATCTCAACCGGATTGGCTGATTTGGGCTATAATTACGTCAATATCGGTACTTGTTAACTTGTTCTTATTGATTCTTGTTAATGGTGAATTTGCGATTAATGGTTCGGTCTGATATCTTCTATTCCCTAAACACAGATGATTGTTGGGAAGCACTGACTCGTGACATACAGGCAAGTCGTCGACGTTCGATTACCTCTTGTTACTATCTCGCGTTAAACTAATAAGAAACCATACTTAAACCCTCGAGTAGTCCTCGACATAAACCCTCGAATCGGTCTCGGTCTGCAGGGTCATTTGGTTCCTGAATCGAAAACGTTTCCATCCGGAATTAAGGCTCTTGCTGATTATGTTCATGAGAAGAATCTCAAGCTTGGTATCTATTCTTCTGCAGGGTACAATTTAATCACATTATTTTTTGAGTTAATTGCCTGGATGGTCCCTGTGGTTTCACATTTTTTCACGTTTAGTCCCCACCTTTTGGAAATAGCAGGTATACTCCCTATGGTTTGTCATTTTGTTACTCGGATAGTCCCCTGACATTTACTCAGGGACTATCCGAGTAACAAAATAACAAACCATAGGGAGCATACCTGCTATTTCCAAAAGGTGGGGACTAAACGTGAAAAAACGTGAAACCACAGGGACCATCCGGGCAATTAACTCTTATTTTTTTTAATTAGGCTACAAATTGTTCTTTTTATTAATTCTATTGAATTTTCTAGTGTTTTTACGTGTCAAGTACGACCCGGTTCACTTTTCTATGAGAATGATGATGCAGCAACTTGGGCTTCATGGGTAAGTTGTGAAACAATTAATAGAGTAAAGGAAACGAATGATCACTGTGGTTAACCATAATTTTGGATTTGGTCCCTAGCTTTCCAAAAGTACATGAATGGTCCCTGTGGTTAACCATAATTTTGGATTTGGTCCCTAGCTTTCCAAAAGTACATGGATGGTCCGTGTGGTTTGCGTTTTGTAATGCATTTAGTCCCCAGCTTTTTCCAAAACTATATGGATGATCCTTGTGGTTCGCATTTTGTAACACATTTAGTCCTTAACTTGGACCTGCTTAAACCTTTAGATTTGTTGGTTAGGGACTAAATGCGTTACAAAGTGCAAACCACAAGGAGCATCCATGTACTTTTGGAAAGCTAGAGACCAAATCCAAAAATTTTGAAAACCGCAGGGACCATTTCTGTACTTTACTCCATTTAATAAGATAAATAATTTTGTGACAAATCATTTTGTGATGTTGTTTAGGGGGTGGACTACTTGAAGTATGACAACTGCTTTAATCTTGGCATCAAGCCGATTGACAGGTTAAGCTTTATTAAATTGTTAATCTTTCTCAATCCGTAATTTTGGTAAATTATTTATTATTTAACGGTGGTTCATGTTTGTAGATATCCACCAATGCGGGATGCTTTAAATTCAACGGGACGGAAAATCTTTTATTCCCTTTGTGAATGGTAACGAATCGTTTCTAAACGTGCAGACTTCTAATTTTCTTAACACATTTCACCTAGGAGTGACAGAAAAACCCGAACGTGACGAAAAACCCAAAACCCCGAAAACGTTCGGGAAGGGTAATGGGATGGATATATGGGAATGGGATTAATTATATGTTTTAGAGTTAATTACTGTTTTTGTCCCTGTCGTTTGTCAAAAATCACTATTTCAGTCCATTAGTTTAAAAATTGTGATTTCAGTCCCTGTGGTTTCACTTTCGTAACCGTTTCAGTCGCTGTATTAACAGAATAAATGGATTGAAATGGTTACGAAAGTGAAACCACGGGACTGAAATGGTTACGAAAGTGAAACCACAGGGACTGAAATCGCAATTTTAAACTAATGGACTGAAATAGTGATTTTTGACAAACCACAGGGACGAAAACAGTAATTAACTCTATGTTTTAGATGACATACGTCGATTACGTGCACCCGATCACACCCTCGTTTACTCACATGAAGACCCTATAAGTTAATATATTATATAATTTAGAGTAAAGTACATGGATAGTCCCTGTGGTTTCCAAAATTTTGGATTTGGTTCGTAGCTTTCCAAAAGTACACGGATGATCCCGGTGGTTTGCACTTTGTAACGCATTTAGTCCCTAACTTTTGCCAAAAGTACATGGATGGTCCTGTGGTTTGCACTTTGTAACACCTTTGTCCCTAACATAGACCTCCTGAAACCTTTAAATTTGTTGGCTGGGGACTAAATGCGTTACATAGTACAAACCACACAGACCATCCGTGTACTTTGGAAAAGCTAGGGATCAAATCCAAAATTTTTGAAAACCACAGGGACTATGCATGTACTTTATATTTTAAAAATGTAGTAAATAATATTTGGAAGTTGTTAAACTTGATTTATTAAAATATAGAATTTTGAAAAGTGTAGTTGGGTATTTTATATTTCAAGATATATTTGGGATGAGTTAAAGATTAAAATTCTGGTAAATCTAAAGGGTATTTTTAACCGCGTAATATCATAAACGAGTATGCCTGATACTAGGGGTGTTCAAAACCGGATATCCAAAAATTCGGATATCCAAATTTCGTATATCCGAAATTTTTGGATACCAGATTTTACTATCCGAATCCGTATCCGAAATTTTGGATATCAAATTTCGGATACGGATTCGGATAGTGAATCGGATATCCGAAAATCCAACTTTTTATTTAATTTTTATTTTTTTATTATTTTTTTTCATATTCGAAAACGGATATTTTGGATAGTTTCGGATATCCGAATATAAGTTTTCGGATATTTTCGGATACTTCGGATATCCGAAAAAAATGAAAATTAAATTTTCGGATACTTCGAAATATCCGAAAATTTTGAAAATCACTATCCGAATCCGAATCCGAAAAATTCAGATATCCGATTTTTCGGATATTTCGGATTCGGAATTTCGGATCGGATTTTCGGATACGGATACTTTTGAACACTCCTACCTGATACCCACGGGTCAAACCCGTGAACCATTATTTTCATCACCAAACCTGTTTTTTTTCTTTCTTTCTTATTCTGTTTTACTTTGATAGGGGTGAGGATGACCCTGCCTTATGGGCAGGCAATGTTGGCAATAGTTGGAGAACGACAGATGACATCAACGACACGTGGGCAAGGTTCAAACATTGTGTAACAATTGTTATGCGTCTAACTTCCATTATCCGTTAACTTATCATTTAACTAATTCCCGTTGCAGTATGACTTCTATCGCTGATCTTAACGACAAATGGGCAGCCTATGCGGGGCCTGGCGGATGGAATGGTAGTAATAACGTTCCAGAATGTTCATCCGTGCTCAACCAGTAAATGAATTTAGATTATTGTTGGTATTATTATTTTATTTATTTTGTCATTTTTCGTAGATCCGGATATGTTAGAAGTTGGTAACGGAGGCATGACTTATCTGGAATACCGGTCGCATTTTAGCATATGGGCTTTAATGAAGGTGGCGTTTGTCATTAAGATTATGTGAAACAATTGGAATTTGATCAGATTTTTATATTAGTTTTCAGGAAAAATTACAAGTTTTGTCCTTTATCTTTATACCACTTTTCAGACGGTGTCCTTTTTAACGAATGTTGACAGGCGGTGTCCTTTACTAGGTATTTTGTTGCAAGTTTAGTCCTTTACACCCAACCCAGTTAAAAAACCCTGTTAATTGTTGACAGGCGATGTCCTTTACTAGGTATTTTGTTGCAAGTTTAGTCCTTTACCTAGGTATTTTGTTGCAAGTTTAGTCCTTTACACCCAACAATTAACAAGGTTTTTTAACTGGGTTGGGTGTAAAGGACTAAACTTGCAACAAAATACCTAGTAAAGGACACCGCCTGTCAACATTCGTTAAAAAGGACACCGTCTGAAAAGTGGTATAAAGATAAAGGACAAAACTTGTAATTTTTCCTAGTTTTTAAATTTTGTGCAGGCTCCGCTTCTTATAGGTTGTGATGTCCGGAATATGACTGCGGAAACATTTGAAATTCTAAGCAATAAGGAGGTCATTGCTGTAAACCAAGGTAATTTGTTTTCTTTAACAAGTTATATTGGGTTCGGTTAGAACGTGACGAATTAAAAAAAAAGTGCTTAATTTGGTTCTGGTTAAAATGGGTCCATTAAGAAAGAATGTATCATCAAATGACGAGATTATTAAAAAATATAAGAGAAATATTAAATAAGAGTAAATTACAAAAATCTTCCTTTATGTATGTCATTTATTGCAAACTGTGTCCTTTATCTCAAATAATTACAGAAAACGTACTCTATGTTTGCAAACCCTTGCAAGTTATGTCCTTTAGCCCTAACTCAGTTAATTTTTGTGGTTAAATCTGAACAAATGGACCTCACATGAGGGTATTTTTGTGGTTAAATCTGACCAAATGGACCCCCACATGAGAGTAAAATGACCAAAATATCCTCATGTGGGGTCCATTTGGTCAGATTTAACCACAAAAAATTAACTGAGTTAGGGCTAAAGGACATAACTTGCAAGCGTTTACAAACATCGAGTACGTTTTCTGTAATTATTGAAGATAAAGGACACAGTTTGCAATAAGTGACATACACAAAGGACGATTTTTGTAATTTACTCATTAATTAATAACTACATGATGTCTTTCTTTTCGCAAAGGTAAATTATTAATTTTCTTGCAGATCCACTTGGAATTCAGGGAAGAAAAGTCAACGCTACAGGAACAGATGGTTGTCTTCAGGTACTCCCTGTTGGTCAAAACGGGTCATTTTTGTACATGTACATTGACCCACAACGTTTTTCGTACTTTAAATGCTTAAGAAACATATTACTTCAATGATAATCGAACTTTGGTCAACTTTCGACCCGTTTGACCCATTTAAATTGTTTCCCTTTTTACCTGTTTGACCCGTTAAGGAGATAGCATAACCAAATCGTCTTATTTGTAAGTAAACAGGTCGAGATTGCCACATCTAGTCTTTTTGAGTTCAGGTTTGGGCTGAACTTAATAAAATGATTTATTTGATCTTTATTGTTCAGGTTTGGGCCGGCCCGTTGTCCGGAAACCGTTTCGCTGTTGTTCTCTGGAACAGATGTTCAGAAGGTGGGACGATTAACGTTTCATGGGATAGTATTGGACTCGAGTCCTCCGTCAGTGTTTCCGTACGCGATATATGGAAGGTAAAACTTCTCTCTTCATCCAACTTGATTAGTTTTGAAGTACAATAAAAAATGTTAAGATTAAAAATTTCAGTTATTTTGTTGTAAAACTAAAAGGAAAAATTACAAGTTTTGTCCTTTATCTTAATACCACTTATCAGGCGGTGTCCTTTTTAACGAATTTTGACAAGTTTGCCCTTTACAAGGAATTTTGTTGCACGTTTTGTCCTTTAGGCTTAACTCAGTTAGATTTTCTTGTTAAATCTTTATCTTGTCACCCAAGGGTATTTTAGTCTTTTTACCCATTTATTTAATATTATTTAAAAGAATAAAATACAAAATATTTTAGGGTTGACTTTTGAAATAAATGGATAAAAAGACTAAAATACCCTTGGGTGACGAGATTTAACAAGAAAATCTAACTGGGTTAAGCCTAAAGGACAAAATGTGCAACAAAATTCCTGGTAAAGGGCAAAACTTGTCAAAATTCATAAAAAAGGACACCGCCTGATAAGTGGTATTAAGATAAAGGACAAAACTTGTAATTTTTCCAAACTAAAACGACCCGTTTTCAAGCAAACGCTCATCATGGTTTTTCATCATCTAAAGGCATGCCAACTAAATATAAATATGATTCGATTTACAGCACGAAAATGTTGTAGCGGATGCAGTTGCATCATTTGGCGTTCACGTTGATTCTCACAGTTGCGAGATGTTTGTTTTAACTCCAAAGTTGTCTCATTCTCGGGTTTGAATGATGTGACATCCAAAAACCAACGGATTGCTATATTTTTTAATTATGATTTATGCAGTATTTATATTTTATGTATCCGACCATGAACAGGAATATTGATGTAGCGTGTATATTGTATGTGAGCAGATGTTAAATTTGATGCCTGTTAATGTTTTATATTTATGTTGTATAAAAACTTAAAACGAATAGCCGAAAACCCCTAATCATATAAAAAAGAATAAATAGATATATAGAAGGTGTCATGTCAATCTATGAACAACTGAAACTGTTAAAGAGGATCAAAATGTGCTACTGCATTTGCTGGCGGAGATTGAAACTTCGGTTTTCACAAGATGAACACTACTGCGTATGTCAAGCGCTTAAGCTCCTCCTGCTGCAGTCTGTCAGCGACAAGAGGATAGTAGTAATCAGTGGCGGAACTAGCCCATTAAATCAGGAGTATCCCAATTTTTTTTATCGTGCAATCATACAGGGCCGGCCCTGAGAATTCGTGTACCCTGTTCGAGCTCGAAAAAACGTGCCCTTAGGCCTTAACGAAATTGGGAATTGGGCTCACTAAAGGTTTAAACCTAAGAATAGTTTTATAAATGGGCATATGTTGGTGTTTGTATGGATATACCCTATTAAAAATTTTCTTTTACATATACATATCAAGTTTTTTTTAAAAACGTGTCTTTCGAAATATCGGGCCCTAGCCGCTCATCCTCAGGGCCGCCCTTGCAATCATACAATAAAAAAAACGACAATAAATAAATAAAGTAAAACAAATATCTAACTAATTGGGCCATAATTTCAATCATATTATTAATAATTTGGGCAATTGGGCCACTGTTTTAATAGAGCTCTTTTATTCTACAAGTTTGAGTTGGTTAGGGGTATCCTTGTATTATCTTAGGGGTATTCTTGGTATAAAACCGAAAAAAATACACTACGAATACGCAGTTGAACCGTAGCCCGTGATACGGCTGCTAAAGCATTAGGTCCGCCCCTGGTAGTAATCTTGCGGGTCGGGAAACATGGTGCATTCCTATAATATATTGTATCCGTCTAAATAGCTCGTTGTTTCTTTGGTTGCAGCTAATAAAACATACATAAAATAATAAAACGAAAAAGCTTATACAAGTCCATAAATTAGTTTATAGCATTAAAAATCTTATGGGATGCTCAAATGATGTTTTCCTCCCAAAATCCAAAACCAATCATAGTCATACAATATATGCTAAAAAGCTTACTAAATTCATCCGTATAATATAACCGGTTCTTCACCTCATATTTTCATTTACTAAACTACTGTTATTTTAAAGGTGATATCGGTAATGGTACAAGCAAGAACACAAACGACATGATTATTACAAACATCAAGGAAATATATAATTCTAAGGGGAGTGGGGTGGTCACTAATGATAGAATTCCATCACTCACAAGCATCTAATCAACTCCTGTCATGTCATCAGCCACTATTCTATCACTCACAAGTATTTTGTAGTGGCGGTGGTCACTAGTGATAGAATTCAATCACTCACAAATTTTTTTAATTTTTATTTTTAAATTAGAAATTAACAATAAAACACTAAAATTATAAATTTCATTAAAATTAAAACATACTAGAAATATTTTAGGCTACAATTTAAAAAAAAATACTAAAAAAACTCTACTCCTCGCCCGACTCATGAAACTCCAAACCTAAAGAACCTACTAGTTCGATTAAATCGTATCTCAACCGAAAGTGAGTTTCTTCATCACGCAATTCTTGTTGGATATTTTGTGGAACTTGAACTTGTGTAGAAGGATCCGGCATCTAATCCGGAGATATTGCACGTCCGTCTTCTTTGATTATCATATTGTGCAATATGATACATGCATATACTATGCTATGTATTGCTTTCTTGTTCATCGCACGAACCGGTCGGTGTAGTATACCCCATCTACCCTTTAAAACACCAAAAGCCCTCATAACATCTTTTCTTGGTGATTCTTGCAGTTTTTTTTAACACGGTTTCTTTAGCCTCGACAGGAAATGAGGGAGCTTTCACAAAAACAGACCATGACTGGTAGATACCATCCACAAGAAAAAAGCCTCGTCTGTAATATCGTCCGTTAACATAGAAAGGAGAGGAAGGTGTGGTACCATCCGTTACGGTTTGAAACAACGGCGACGTGTGCAACACATTGATGTCGTTGTTTGAACCTGGAAAACCGAAATATGAATGCCAAATCCATAAATCATTCGACACCACCGCTTCTAGTATGATGGTTGGTCTTTTGATGTCACCCCTAACATACGCCCCTCGCAACTCTTTTGGACAATTTTTCCACTCGATATGTGTACAATCGATGCTACCGAGCATCTCTGGAAAATGCCATCTAGCCTCATGTGCAGCGTAAATACGTGAGATGTCGTGGCTCGTCGGTTTACGTAAAAACTCTTTACCATACAACTTAATGACTGTGTTGCAAAAAAATTGCAGACATTCACGGGAAGTTCTGGACGCTATAGCTAGGTATTCATCATATTGATCGGGAGGGTTACCTGTCGCTAGTTGTCGAATGGCGGACGTGCATTTTTGTATCGCCGTGAAACTTGGTTTGCCCCTCGCATCTTAACCTTCTTGAAACCATTCCTCGCTTGCTTCGATGTCTCCAACAATCTTTAAAAATAATTCTTTTGGTAAACGAAACCGATCTCTAAATGTCTCGGCATTGTAGAGCGGATTCTCCACAAAATAATCATTCATTAACACTTCGTTGGCACGTATACGATCACGATCTACCATCTTCTTCTTTGGGCGGGACGAACTAGTATCAAGTTCGTTATACACCGACACAAAATATTTTAGCGTCTCATTGTCGGAAGACGACTCGGTATCGCTATCGCTAGACATCGGAAACGTCGAATCCGTAGGGAACTCCATTTGAGAAAGATATAGATTGTGTGAAATGGATTTATGTTTTGGTGTGTGTGAAATGGTTTAAAATGGAGATATATATAGATAAAATGTTTAAAGATTTTTTTAATTAACTTTACCGTTGAATAACGGTCGAAAAATGGAGCAACGTTCAAATTCGTTCGATATTCAACGCGTGATATAAACAACGCGTTACAATTTCAACGCGTTATAAATAGCGGCGGCGGAGGTGTGCGATCAAGTTCCACGCGTGATGGGGTGGCCATCACGGACCACCCCCACTCCCCTTATATACTAATATCTTGACTATACAAACTTTTCACTTTTATTATTTTATTTTTATGTATGTTTTTATATTTAATTTTTACTTTAGTTTTTTATGTTAGTTAATTTAATTTAAAATTATATTCAAATATATAAGAAAAAATATATATAATTAAAATATAATAATAGTAGTTTGATTTATATATATAAATTAATTATAGAAGTAGGTGGTCACCTAAAGATTGAAAAATGTTGTAGCATATGTACAACATCACTTCCAGCCATGGCATCACTCAACACAAAATCCCACCGTTAAAAACTAGACAATTATTAGTACTGAAACAAGTGAGTCTAAAGTGTGTTAAATAAAAGTATGTAGCTTAAATTTAAATAAACGTTATTTTAACCAAATAGTTTATTTCACAACCGGGTCTTTTTTTTTTTTTTTACGAAAAGCAACAACCGTCACCAAGCTTAATTCACCGGACATCCAGAAAGGATCAAGGATGTAACATCATCCCCCGACATACACCTGTTTTGTGACCAAGTTACTAAATATAAAAAGCTTTTACTAGATCATGTGTTATGTAGGTATGCTCGTGTATAGAGGTATGTGGGTGTTTGTTTGGTGTGATTAGGGATGGCAAAAATACCCGAGCCCGACGGCTATGTTCGAAACCCGACACAAATGGGACGGGTATACCCGATACCCGATGGGTATTGGGCCGGGTATGGGATTAGTTTTAAAAATTTTCACGGGTATGTTTCGGT
The DNA here is from genome assembly GCF_002127325.2 of Helianthus annuus. Taxonomy (NCBI): domain Eukaryota; kingdom Viridiplantae; phylum Streptophyta; class Magnoliopsida; order Asterales; family Asteraceae; genus Helianthus; species Helianthus annuus. The sequence continues at coordinate 170,627,160 of NC_035447.2, read as the reverse complement.
GAATCTATACCAAATAAAATAATGATAACTAACTGATTACGTCACATGACACAATTCTATGAGCCACAAATTTTTTTTCTTATTTTTTTTCCACCACTGTAATTTTTTTAATTTAAATAAATTAGTTAAAAAAACAATAGTATAAATGGAAAAGAAAACATAGGATTGTTGGACCTTAACATGACCTACCATATTCTAAAACATCGAAGGTTATGTCAGGAATACAAAATATTCTACATATACAAAAGCAAGAGAATTCTAGAGAATTGTTTGTCATTATTGGGGGTGTGTATGGGTCGGTTTGGGTCGGTTTTGACCAAAAATCATAACCATAACCGTTATATCGGTTATTAGATAACCATAACCATAACCGATCGGTTATGGTGGTTATGGTTATTCGGTTTTGATGGTTATAGCGGGTCGGTTATGGGTGGTTAACCGTGTATTTAGCTTAGCTAAAAATAGCTTAATTTTTTTAACTTGGAATAAATTATTATTGCATATTTGTATATACTAGTATATTACATAGTATTAAAAAAATACATATAATCTATAATATTAATACCAATTATTATTGAATATTCAAATAAAGTGATATGATAGATTCTATAAATTCAAATAAACATTCAACCAAAACCACAAAACCAAAACCACAAAATGATATGAAAAACCAATAAGTACTAAAAATCTTTAGTCAAAAATATCAAATATTAAAAATATGGTGAAAAGTCCTAAATCCTACAAAGATTTATTACATGTCAGTTCGGTTCGGTTATGGTGGGTATAAAAAAAATAATAACCATAATCGACCCGCTACATTCGGTTTTCAAAAAAACCATTAACCGACCCACCTGTTTTTTATTTGGTTCGGTTTTTTCGGTTCGATTTTATCGATTAATTCGGTTATGGTTCGATTAATTCGGTTTTTTGCACACCCCTAGTCATTATATTAGTAATATTTTGACTGTACATGGCCTATATATAAAGGAGGATCTCAAAAGATACTCAAATAATCTTTTAGACTATGTTCTAGTGGGTTACATTAAAATTGTAAAAAATTTATGTCACATGTTAGTGCTTTAATTAATTACACTCATAATAACTATGTAGCAGTTTAACTAAAAATTTGGATGATGTAATTGACTAAATTAAGATTTTTCACTCTTTTCACACATAAAGCCCTCATAAATATCGAGTTAGGGGCTGTTTGTTTACCTCTTAATGAGGCTCTTAATGGTTCAGACCTTTTACTAGTTTAGCACTTAATGGTTCAGACTGTTTGTTTCGCGAGTAGAAGTATGAATGGTTCAGAGATTTGCCTCTGAATGATTAAGCATTATACTGAGTTTGAATGGTTAAGACATCTAATCTGAATTAGTCAGACATTTGCCTCTGAACGGTTAAGCATTATACTGGCTCTTAATGGTTTAGACATCTTACTGGTTCAGCACTTAATGGTTCAGACCTCTTACTCGTTCAGCACTTAACCATTCAAAAGTTGCCAAACAACACCTTAGTTAGCCGAGCTCTTATAAACTCGAGAGCAACTCCTTATATAAAAAGTTCATTAACGGGAACAAACACAAATTGAGTTTACATTTGAGGTGGGTAACTAAATAAAATCCCAATTTGTAAAAGAACCTTCAAATTTGCACACTTGTCAACAAATAAATCCCATGTTCCAACTTAAATGCAACTCTTTATTAGGTGACCAACATTACCCCCTTTATTAGAATTGGACTACACCCCATATCATATTATATGGTCCCACCTTTGGGTTGGCCATCTAGCCTTGTCAAATCTTTTGGTTTATTTGAATGTCATTGTCTATATTACCAACATGATTTGCCAACCATTCGATGGCATTTTTGTTGTGAATTGACGTTTGTACGTTGCGTATGATTTATAGTGCGTTAACGTGTAGTGTCTATCATTACTTGTCAAAGTCACATAAGGCAAGATTTGTGAAATGTGGCCAACAAAGACTTTAAAATGCTTAAATGGTCGATTGGTCTTATAGTTGTTTGGTACCATGAATATCATCTATGTTGACATTAATACTTTAAGCACTAATGGTGGTAGTGATGCCGGAGCAACCGAAGATGTTTAAGTTTGATGTTTAAATCTAATTCACTTATCCATTTTTAGTTTGTTTATTTTTGTTTTGATTTTATCTCTATGTTAGTTATTATATGGAGCTCTACAAGTATTATAGTTTTATGTGGAAAAAATATGGTGAATTTTATGAATTATTGAGTTGTTGTTTCTCTCTTTGTGAATCAAGTTCACTTCTTAGCTCACCTGCATGCGTTGGTAGCAGAGCCTTGGTTATAAAATGGTTGTTCGTGAAAGAGAACAACCTTCCATCCCTACCCACGGAATGTCAAGATTCAACGGCTCCAAAAATGGATCTTAGATCTTGAAAATAAATATTAAGATTAAGCGCCTATGATAGATGATCCAATATCTTGAGTTCCAACAAGAGATGCGTGACAAAAAAAAAAGTTGAATACCATCATTTGGACGAAGTTGGCGACGAAGAGGAGAACCCTTTCGACCATCCCCAACCCTGGTTACTCGAATCTGGTCAAAGGTGTTTATTGGAAAACGAACCCAGATTCGATGAAGACAGGTGTTGGTGCAAAAGGTTCTTAGCGAAGTTATAGTTCAATAGGATGAACAAATGAAAGATAAAACAATATGGATCGTGAGGTTAGGCTTAAAGTGCGGGAATATTCCAAAGTTTCTTAAGGTGGTTTCCTGGAATTTTATCATTTTAGAGTGACAAATGTTTGTATCCTAACGTTGAACCTGTTTCCCAAGTTTTCAAGACTCGAGGACAAGCCCTTTTCAAAGACGGGGAGAAGGAAGTGGAAAGACCCGCCAACCCAATAGACCTGAGACAAGATAGTCCCGATGGTACTGATCTAGAGTCGCGTGAGACGAACTATGGAACTAAACTATTTGAGCAAGTCAAATATGGAGTGAACAAGAAACAGCCTGATGTTACTTTTCAAAAAGGCTTTGGTCAAGAGGCAAAAGTCAAGGTCGAGCTTTCTCTTGTAAAGGCGGGGAGTATGATGTCGGAGCATCTGATAGTCTTTAAGTTTGAATTTTACATTTAATTTATGTAACCTTTTTTATAGTTAAAGGAGGTTTTATTTCACATTGTGCAAGTTACAGTAAAGTTCCTCATTTACATGTTGCTTACGTGACATGATAAAGCAGTAGGGGTTTTATTCCACACATTTAGCCCTAAAATGCATAGAATAAAATTGTTGTTTCTAATCTTGGTGAGTTTGATAATTATACTTCGAAATATGAATAAATACAAAACAAAAAAATCGAAGAATAGAAATTATTTAACATAAAAATACTGTAAAGGTGGCAATTCGTGACTTGTTTAAAATATGATTAAACTTGTTTAATAGTTGAAATTTTATATATTTTTTAAATAGTCAAATTTAGGTGGGAAAATCTTATTTCTTAAATAGTGAAATTTTATATATACTTTTTTCAAACATTAAAAAAAACTATTAACCAAGGGCTTGTCATATAATCGTGTTTTTATAGATGACAATGGAATCCGAACCTGATGGGAAAATCTGAAACCCAAAACATTCTGGACAGGTATTCGGGTATGATACCAGGTATAATTTTGAAAATTTTTACGTTAAGTGACAGGTATGAGATTAGTGATACACGGGCCTATTATCCGGAAACCCGCCCCCATTTACCCGATAAATATATCAAAACAAGTTTAATTGTAGTATTTATACTTCATCGACCTTTGTCTAGTAACGGTTCATAATAATAGTTTCATACATAAAAAATGATTTTTCTTTCTTTTGAAATATGTATTTAATGATATACTTATTATTTTTTATGATATGAAGTATTAACTTATCTTTTGAGTAATTTATATCATCATAAACTTTATATATTTTAGATATTTTAAACTTTTTATAATGGTAATGATATGTATGTAATTAATCATATTTTAATTTATTGTAGTTGTTAATATTAGAACAATATATACGAATTAGAAATGCTTTTCGAAATTTCAATGGGTATTTATACAAAAAAAAACTTATGGGTATACTTGATATACGAAGATATACCCGATACCCGAAACACACATTTTTTATTTACCTATTAAAAAGGTTCCAAAAACTTTTTTAGATCACTCTCTTGAGTTACATAAAGAATAAGCGTTATAAAGCTTGACTACAAAGACTATTTGAGAATTTGTATCTGAAATTCATGAATAGTACATAACTTGGCATTATATTTGTATTATTTTCTGTATATTATAAGAATGATGTTGTGTCTCTTTTTATATAAGCACACTCATAAATAAAGTATTAAATTGAGTTTCATATTTTGGCATTATTTTTAAGGTTTCTTTTTAGGTTAAAGAGGATTTGGTGATTTACATATAACCTTAAAAAGGGGGAATAGTTGCAACCATAATTATGTATAAGAATCTCACATATCCCATAAACACTTAGGGTACAATATGTTCTTTGTTTGTGAAAATCACATAAAACTTTTTTGTGATTTATCAAAATTCCTTTCATAATTACAATACTTGACCTTTCTTTCTTTTCTTGTCGGCAAACTCACATACCTTTTTTTACTGGGAATAATGGATTTTAATAATCCGAAGTATTGTCTGTTGGCCGACAACAGGTCCAACTTCAAAAATTTCTATTGACGGTCCTAACTTTTCACATATTGGCCTTCTATGGACCCTGACTAACAGAATCCTAACGCTGTTAGTCTCTGGTCGCCGGATAAAGGTTTTTGGCCGGAAAACTCAACCTTTTCGACTCAAACCTCTTTGTAACCTTATTATGCACCTTTAGGAACCTTTTCTAGTAAAAAACTCCAATTATTAAGGTCGCCGGAAAAACTCATTTTTCGTCGGAAAACTTCTTTTTGGCCGGGAAACTCAACTTTTTAGCCGGAAAACTCAAAGTTTTCGTCCAAAACCTGTTTGTAACCATAGATCGGACCTTTAGAAACCTTTTTCTAACGAAAGACGTTTTTCCGACGACCGGAGACTAACGACGTTAAGGTTCTGTTAGTCAGGGTCTATTGAAGGCCAATATGTGAAAAGAGGGGACCGCCAGTGGGAATTTCTGAAGTTGGGACCGTTGTCGGCCAACAGGGAATAGTTGTGATTATTAAAATCCATTATTCCTTTTTATTAACTTTTAGATTACATTTTTGTCCACCGTAAAATTTGATTCCTCAAGCCTACGAAGAGGCCCATTTTTCTTCGAGCATTGATACCGCTACACTACAACTCTAGTCTTAATACTTTTATTTAAACTACGATTCGGATATTACACTAATTTTTTTATGTATAAACAAAATTATAATGTTATACTAAAAATCTGTGTAGAAATTCTACACACTTATAATTTTAGGGTAAAGTTCTTGTACAAATAATCTTAACATACTAAACATACAAATTGAAGGAAAACTCAAAAAGACAAGGTGGCATTTTTGTAATTATCAATAACTATCAAAGTTACTCTACAAATATACCTAAAAAAACCTAACCACTCCCCCCACCCCCAAAAAAAACCTAAACCCCCCACCCCCCAAAAACCTAAAAAAACCTAACCCCCCCCCCACCCGCCAAAAACCTAAAAAAAAACCTAACCCCCCCCCCCCCCCCCAAAACCTAAAAAAACCTAACCCCCCCCCCACCCAAGCTAAAATGCTAAAAACTAAACCCCTCAAAAAACCTAAAAAAATCTAAAAAAATAAAAAAAAAACACACAAATTATTTTATTTTATTTTTTTAACATTTTTTATTAAAAAATCGCTACTTTTAGTAGCAGCAAAAAAAATTTTTTTTTTTTTTTTTTCTAACGAAATGTAGCGATTTTTAATAAAAAATGTTAAAAAAAAATTTGTGTTTTTTAGGTATTTTTGGTTGTAACTTTGATAGTTGGTGGTAATTACAAAAATGTCACCTTGTCTTTTTGAGTTTTCCTTTAATTTGTATGTTTAGTATGTTAAGATTATTTGTATTTGATCTTTTGCCTATAATTTTATACTGTATTGTAATTCTCCTATGGATTTAGACATTTGTTTGAACCATCAAGATTAAGTGGAGTGAAGAATAGTATAGACTATAGAGAAAGATTTCTTGTTTGGAATAAAGCATTAAATTTTGTACCCTTAATTGTGATTAAGTGGCATCAGGTGCTTGATTAAAATTCTTAACCCACCCCACCACCCACCCTTTCAATAAAGAGCTTAAACACCCCTGTCTCACCCCCATAAACCCTCTTCTTTCTTTTCACCAACTCAAAACCTCAACAAACCCTAAATAATTTCAGATCAGAACACACAAATTTTCACATACCCACCAACAATTTTCAGTTCCTTTAAGATTTTGTCACTCAATTCCCCACATCTCCCTCTCAATCCATAGAAATTGAAAAAAAAAAAAAAAAGAACAATTTTTTTTCTTGAAACAGAGTACTCTGTTCTTCGAAAATCGAACAAACCCTAGATAATTTCAGATCAAAAACACAAATTTTTCACATACACACCAACAATTTTACTTATTTTAAAGTTTTTGTCACTTAATTCCTCACATCTCCCTCTCAATCCATAGAAATTGAAAAAAAAAACAATTTTTCTTGAAACAGAGCACTCTGTTCTTCGAAAATCGAACAAACCCTTGAAAATTTCAGATCAAAAACACAAATTTTCAAATACCCACCAACAATTTTCAGTTTCTTTAAGATTTTGTCACTCAATACCTCACATCTCCCTCTCAATCCATAGAAATTGAAAAAAAAAACAATTTTTCTTGAAACAGAGCACTCTGTTCTTCGAAAATCGAACAAACCCTTGAAAATTTTAGATCAAAAACACAAATTTTTCACATACCCATCAACAATTTTCACTTATTGCAAAGCTTTTCTCACTCAATTCCACACATCTCCCTCTCAATCCATTGAAATTGAAAAAAAACACAATTTTTTTTTGAAACAGAGCACACTGTTCTTCGAATAATCGAAAAAACCCCTGTTTCTCCAATGAATCCGTTCAAAATCGTACAAGAAAACGATGAATTGAAGAATAAACAAGAAGATCTTGAGAGATCATAATCTAATGGATCTCCAATTCGCAATCTCGTGCGTTGTTCGATTCCCCTGGAGGAAAGAAATCAATACTCTGTTTTCATAATCCTCTGTTTTTTATTTGTATTTTTGATCCAATTATATCGGTTATAATTCTGTTTGTGAGGTGGGTAATCAGTAATGATGATGCAACGTCTACTACTCGATACAGACTCCATGTCGCCGCCGGAGTACGGCGGCGCCGGCAGTAGCCAGGAGCATGAATCGTACAGAAAAGAAGCCGATTTCGATACCAACATGGTGATCATATTGGGGTGTTTACTTTGTGCTTTGATTTGTGCATTGGGGCTTAATTCGATTGTTCGTTGTGCTTTAAGGTGTAGCCGGAGATTGGTTTTTGAAGGCGGTGATGTGGCGGCGACCGGGGTTAAGAAAAAGGCGTTAAAGCAGATTCCGGTGGCGGTTTATGGGGCCGGATTAGAGATTCCGGCGACCGAGTGTCCGATATGTCTTGGGGAGTTTATGGAGGGGGAAAAGATTAGGGTGTTGCCACAATGTAATCATGGGTTTCATGTTAGGTGTATTGATGTGTGGTTGGCTTCGCATTCGTCGTGTCCGACTTGTAGGCGGTCGTTGGCGGAGCCGCCAGTGGTGGTTGTGGGGAGGTCTTTGGGTGGTGGTGTTGGTGGTGGTGATGCTAGTGTGGTTGTTCAAGATGGTGGTTAGTTTAATCATGATTTGATGTAAGATTGTGAAGTTAAATGGTTATTGTTTAGGTTGGTTGTGTAAAAAATATAAAGTATTTGTGTATTTATGTAACATAAATAAACTTTTAATTATAATCATTACATATGATATAAAAGTTTATGGGTGTTTTTGTTTCATTTTGAAATTATAAATTGTTTAAATTGGTCATTGGTTTTTTAGTTTGGCGGTCAACTTTTAAAAGTTTTTTTGGTTGGTCAACTCAACTCAAACTAATCAATCAAGCTGAAAACTTGAGCTAGAACTCAACAGTCGACCCGACTTGTAGCTTGTTAAGCCGACTTATGTTTTAGAGATTAAATATTTCAACTTTAACTCAAAAGGGTCTATAACAAACGGAAAGAGCAAAAATTTGTTGGGAAGGAGCTTAAAAGCATATATGTGGGATATGAGAGGGTACTGGTGGTGTTTGATTGAGATACAAGAGAGAGATCGAAATCTAGAAAAGCGGTTGTTGTATATCTGAATAAATAAAGAGCGGTGCCCGGTTGCATTGGGTGCAAGATGAAGCGATAGAGAGAGACCAGCGACGATAGACCAGTGGTGAACGATAGAGAAAGGAGCGATTGTGGACCACCATCTGCTTGATTGATCCTATGCAATGAAACTTGCACTTACAGGAAGGTTTGATAAGGAAATATAATTACTAAGTGGTTAAGATGGTATTTTATGATAGGTATGGGTTAAAATAAAAATAACAAATAAATTATTCAAGTTAGCCAAGGAGTGAGCTCATACTAACTCGGGCTCAACTTGAAATTTAAAAACTTTGTTTGGTTCGACTCAAATATTATACAAGTTGATTGCGTAATATAACCGGTTTTTCTTATGTTATTTTTGAACAAGTTGCGAGCCACAAGTTATTCGAATAGTAATACCATGAAATAAAAGAGCAAAACTAGAGCAATATGAAATTTGGCATAAAAGAAAATCATTTAAGGTGAGCATCTAGCTACACCAATAAAACTTCTAATTACTATTTTTATGTGATTTATCCTTTTTTATGTAAAATATAATTTATATTTTTTATAACTATTTATATAATGATTCATATAAATTCAAATACATTGTTGTGATTGGTTTATTTAATTCCACATTTTCATAAAACAACAACAACCAAACCCTGAAAATCACACAAGTAGCAAAATTATTGTTAGGGTATAGGGAGGGTGAGATATATACAAACATTATAGATCAGGGACCGAGAGACTGTTTTAATCCACATTTTGATATAAGTTTTTTATGTCAGACACGACTCGAACTTTTTCTTATAAAACTTATATTAAAACATAGATAACATGAATTCGATGTTATATAAAAAGTACATTTGCATAATTGTATTTTCAATGAAAAATAAAAATTAAAAATATCACATCAATTAGGTGTATATTATTATTTTAGAGTAAATTACAAGTTTTGTCCTTTATGCTTACATCAAATTGCAGGCGGTGTCTTTTAGCGTAAAAGTTGACAAGTTCTGTACTTAATGTTCCAAAATCTTGCACGTTATGTTCTTTAGGCCAAACCCAGTTAGATTTTTTGGTTAAATCAAATTACAGAAGGGTACTTTAATCTTTTTACCTGTTTATTTAATATTATTAAAAAAATAAAACAAACCAATTTTAAAAATTATTATTTAATTTGATATTATTCTCTCTCTCTTCTACACTACCATCGCCTCTCACCACCACCATCAACTCTCTCTCTCTCTGTCCTTCACCCACCACCGCAAACCCAACACCACAAACACCCTTCACTCCCAAACAACTTTCGACCTCGGTATTTCCAACCTAACGAACAAACATTATTACATTCAAATTGCCCTGTTATCTGTGACTCCTAAAGTTTGTGGGTGCTTGTTAAAGTACAGAATGTTAGTAACTGTACACAATATAGACTTTGTAGTGTATGGGTTATATACTAGGATGCAACTCTCTTTATGGGTCATGAAAAAGTAATTCATATCAAGTTGAGGCATTCATGAAGGTGCACCCAACTAGGTCTTCCTTGAAAGTTGCAAGTTTTTTTTATTAACCTACTATTAAAAGATTAATTAACATGTGAAGAGGAGGTCTTTAAATACCTGAATTTAGTAGAATTTAGTAGAGGGAGGTCTTGTATTCAAGTCCCACAAACAATAGAAACTAAAAGAAATTTGTCGTTAAAAAAAAAAAAATAAACATGTGAAATTTACGAATGGGTATTATTTTATTTATGTTGTTAATGGGTCTTTGTTTTCACTCTCTTTCGGCTTTTTTTTTTTTTTTTTTTTTGCACTTTACCCTTGACCCCAATCTTCACTTAGACGGATATGGATATCTGTTAGGCGTTGGCGCTGCTCGGCATGACCATAAGGACTCATATGGACGCCCCCTTCTCCCTCATTCTCACAATCTCCACCCGACGTTCGTACCCATTGATGCCTGAAATATACAATTTGATGGCAACAAATAGCACCTGAAATATACAATCACTTTATAACTTTCTTTATATTTTACGCTTGCATATTGTATGGTTTACAAAACACATTAATCGTATTACTAGCAACTCTACTTACAAACGAACTGTCACAAGAACTAAAACTACCATATACGTATACATATGTGTATAAATATAACCTGCAACAGTGGCACATTATAGCCAATTTGGTGCCATCTTGCTTGATGTTGCTTGTGAGGAAGAATTATCAGGAACTTTGGCTAAAGAGCGATATTGCAATTTAATGCTCTCTGCAGTATCCAACGTCTTCACCACATACCTAAACACAATACAGAAAACACCGTAAACATCAACCAATTAGTTTTTTTTTTTTTTTAAAAAAAAGAGTTAATTACTGTTTTCGTCCCTGTGGTTTGTCAAAAATCACTATTTCAGTCCATTAGTTTAAAAATTGTGATTTCAGTCCCTGTGGTTTCACTTTCGTAACCATTTCAGTCCTTGAGGTTTCACTTCCGTAACCATTCAATCCATTTATTCTGTAAGTACAGGGACTGAAATGGTTACGATGTGGACTGAAATGGTTACGAAAGTGAAACCACAGGGACTGAAATCGCAATTTTTAAACTAATGGACTGAAATAGTGATTTTTGACAAACCACAGGGACGAAAACAATAATTAACTCAAAAAAAAAAGAGTTAATTACTGTTTTCGTCCCTGTAGTTTGTCAAAAATCACTATTTCAGTCCATTAGTTTAAAAATTGCGATTTCAGTCCCTGTGGTTTCACTTTCGTAACCATTTCAGTCCCTGTACTTACAGAATAAATGGATTGAAATAGTTACGAAAGTGAAAGCACAGGGACTGAAATGGTTACGAAAGTGAAACCACAGGGACTGAAATCGCAATTTTTAAACTAATGGACTGAAATAGTGATTTTTGACAAACCACAAGGACGAAAACAGTAATTAACTCAAAAAAAAAAAAAAAAATTTGGAATCACTGCTTGCCAATGACAAGACTGACCATCCATTCAAGCACTGAGTTGTGACAACCGCTTCACAACCAACGAAACGCTCCGGTGTCCTCTTGTTTCCCTGATTCATTGCTTAATCTTGATTTAGTATGCAAAAAAAATTAAACATGAGTAAAATGCCATTTTCGTCCCTGAGGTTTGGCCAGTTTTGCGGCTTTCGTCCAAAGGTTTGTTTTTTCGCATCTGGATCCAAAAGGTTTGAAATCTTGCCATTTTCATCCGGCTCGTTAACTCCATCCATTTTTCTTTGTTAAGTCAAAGGAATCTCCGTCTTTTTTGTTAACTTAAAGGGCAATTCGGTCATTTTCACTTTATGTACCAGCATTTAGCATAATGTACAAGTACTCAAAAGACCGAAATGCACTTTAAGTTAACAAAAAAGACGAAAATTCCCCCTGACTTAACGGAGAAAAATGGATGGAGTTAATGAGTCGGATGAAAATGGCAAGATTTCAAACCTTTGGATCTATATGGGAAAAAACAAGCCTTTGGACAAAAGTCGCAAAATTGGCCAAACCTCAGGGACGAAAATGGCATTTTACTCATTAAAAATTAACTTAGCATTTTTAATGATAATTAACAAAAACCTTAATGATAACGCGGTCAGCAACAGAAAATGGAAACTGGAGACCTCTGCCTCGTGTGTCCATTGAATCATTGTAATTAGCCCTGTCCTGCATCCATAGAGATCACGTCTATCATGTCAATTTTCAACACAAATAGACAACTCACATTGAGCTAATTCGAGGCAGCAATTCCGGCCCGTTTACCTAAACTGGGTCGATTTGGTTTCATTTTATATCCAATGGGTCAAACTTTATTGTAGCAATATAGTGTACATAATCTCATTGAATACACTTATTCTTCATAAAAGAATTTAAATAGAAACTAAATGTCGATTGGTTGGCCCAACATGACCCGCGCACATATTGACCCATATTAAAAGCTACCAGCTCTAACCCACCCCGTTTTTACCGTTACGCAACCACCTGACCCGCCTTTTTAGCCACCTCTAAAAAATATATGAAGTACACGAATGGTCCTTGTGGTTGACCAAAATTTTGGATTTGGTCCCTAGCTTTCTAAAAGTACACGTATGGTCCCTGTGGTTTACACTTTGTAACGCATTTAGTCCCTAGATTTTTCCAAAAGTACATGGATGGTCCTTGTGGCTTGCACATTGTAACGCATTTAGTCCCTAACTTGGACCTGCTAAAACCTTTAGATCTGTTGGCTACGGACTAAATGCGTTACGAAGTGCAAAGCATAGGGACCATCCGTGTACTTTTGGAAAGCTAGGAACCAAATCCAAAATTTTGGTAAACCACGGGGATTATCTGTGTACTTTACTCAAAAATATATTATATACGTAACTTACTTTCTAAATGGAAAATTTCCACATTACTTGATGTACGGTTCTACGAAAAAAAATAACGAACCTGGTCTAATCTCTCTCTTCTTCTTTTAGACGCATGGTGAACTTGCGACTCTTCTTCCCTACGAAACGCCAAAACAGCAGATCGCAAAGCTACACACAAGTAGACCCAAATTTATATTTGCATAAATCTATAGTTGTAAAATCGGTTCATCTCTAACAAGTCAACTTGGAAAAACAAACCGTTAGCTACAAAGACACGGGCCAAATGAGTCAAACGGGTCAAATGTCATCCAAAGTGTATATATATATATATATAGGGGTAGGTTAACGTACAAATGCGCTTATAGTACATTACGTACGCTATAATCTCAGCCGTCCGATCATCTTCTCGCATTGAATTCGCATGTTGTTTTTTTGTAACAATTTCGCATGTTGGTTTTTTAACATGCGATTTCATCAAAAATTACACATGCGAAATTGTAACAAAAAACAACATGCTATTTCATCAAAATTATCACATGCGAAATTGAATTACCACATGCGAAATTGTTACAAAAACACAACCTGCTATTTTATCAAAATTATCACATGCGAAATTGAATTACCACATGCGAAATTGTTACAAAAAAACAACCTTCTATTTCATCAAAATTATCACATGCGAAATTGTTACAAAAAAACACCTGCTATTTCATCAAATTTATCACATGCGAAATTATTACAAAAAAAAAACAACATGCGATTTTCATTGCGGGAAGATGATCGGACGGCTGAGATTGTAGCGTACGTAATGTACGATAAGGGAATTTGTACAGTACCCTTTACCTATATATATATATATATATATATATAGGGAGAAGATCATGCGAGAACCACCTCTTATTTTTTGAGAACCGCGAGAACCAATGTGAACACACCAAAAATGCCTAAAAATAGCTAAAAATCACACAAATTTTTTTTTTTAAATATTTTTTATATAAAAATCGCTACTTTTCGAAGCCAAAAAAGATTTTTTTTTTTTTGCCACTAAAAGTAGCGATTTGAGCATAAAAAATATTTTTTAAAAAAAATAGATTTTTTTTATTTTTTAGGTTTTTTGGGGATTTAGTTTTTAGCATTTTAGCTTGGGGGGGGGGGGGGGGTAGGTTTTTGGGGGGGGGGGGGGTTAGGTTTTTTTAGCTATTTTAGGTTGTGTTCACATTGGTTCTCACAATAAGGGTGGTTCTCGCATGAGCCCCTCCCTATATATATATATATATATATATATATATATATTTGCATAAAACTTCCTAGATCATTATATTACAAAAACTACATAGATAATGAAGTACTAATATGATTTTTGTAATCGTATATAAGACATTGTATATTTATATAAAATAAAAATCATAAACTGATTATGAAAAAACGGTAAAATTAATCTTACCTAGATTTGGAGCCACTGAATCTTCTGTCACGAGGCGTGAACAAGTATGACATGCTTTCTGAAAAAACGCATTGTATGAAAACAAAGTCGGCAAAAAATCATATAAAAGACACGATTATTTAAACTTACAATCTTCATAACATGCTGCATTCCACCACTACCAAAAGAATGCCCACATGGCAATATCATAGCATCATCCATAAGCGCTCCTCTGTACGGACACAGTCATACTTTAAATAAGGGTAAATTGCATTTTACGTCCTTTAAGTTTCAGCAAAATTTCACCTTTAACTAACGAAATTACAACGGATGTCCTTTATGTTATAATTTCTTTACGGCAGATGTCCTTTATGTTTTAATTTCTTTACAACGGATGTCCTTTATTTTTGTAATCTTTTTAGAGTAAATTACAAAAATCGTCCTTTATGTATGTCACTTATTGCAAACTGTGTACTTTGTCTTCAATAATTACAGAAAACGTCCTCGATGTATGCAAACCCTTGCAAGTTATGTCCTTTAGCCCTAACTTAGTTAATTTTTTGTGGTTAAATCTGACCAAATGGACCCCACATGAGGGTATTTTGGTCATTTTACTCTCATGTGAGGTCCATTTGGTCAGATCTAACCACAAAAATACCCTCATGTAGGGTCCATTTGGTCAGATTTGACCACAAAAATTAACTGAGTTAGGACTAAAGGACATAACTTGCAAGGGTTTGCAAACATCGAGTACGTTTTTTGTAATTACTGAAGACAAAGGACACAGTTTACAATAAGTGACATACATAAAGGACGATTTTTGTAATTTACTCATCTTTTTAAGGAGAAAGGACACCGCCTGTAAAGAAATTAGAACATAAAGGACATCCGTTGTAATTTCATTAGTTAAATGACAATGCCCGAAATTTTGTTGAAACTTACAGGACGTAAAATGCAATTTCCCCTTTAAATAATAATAGTTAAAAACAAGAGCAAAACAAACGAATACGTAGAAGCTCACGTTAAAGGATCTGAGAGTATTGCTCTAAGTGAGTCTCCGGATTCCCCGGCATACGAAACATCCTTTCTTCCACTAAACCCGCAACCGTTTTCTACCACTGTATCTTTGACCCCTGACGCTAAACCCTCGGTCCCATGAAGATACTGTGAATAGTACAATTCACCATCACGGTCCACAAGTGTGACGGCATTCGGGGGGTACCGACTCAATTCTTGCAGGTGGTTGTCGCTAGAACTCGGTTTTACATCGTTTAAATCGTTTCCGGGAGGCACAAGACTTCCTACCTTCAATACTTCCCTCCTAGAACCTAACACCGGAATCAAACAAACATACATAAAATAATTTTCACTTCAAGGTAAAACTTTTTTCAAATTTGAAAAGTCACAAGGTTTAGATATAGCTTTTTAGGTTGTACTGACTAAGTAGTTAGTGCGGTAAAAAAATCGGTTATCGGTCAAGGACTGATATTTGAGATATCGGTAATCGCGGTGGGATATCGATAATTTTAATAACATGCAGAATTTATATATACTCTCCTACCATTAACAAATTAACCTTTTGCAACTTGCAAAACACTAACAATTGTAGCAAGTAGGAACTCGTTAAGACTTAAAACACTAACAATTAACAATTAAGACTTAAAACACTAATAGCAGCAATAAGAAGAAAGACGAATGGAAGAACTAAGAAGAAAGATACTGATATCGGGAACATCAGTGATATATTGGTCAAATACATGGTTGTAAAAATCCCGACTAGTCTCCGATTAGTCGCCGATTAATCACTAATCGGAGGTTCACCGATTAATGGTTGATTTATCGCTAGGCGGTCAATGGCGGTCCTATTCTGGCCAAATTTTGGCCAAACGCCGGCCAAATTTCGACCAAACCTTATAAAATCCTTCCAAATACTTTAAAAAATGGTCAATGGGGGGTTAAAACATGTCTACTTTAAAAAAACTACACATAAAAGTGTGTGTGTGTATATATGTAACTAAAAATTACATATACTCAATCCGATTAATCCCTGTTAATCCTGATTAATCGATAGTCGGTACCCCACCGCCCGACTAGCGCCTAGCGATTCTTACAACACTGGTCAAATATCGGTCCAACACCGGTCAAATATCGGTCAATATCGCCGATAATATCGGTACTGATATTCTGACCGATATCTCACAAGGGGACCGATAACCGATATATCGGTAATGTATCGCGATATTAACTGCATACCAATACACATAGGTTATTCATATATCAACCAATATATATATAGTGCTTATTTATGTCCCACGCGTAGAAAAAGCAGCGCGCTTTTGCGCCTAAATGTTAGACCCTATTAACCCAGGGCGCAAGGCATTCCTTATGGTCCGGTATCAATAGGGTGTCACATACAAACATCCATCAATGATTCAATTCTACAATAACTTGTGTTGCATCAAACTGAGACAGACGGATGGCAGATAATATAAACATAAACTTCCAACTCCATAAACACGAAAACTAAAACCGAAAACTTACCAAAAGCCGAAATCCGATCCAACTTCACACTCCCATCCTTTTCACTACCATGACCACCACCACCACCCTCCACATCCTCTTCCTCTTCATCATCATCACCATCCGACCCATCCGAGCCTCTTGCATTTCCACCATCCCAATTCTGCATACCATGGTTTCGAATCGAGCCAGAGTCATACATACTCTGCTGATAATACCGGTGCTGGTGATCAATAAAGCCAGTAAGTTCACGAGTAGCTTTACCGTTATTATTGTTATTACTACTACTGCTGCCAGCAAGAGGATGATGGAAACTTGAATTGGGGTCGTTTTGGAAGAGGGTCTGGTGGCGGTTGTTGTTGGTGTGTGATAGGGCTAAAGTGGTCTCCTCCGAAGCCATTTTTTGAAACCCTAACCCTGGTTTTTGATTGGATTTTGTGGGGTTATGTAGGATGGATCATGGATGGTTGAATTGAAGTGGGGATTGGGTAATTGAGGAGATGTGGGTTCAATGGGGGTTGATTGAAGTAATTTGATTTTGGTGGAGATCGAGAGATTGTTAGGGATTTTAGAGATGAGGGTGAGATCAAGGATGAACAGGTTTGAGTTGTTTATCAAGTATGAACATCTCAAGAGGTTAAGACATTAAGATAAGAATAAGTAATTTCGGCTTGGGATGAGCATGGTACTTGTTTGGTATCGAACTAGGACTGGTATCGAAAATCCTCAAAAGTGAGTACTGGTATCGGTACCGGTACTGAATATACCTGGTACGTACCGGTATTCTAGATTAAAAACCGGTAAATACCGGTACCATACCAGACTGGTACCGAACCGGTACCGAAAATATCAAAAGTCGGTACCGAAAATATACCAGGTTCGGTAAATTCGGTACCAATACCCGGTACCATTTGCTCATCCCTAATTTCGGTACATGATCGTGTTCAAAAGGATATTAATACGTGTTTTATATCGATAAAAAACAATATAAACAAATATAATTAGTGGCTCTGATAGTCGTGATGATATTGGTACGAGTGTTGTTTGGTAGGGATTGACGTAATAATAGACACTCACTATAGTTTACGATATAAAAAAGGTACTCTATTGTGAATGCAACTCCGGTTTTAACAAAATTTATATTGAAACCATAAAAATGGGTGTTGGTACTGCTACTGAAGTTGTTAAGATGTTACCGGTTTAATTCGCCACGGTAAAAAAAAAACAAAAAATCAATTATATTTGAATCGTTCGCATTTAAGCAAAACTTGTATTGAAGCGTAGATAGGTATAAGGATGTCGCATCGGTAAATTCAATTTTTTGCAGGACATTACGTTTTTATTATTAGAATAACGTAGAGTAAATGACATCAATTTATATATAAAAAAGCAAGTGTGAGGTAAATTAGATAAAATGTATGTTTGTGCTTCGATTAATTATATATTACTATTAACAAGTTGGTTTCGAAGAAAGATATATCGATACGTAGATAAAAATAAGCATGTCTTAACAGCATACTCATACTTTTATAAAACATTGAATATCAAAAGTCATAAGATAATTAAAAAAAGAGTTAATTGCTCGGATGGTCCCTGTGGTTTCAACTTTTTTCACGTTTAGTCCCCACCTTTTGAAAATAGCAGGAATGCTCCCTATGGTTTGTCATTTTGTTACTTGGATAGTCCCTGAGTAGATGTCAGTTAGTTTGAAAATAGCAGGTATGCTCTCTATGGTTTGTCATTTTGTTACTCGGATAGTCCCCAGAGTAAATGTTGGGGGACTATCCGAGTAACAAAATGATAAACCATAGGGAGCATACATGCTATTTTCAAAATGTGGGGACTAAACGTGAAAAAACGTGAAACCACAGGGACCATCCGAGCAATTAACTCTTAAAAAAATTGTTCAGAATTATTTATAACAATAAAATAATAAAAAATAAATAAAAGTTAAAAAATTAAATAAAATGTATATTACCCATTGTTGATTTGTATATATTTTGAATAAGAAAAAAAAGTTATTTTATCACAGTTACTAAAGTGATATGGTCTCTAAAGTGATATGGTCAACAAAGTCAATTAATTACTTTTAGTCGTTTCTGGTGTAATGACAAATTTACCCTATACATAAATGTTTAGGTGTTGACTTGTCTGTCACGTGGCGATTCATGCCCTCCCACACTATATAGTCTTAAAACCAACATACCATGTGTTATTCTCACATTGTATAACACATAGAAGTCTAGATTATATATTTTTTTTTCATTGCTATGTTAAAGCCATGCTCACAAAAATGCAAACCTTCCAAGTTTAAAACACTATTTTGTTGAGTTTTGATGCTATATAGTTTTATAAAGTTTAGGAAACTTTCGATGTTTGAGGCACGTATTAAAATCCCTTTTGTCAATCAGTATCGCTTCGTTATGTATATTATCTTTCAAAAAATAAATGAGAGAATTCTACGCGTTATCATACAAAGTAACATGCCATTGCCCATAACTTAATTAGAGCCAATGTAGAGTGTTGCACTCTACACAAGAGAACAAGCACATGGAATACGAGCAACAACTCTCGAATCAAGAATCAACCAAATTACGAAGTAACAGAAAAAAAAAGTAACTGTAGTTAACTAAGTGATGAGCCCAATTGAGTTCTTAGAGGTGTACAAAAAAATTGGTTCCGTAACCAAAACCAATAAAGGATCCAGATATTGAGGAACCGGTTTCATACCTGACGCCACCGTGCCAATGATATATCAGGTTAAGTTACAAAACATATAATTTGAAGCTGGTGCCAACAGAGCCGGCCCAATAGTATGTTAAACCAAGATCTGGGCCTAGGGCCTCCACATTTTTGGGGCCTCCTTTTTTCTTGAAAAAGTTCGATATACGTTTTATAGTCTGGATATTAGGTAGACTTTGACAAATATAACATGCAATGCCTCTGTACTTTAGCCGTAAAGCTTTCACATTTGGGGGGTGTTTGGCCTAGCTTTTATTTTTTGGCTTATGCTTATATTTTAAACTAGCTTATAGCTTATTTTCTATCATTTGATAAGCTTTTTTTAATTGTTTGGATTAACTTATAGCTTATTTTCTATCATTTGCCCTTACACAAATAAACTTCTTCAAATAAGCTAAGAAACCATCTTCAAATAATCTTATTCAAATTAGCTTATATAAGCTAATAAGCATAAGCTTAAAAAGCTAAACCAAACACCAAATTAAGCTTATTTTGTAAAAAAAGCTAAAAAAAGCTATAAGCTTTGTTAAAAAAGCTAGGCCAAACACCCCCTTGGTGTTTTGTTTTTTTTTTCAAGGCCCAATAGAGAAACCCAATGTAGTTTAATTATTTTCAAAAAGATTGGGCCCTAATAGAATTTATAATCAGGCCTCAATGTTAAGTTGTTTTTGTGTTGCCCAACTCTTTTAATTTAGGGTTCCAGATGAAATAATGATTTTGTTTTTTGGTTTTTACACAATTTAGGATCTTAACAAAATAGTCATTTTTTTTCTACCAAAAGGGCCCCGCTAGTATCATCCGCTTAGGGCCTCCAAATAGCTTAAACCGGCTCTGGGTGCCAACTCAACTAAACTCGACCCAACCCATTCAAAACTTGTAAAAACTGAGAACCAAAACATATCCAATCACTTCCCTCTTCAAAACCGGTTTTATACCCGCCCCAGTTCCACCAATACCCGATAATTGACTCATTGACCAGTCAACCCGAAACCAGTTTTGAAAAAAAAAAAACCCGGGTTTGTACACCTCTAATTAGTGGTGCACCAAAAACCCGAACCTGGACCCGTACCCAAAAATAAAACCCGGAACCGGGTATTATAAAACCCGGGTTTTTTATACCCGAACCCGACCCTACCCATAGGGTAGGGGTTGGGTAATAGGTATGCATTTCTGTTATAAAACCTGAACCCAGAACCGGGTTTTTTATACCCGTTTTCAACCCGGGTTTTACGAGTACCCGGTTTCAACCCGAACCCGGAACAGGGTTTTTCAATACCCGGTCCGGGTTTCCCAATACCCTGTTCAGGTTTTTTCGTTTTTTTTTTTTGTGTTTTTTCGAGTTTTGTACCTTGGTAACGGCTATATAGCCGTTAGAAAGTGTATTATGATCATTTGTTTGGTTTACATTGTATTTTTATACCATATAAAAGGGGTCTTTGATGACGAACAATAAACGAAGACGATCAAGTTATTCGAAGCTATCTATGTTCATCATCTTATTCGATCCAGTTCAATGATTATTTAGGTGTCATGTATTTATATGTTTTGTGAAATAAAAAGGTTTTGCATTTTATATTTCTATGATTTATCTCAAAAAAAAAAAAAGAATACCCGAGGCATATCCGAACCAAACCCGAACCCAACCCGATCCATACCCGACCCTACCCGAACCCGAAAATAGGGTATTATAATACCCGGGTATTAGAAAACCCGACCCGAACCTGGGTATATAGAGTATACATTTTTTATATAAAACCCGGACCCGGACCCAACCCGGGTATTGTCAATACCCGATTTTGTAGAGCCCGATCGTACCCGGAACCGGGTATTCCGAAAACCCGATTTGTGCACCACTACCTCTAATTGAGTTATTGGCTAACCATTTTACATGGACCAAAGTTAATTAGTGAAGGTCCAAACAAATTGATAGAACCATCAACCATAGTTATATATTGAAGGCCCAAGACTTTTTATCTATTGAGTAGACCATCAAGTCCATAAGGCCCAAAACTTGAAAGAATAGACCAACCATGTTAGCATGTGAACCGACATCCAAAACCAAAAGCACCCCATTAAGTCATTAACCAATGTAAGCTCGTGGAAATAAGTATGAGGGGGGTCCAATAATCAATATCACCACACACTAAATGACCAAATGGCTTGTATGAACATAGAAATCCAATCCTTTCACATCTATAATAATCATCTCTATCCTTCCTCATTAAGTTGTCTCCCCCCTTAAATATCCAAACACAGATCCATCCATTCAACAATCTAAGCAATGGGTCACCATGGACATCACCACCACCATCATCACCATGATCCACATGATAATCCACTAATAGCACTTTGTTGTTGTCCTTGTTTGTTGGTTTCGTCGATGTTCGAGATGATCGGGAGGTGTGTTGCGGCTGCTTGTTACCCGGTTTTGCATTGTTTCGGACTCGCTCATCATCATCATCATCACCACCATCATGGGCATTATTACTGATATGGTCCTGTTGGTTTTTATAGTTTTATTGTATGTTTGTTTAAGTTACTTGGTGTTTTTTTGTTTATGTTTTTTGTTAAATTTTGAAACTGTGGTATTTGGTTAAATAGCGGTTCAAGTTTTTACTGGTTGAGGATTGTGATCTTGTATTTTGATGTTATTTATTTATCTATTATATCATGCCTTTTTATATAACGTTAATCGTCATATAAATAATTATTTTATATAATTCGTTAGGCCTAAGGGTCGTTTTTCCCTGTACAAGGCATTTAAATCCTCAGGGACGGCTCTATGTGTCGTGTTCGTGTCTGACACGATATAAAGACGTTTAAGATGACCATCAAGTTATGTTACACCTGAAACTCAAGTTATCACCTTCCAATTTACTCGGTTTATTGTGTTCGGTTATTCGAGTAAACTAGTTATTATTCCATTGAATTTGGTTTGGTTATCTGCATATACAAAGTTTTAGGAACCGATTACCGATTCTAAATTTGAATTCATAATCTGCAATTAATTTTTTTTGTTTCGGATACGGTTCGGTTTTTGTATGGAAATTTTTGAGATTATAGCAGAGTAGTTTGAAAATAACCGAATTTCCAACCACAAAGAGGTTTCTCTCACACACTATGCTTCAAAGTTCTAGGGATTTAATTGAAACCTTGAAATCATGCCAACATTTGATAGATATAGGAATTGATCCAGTGGGGTGAGCTTGGTAGGATAAAGGAGGCCTGGGGGTGCCCGGCCCGTCAATTTTTCACGGGTAATGTTAATTTTAGCGAAAATTTTTTATTGTAATGTAAGATATTGGATTTTTTAGAGTCCGACTGTCCGACCCACCGAATTTCCGTTCAAGCTTCGCCACTGCTAGAACATGTGGTGCCTCGTAAGCTGTGATAGACGAAATGATCATTTAGACTAACTCCACCCCACCCTTGCCCACTGCCCAACCATCCTCTCCCTCATCTTCCACGGGCACCAATCTCTTCTCACTCCTCTCTCTCTCGATCAGTGGCGTCTCTGAGAATTCATGTACCCTGTTCGAGATCGAAAAAATGTGCCATTCCGTAATGTTATATTATTATTATTAGAGTAAATTACAAGTTTGGGTCGGGATTTAGAGAAAACGTTAGAAAGTGTGAGAACGGTGAGAACGCTTATCGATCGTCCGATCAAAACAATCTATGGACTAGATTGGCGCGGTGGCGTTTACGTAAATAACATCAATTTTATTACGTGGACACGCTTCATTAAGGGTAAAAGGATCTTTTGACTTCTCCACACAAAACGCCATCTCATGAAATAAAACGCCAAAAACAAAAATCACAGACCATTCCCAGTAAAAACGCCATTATATATAAAACGTCAAACTTAATTAGAGTAAAATCCCGCCTAAAAAAAACCGCCAAAAAATCGTATATATACAACATCTCAGACCTTCAATTAAAAACACACACAAAAACCCAAACGCCGTATTTCATATATCCCATTCGCCTTATAAATGCCAAAAAACCCAAACATCAAGTACCTTCTAACCCAAAACGTTTTTTTGAAATTCAGTTTGGTTGTCTGTAAAGATTTCGCTCAATGAAATGGACAAAATCCTTAAGTGAGGATGTTGTCCATTTCATTGAGTAAAATCTTATTGACTAATCATCAACTACCATCCAATTTATAACGCCAAAACATACAAAAACATTATTGAGCTTTGTTGTCAATAAAGTTTAGTTGTATGGGGTGGACAACATTGTCAGTTATCTTTCTTAACGGAGGATTAACAATGTTGTCCATCTCATACAGCAAAACATTATTGATTTTAGCATGATCAAATTTTGAGTTTAAGGTGCTCTTATTTCGTGGCGTTCTTTTTATCGGCAAAACGCCAAAAAAGTTAAAAAAAGTCAAACATCGTTCATTGTGTAATTCAATATTGTTGGCTGAAGGGTCTAAACTCAATAACATTTTGCTGCATGAGATGGACAACTCTTCAAGAAAAAGATGCTGATGTCAGACTGTGTGCTTCCAAACAGCCACACATAAAACTACTTGAAAAACAAAAAAAAAAAACAAAATGAATCATACGAAAGTCGAACCAGCCAGTTAACATGATTCAAAAAAGAAGAAAGAGACTGGTGACAGTGAAGATTTGGAAGATCAATTGTTTATGTATTCTTTTTTTATTTTCCTTTTCAGTTGATTGTTATATAATAAAAACGCCATATATAATAAAAACGCCAAAACAACCAAAATGCTTGTTTAAACGATATCATCCCGTTAAACGCCACCAACAACTCCCAAACTATAATAAAATTACTTTGAAAAAGTATTATAAAAAACCCAAAAAAAATAAAAAGCAAACTTGAAAATGTAACTAGAAACAAAAAATACAAATCAGTAATACGAAGATAGGGAAAATTTATTATATTAGAATCTAAAACGCCAAACTTGAAAGATGGGACGTGTTACAGACTTCAGAGATAAAGCTTATCAAAAACAATAATTACAAACAGTAACTGAAAAGACGAATACTTTATTATAATAATGCACCGCCTAACTTAGGCGCCAAAAAGACATCCTATAAAATGATATGTCTCAGCAACTTCCATTTGATCAAACAAAAAAAACAAACGCCAATACTACTAAATACCACTCATGTGACAACCCTCAAAATTACATGTATCCGTACAATTGATTAATGTTAATTAAAGTGCTTGATGACTGTGCTGAATTACTTAACTGCTTTCTGATTACTGTGTCATACTTACATGTGCTTGTTAACACACTAGTCTTGTGCAGAAAAGTTACTAAATAGTCATGTATGCTTTCCTGAGTGTTGGGAATTAAAAATGTTACAAAAAGAAACATAAAAGACACTAAACGGAATAACTTAGCCTATAACGGAACGGTGTCTAACCGAACAACCGGACATTATCCGGAACACTAAAATATTACCAGAGGCATTGTTTTTGTTTTTCTGAGCTAGTTATTGTAACACCCCGAAAACGGGTTTGGTAATCGAACCCCATTAATACTAAAAGATGGGTAAAATACCGTTAGCGATAAAAGTAACCCGGTAAATATTAGGATTTAAATAAATAATCCTAATATTAAAAAAATTGTGTGAATATAAGATTTTAAGGAGGATGAATACTTTGAGAAAACAAAGTATATAAAAGGCCCGAGTTAACGGGACATAAAATACAACGGGTTATGACTTCCCGAACCCATTAAGTTAACTAGGAATAATTAACCTGGTTAGTTAATTGTTTGAAAACAATAAAGAAATGAAGGAAACTTGAAATAGTTAACCATTTTATAAACATTGAAACTTGAGGGACTAAAAAGAGGCAAACATGAAAATGTTTTAAGTTAAATGAAATAAAAACCAAAACACACACATTGTGTGTGTGTGTTTGGTCGAACAACATCAGGAGCAAAAAGGGGGTTCCCTTCCAAGAACCCTAACTCACGAAAATTGCCAAAATCAAAGAGAAATCGAGCCGGAAAATTGGGGATTTTAATAAAGTCGGGATCACCAAGCTTAGGGGATCACAAGGTATGTTAAATTTCGATGTTTGGTGATACTTGTGAAATTTGATAGTCATGCATGAATGAACTCTTGTATGAAATTTGAATGTTATAGTGAAATTGTGATTTCTATGAATCTAGGAACGAACCCTAGATGTAGATTTAGTAAAATAATGCCATAAAACTAGAGATAACTAATGACCTTGTTGGTGATAAGTGGGTTTTATGGTACTATGATGATCACTTGAAAAGTGATGATAAATATGTGAGATTGTTGTTGTAAAAAAAAATATAGTTATGGATGTCTATATACACTAGACATAGAAGGTTGAATTTGATGTTAAAACTTGGTTAAAACAATAACCATGAACTTGATAAAAGAAATATACGAGTTTCACACATAAGGTGTTCGATAAAATGCCTAAGTGAAGTTGGGTACCTACTAGTTTGTAGATAGAACTTGATTATATTAGGTGTTCGGGTGAACACTAGTGATATGATAAACGGGTTTCACTCGTATATGAGAAACCCTTAGTTCTTGCGAAACGAATGAATAAATTAGTCTTGATAATCGCTTGAACAAGATAAGGTGTTGGAAATGTAATAACTCGGTTAAAAGATTAGTTAAAAACGATGGCTTAAAAGAATGCCTACCGGGTCATTTGAAAATGACCAAAACTAGTTGATGAACTTAAATGTGCAATTCATGTATTAATGGGCATTTGACTTTTAAAAAGTCAAACTGACCATTAATAAAATCGAATGATAATTTTGAGAGAAAATACGTAAGGTGGAATAGTCATGATTGACAATGACTAAACTAACCGTCTTACGAATTATGATGATAGTTTGACTCTTGACAAGCTGGATGGAGGCTTGGGAGGAAGCGGGTCAAACGGAGCGAGTACGAAAAGAAAACGTTGCTTGGATGCGAGGTAAGTGAAACTTACACCTTGTTGTAGAATACTTAATTATTCTATAAGTTATAAACTCGATAAGGATAATATTGGAAATATGGATTCCGACGCGATCGATATGAGTCGGAACAGATACAAAATTGATAAAAACCATGATGAATGGTAAACATGAGTAAAAGGTAATATAGCCGTGAATGGCAAACATATAACGAATCTTGAGATGTTACCGTATGGGGTAACTCGTAATAAGGATAGGGATAAAATGGTAACTTAGTCGCGTGTCGACAAACATAAGTTAAAGTTATAAGACCCTAGGCGTAAGCCGATGTCACACCCCAACCGATGGCGGAATCATCAGGGCATGGCACTGAGCGAAACAGATTGTCCAGAAGTTTCCACAACAACTATTTACACAATTCAGTTAAAAGATACATCCCATACCGTATCCCGAATAGATAAACATATTATTACAGATAACATCTAGGCAAGTAATTCTGTTCCGACAACTCAGGTTTTTAACATAACATAAATAAGTATTGTTCAAATGCTCCTAAAGACCCAGACTGACAAGATCTACAGACAACTATGCTCTAGTTGCTCGCTCCTAACAGACAACTATTTGTTGGGGGCCTCTAGAGCTTTATTCTAGCCTCGCTTTCCTAGCAAGCAAACATCTTAAACACCTGTCACATACGTTAAAAAAAAGTTAATACATATAATGTAAAGGTGAGCATACAAGTTTGATAATAGCATATAGTGTTCGAAACGGTTTACGCATAACCAGCACGTACACAGGGGAAAGCGAAGCATGTTAATTATCGACATGGACCTATCGATACCAATGACTGCGGGTTGACCGTCCGAGACGGTTCGTAATACATGATTATCACCGTAATCCATGCAAGTAATTGTCCTTAACAACCCCCGTGCGAACGGGTGCTGAGTCCAAACTATAGTACTACCTCGTTAAGGCAGGTAGACATCATTCCACGTGTAAACACAATCAACAAGCATTCATTTAGTCACGTAATACATGCATATTGGTCAGCGTTCAAATATTTTGAGTAGTGTGATCGATTGTGTTTTGATATAAGTAACGTATGTAACACCCAAAAGTGCTAAAAGCGAAAAGGGATCGAGTATACTCACAGTGGTTGATTATGGATTGAAAGGAGCGCTTGAAGTAGGGTTAGCCTGAATAGTTTGATAGTAGAACGATGAGTAACGTGGGAATGTATACAAGTGTAGATGGGTCGAACAGCCTGGTCGATCGAACGGTAGGTTCGATCGGACGGGTTGTTCGTTCGGATAACCTGTCCGTTCGGACAGTCCGTTCGATCGGCCGGTAGGCTCGATCGGCTGGACTGTTCGAGTGGATTGTTTCTTCCTTTGAGTAAGATGTGTTTGTGGATGATGGTTTGACCTTTTGAAGTCTTCGTTGTAGTATTTGAGAACACTGAAGTGTTCTTACCCTTCAGGTCGATCGATCGAACGGTCTGTTCGATCGGCCGGCTTAACCGATTGGTTAGGAACTTCAGTTGTAGTTCTCAACACAGGATGTCACTCAATCGAACAGCATACTCGATCGAACGGCATGCTCGATCGGGTGGCATTCCATTACGTCAAACGAAGTGAAAATCGACTAAGTGTTGAAGCATAGTATCTCATGATCCGAGGAGTAATGTTGACAAACAGCTGTTCGATCGAACAGTACCTCGTTCAATACCATACTTCATGAAATTGTTAAGTGTGGGGCCATATGCTAGCCGATCGGCTGGCCTGGTCAATTCGACTGGCATGTCCGATCGGTTGGCTGTTCGTTCGAACAGCCTAACCGTTCGGCCAGCATCCCGACCTGATCGGCCTGTTCGCCTAACACTTGGTTGCTCTGGTTATTTGTCGTTATATTGAGGTAGTTTGACAATGGGCTGAATCATGGAACCTTCGTTCTTACTTGTTTCCCCTGTTCGGACAGGAATCACCCAAGTCCGGCAGGTGAACTGCTCGGAACGGTAGTTCGGCGTTTAACCCGAAATCGGTGAACCTCGTAGTTAGAATCCGAATCTTGAACCACACAACCATTGGAATAATTAGTGAGTTGGCTCAAGCTCCGTTTCTACCGGTTTAAAGGTTTTGAGTGTAAAAGAGTTGAAAGAAAGTCGGGAAATCCGTCTTTCAATCTTTCACACTGTGAAATGTTTAGATTATGGTAGATTTTAGTTTGTTTATGTGGAAATCGGTTAGATCCAAGCTATTCATGGTTGAATGAGGCCAAAACATGGTGTTATTCAAGAACACCATGATGACATCATCCAAGAACACTTAGATCTTGGTGATTTCACGGTTAGAAATCAAGATTTGAAAGATAGAAAGGTGTAGAATCGTGTATTGATAAAAAACGTAAAAGATTTGAAGTGAAAACTTACCGGAGTTGAGAGAAATCTGAGAAAAGGTGAAGAATAAGAGCTGGTCGGTCAGAGCTTTCCAAAAGTTGTAAAGATGACAATGACAGCCCTATTTATAGGCTCTAAAAGAGGAAAGTACTGGCCGATCGGACAGGCTTCCTAATCGAACGGCCGACTCGATCGAACAGCATGTTCGATCGGCTGGGCTGTTCGATCAGAATTGTCCTGTTCGATCAGTGGCCGTTTTCGAGTGTTTTGACGACGATTGTTGATATTTTGATTTCGATTAAAGACGATACGAGTACGATAGAGTTCTCTATTCAAATTACTTTCAGTCCCAACTACTATATCTAACATACAATCACCTATATTACACCCTATCCTTACATTACCATTCGTCGTAATTCGATTTCGATTGCATTGTCTTGAGTTTCGAGTTTCGATTGGTTCGATTGAATACCACACAAAACATAAAGTAAACACGCACAAGTAACACATAAGGCACACACACATACGTAATTACCATACCAAATTCGCATAATTCGAGTCTCGAGTTCGATGATGGTTAGATCGGTTTGATTACTGATTGATTAACTTTATCGCATTGTTACTTCCTACTATTCACAGTCGTAAATCGAGTCGCGTCGATTAAACATTCGATTAGTTCGATTCATTCTGATTACAACACTTACTCCACATAATACAAATAAAACATAAAATAGACTAATTATAGTCAAAGAAGTCAAAGTTGACTTGGACTTTGACTTTGACTTTGACATTCGAAAACACGGGGTGTTACAACCTCCCCTTGTTTAGGGAATTTCGTCCCGAAATTAGGCTAAAAGCTGCACAGCTCTGTGAATTACCAATTTGACGCTCCAGATCTTTATTTGAACAACTGCGGGTACTTGGCCTTCATGTTGCTTTTGAGTTCCCAAGTGAACTCCACGCCTCGTTTGCCTTCCCATCGGACTTTCACGATAGGGATGCGCGAGCGCCTGAGCTGCTTTGTTTGGCGATCCATGATTTCGACAGGCTTTTCCACGAAGTGTAGCATTTCGTTGACCTGAAGTTCGTCGAGGGGTATAATCAGATCATGATCAGCTAGGCATTTTCGGAGGTTCGACACATGGAAAGTTGGGTGGACGTTACTGAGTTCCTCCGGTAGTTCGAGTTTGTAGGCGACTTTTCCGATCCTTTCCAGAATCTTAAAAGGTCCAACATATCGAGGCGCTAGTTTCCCTTTCTTGCCGAATCTGACCACACCCTTCCAAGGTGATACCTTTAGGAGTACGTAGTCGCCAACGTCAAATTCAAGGGGCTTGCTTCTTCTATCGGCGTAACTTTTCTGTCTATCCCTGGCTTTCGACAAGTTGTCGCGAATCTGGAGTATTTTGTCAGTCGTTTCTTGTAATAACTCGGGACCGGTTAGTTGCGAGTGACCGATCTCGTGCCACACAATAGGCGAACGACATCTTCTTCCATATAAAGCCTCGAATGGGGCCATTTGTATGCTGGCATGATAGCTATTGTTATACGAGAATTCGACTAACGGTAGGTACTTGTTCCAACTACCATCGAAGTCTATAACACACGCTCGGAGCATGTCCTCAAGAGTGCGGATCGTTCTCTCAGTCTGTCCGTCGGTTTGAGGATGGAATGCAGTACTCAGGTTAAGCGACGTACCAAGGGCCGCTTGAAACGTTTCCCACAATCGTGAAGTAAACCGAGCATCACGGTCTGAAATGATGTCACGAGGCGTACCATGATTACAAATGATCTTGTCGGTGTAGATTCGGGCTAGTCGTTCTACCTTGTAGTCTTCCCGTATTGGCAAAAAGTGGGCTGATTTGGTCAGACGATCAACTATAACCCAAATGCTGTCGTGACCTGATGGTGTGGGCGGAAGTTTGGTTATGAAATCCATGGCTATACTTGGGGATTGGAGGTTGTTCGAGTAAGCCAGAAGGTCGCTGATGCTCAGCCTTGACTCTTGCACAAGTCAGGCAACTTCCAACATAAAGAGCGATATCCCGTTTCATACCCAGCCACCAGTACTTGTAACGAAGATCCTGGTACATTTTATCGGCACCGGGATGAATAGAATACCGGGATTTATGGGCTTCGTTCATTATAATCTTTCGCAAATCGGTCCGCTTAGGGATCCAAATTCGGTCCAGATAATAGAAAATCCCATCTGCCTTGCTTACAAGCTGAGCTCCATCGTGATAGATTTTCTCCTTCTTCAAAGTGCGTTCGTTAAAGCAAGCATGTTGGGCTTCGCGGATGAGAGCTTCGAGATTGTGCTGGGCTTGGGTATTGCGAATACTGAGCAAATAGCTCCATCTGCTGAGTGCGTCGGCTACAACATTTGCCTTGCCCGGGTGATAACGAATCTCACAGTCGTAATCGTTAAGAAGTTCTACCCATCGGCGTTGACGCATATTAAGTTCTTTCTGGTTAAAGATGTGTTGTAAACTCCTGTGATCGGTGAAGACCGTACACTTGGTACCATACAGGTAGTGTCGCCAAATCTTTAATGCAAAAACAACTGCGCCTAGCTCGAGATCGTGGGTTGTATAGTTCTTCTCGTGGATTTTGAG
The DNA here is from genome assembly GCF_002127325.2 of Helianthus annuus. NCBI lineage: Eukaryota > Viridiplantae > Streptophyta > Magnoliopsida > Asterales > Asteraceae > Helianthus > Helianthus annuus. The sequence continues at coordinate 170,595,819 of NC_035447.2, read as the reverse complement.
ATGACGAGATGCGTAAGCTATAACCTTGTCCCGTTGCATGAGAACGCAGCCAAGACCAAGGTTGGAAGCATCACAATAGACAATGAAATCGTTGTTTCCGTCCGGCAACGTGAGAACAGGAGCATTGCAAAGCTTGCGCTTAAGGGTCTGGAAGGCAGATTCTTGTTCAGTTCCCCAAACAAAAGACCTGTCTTTATGAGTAAGGGCAGTAAGCGGCACAGCGATCTTAGAGAATCCTTCGATGAATCGTCGATAATAGCCCGCTAGTCCGAGAAAAGAACGAACTTCAGACGGGTTCTTTGGCGTAATCTAGCTTTTAACTGCTTCAATCTTCGCGGGATCGACATGAATACCCTGACTATTCATGATGTGACCCAGAAACTGAACCTCCTCCAACCAGAATTCGCACTTGGAGAACTTGGCGTAGAGTTGGTTCCCCTGGAGTAACTCGAGAACCAAATGTAGATGTTGCGCGTATTCGACTTTCGACTTGGAATAAATCAAGACATCGTCGATGAACACGATGATGAAATGGTCAAGGTAAGGTTTACACACACGATTCATCAGATCCATAAAAACCGCGGGTGCGTTGGTTAGACCAAAAGGCATAACAACGAACTCATAGTGGCCGTATCGAGTACGAAAGGCGGTTTTGGGTATATCTTCCTCTTGTATGCGTAACGGATGATAACCTGAACGTAGATCGATCTTTGAGAAACACTTGGCACCTTGCAGCTGATCAAATAAATCGTCGATTCGAGGCAAAGGGTATCGGTTCTTGATGGTTAGTTTATTCAACTCCCGATAGTCGATGCACATCCAGAACGACCCGTCCTTCTTTTTAACGAAAAGGACTGGTGTGCCCCAAGGAGAGGTGCTCGGGCGAATAAAGCCTTTTTCAAGCAATTCCTGGAGTTGGTTCGAGAGTTCCCGCATTTCGGATGGAGCGAGTCGATAAGAGGCTTTGGCAACAGGATTAGCTCCTGGAATAAGGTCGATGCGAAAGTCGATATCACGACTTGGCGGTAGTCCAGGAAGATAGTCAGGGAACACCTGAGGAAATTCACGAACCACTGGAACGTCTTTGACTTCAACCTTCTTTTTCTTTCCCTTCTCCGCTACTACAATGTTGGCCAAGAAAGCCATGTATTCCTTGCGGAGATACTTACTGGCTTGGATACATGACATTAGCTTGAGACCTTTCGAAGCTGTTTCACCGTATACACATAAGAGATCACCATTCGCGAGCGAGAATCGAATCATCTTATCAAAGCACACAACTTCAGCATGGTTTTCGCGAAGAAAGTCCATGCCTACTATGACGTCAAAACTTCCAAGTTGCATCGGAATGAGGTCGATTGGGAAGATGTGATTGTTGAGCTCGAGGGTACAATCACGGAGAACAGAATTAACGGCGACAGTTCTTCCAGTAGCGACTTCGACTTCGAATGACGAGGAAAGATAAGAGCGCTTACGACTAAGGAGCTTCTCGAATTCAAACGATACAAAGCAGTTATCGGCTCCGGTATCAAACAAACACGATGCATAAATACCATTCACAAGGAACGTACCATTGACCACGTTGTTGTCAGCCTGAGCCTGACGGGCATTGATGTTGAAGGTTCTGGCACGGGCTGCTTGCTGTTGCTGCTGAGGCTGCTGCTATTGCTGCTGCTGTTGGGGTTCTTGTTTCACAACCTGGTTCGGGCACATGTTTGCAAAGTGGTTAGGGTCACCACATGCAAAGCAGACTCGAGCTTTGACTGCAGGTGCTTGAGCTGCTTGTTGGCCTTGAGGGGCGGGGAGTAGAGCTTGATGAGCAGTAGCTTGAACTGGGGCTTGACGGGGACCATAGCGACAGTTTGCAGTGAAATGGCCGTAGAGGTTGCAGTGGGCGCAGAAACGACAGGCGATTCCCACCGGATGATGGTATGAGCATGTCGGGCAGAGCAGGTGGGGACTTGTGTAAGCGCGCTTAGCTGGCGGCGTATTGATCACTGGAGCTTGTCGGTGGTGGGACTGCTGCTGAGCCTGTAGGGCTTGCAGAGGGGCAGCAGTTGGTGTCACAGCACAGTTCTTGTTGCTGGAGCTGCTATTGTTGTGCTTCTTCCTGCGGTGTGAGGACTTGGAGGGTTGAGCAGTGGCGGTGTCGGTGGATGTTGCTGTGGTGGCTTGGTGCAGAGACTTGGATGGCTTATCCCAGAAACCAGACTTTACCCGCTTGTCATTGATCTCAGCGGCAAGTAGGTAAGTCTCTTCGATTGTTGATGGCTTGGCGGCATGAACAATATCATAAACACAATCTCGCAGAGCTCGAATATAGTTCTTGATGGCCATATCTGGCGTCTTGACTTGATTAGGACAGATGATGCTAAGCTGCTTGAAGCGAGCAGTTAGAGCAGCGTTGTCTCCGTCCTTCTGCTTGATGTTCCAAAACTCGTCCCCCAGCTTTTGGCGTTCATGGGGAGGGCAGAATTCATCCATCATAATGGCCTTTAGCTCTTCCCATGTCAGCTCATAAGCTGTATCATTCCCGCGCTTGTTTCGTTCGGCCGTCCACCAGTCTAGAGCTCGGGACTGGAAGACGCCGGTTGCATTGAGGGTTCAGAGATTTTCCGGACAGCCGCTTTGGCGCAGAGTGACTTCAACTGAGTCGAACCAGTGAAACATGGCAGTAGGGCCATCTTCGCTAGTGAACTCTTTAGGTCCGCATGCCTTAAGCTGCTTGAAGCTGAAAGCAGCCTTGTTTGCATCTTTAGGAGCGTCAGTTCGCGACTCCTCAGAAGATTTGCTGACATTTTCATACACCTCACTCACGGCTTTAGCCACTTGCTTGGCGATGATAGCGGCGAGACGCTTGTTTCTCTTCTCTTAGCGGGTAAGTGGGGTTCGGTGTCCAGATGTCGACATGGTCTGCAATAGACATCATCGTGGGTCTCAGACACAACAATTGAATCTCACCTCACACGTCTACTTCTTACTAAAGCTTAGAAATACGTCGAAACACGCATCACGCAACACATAGACACATAACCACAGATTCACATAATCACCGAAGCACATAAGCACGTAGGCACGTAGAGCACAGAGACACATAAGCACAAAAGCACATACACATTTAATTACAGAAGCAGTTAATGACACGTAATTCCCTTATAAGCACATGGAGCATTCTGACTGCCTCAAGATTCTGTCATTCAAACTCGCGAGTCGTTCGTATAGCATATCGAGTAGTATAGTATAATCGTATAGCGCGTCGAATAGTATATCATAATGTCGTCTAAATTGCAGTAACTGGTTGTCGATTTAAGATAGAATAGCGATGCGAGTCGTGTGTATTGAAGGAAGTGATAGCAAAAATCGAATAACTCCCAAAAATATAAAACACGTAAACAGATAAAGCACACATAAACACATAAAATCAACGAGTTATCAGAGTACACGGTTGCGGCGCTCAGAATCGAAACACATAAACACATAAAATCGAGAGATAGACTGTCTGCGGCTACTAGACATTGACTACCCAAAGCGATTCGACTATTCGCAGTAGACTTGTCGTCACCTTTCGACTTTCAGGATCGCGTTTCTGCCTCGATTCTTGGGCATTCAACACGTATTCCCTAGGTCATACTTGTGGGTTAAGGTCGTTGGAGTCCGTCGAGGCTTTGGTGAGATGAGTAAAAGTTGGAATAAGTTACCAAGGTTCGGGTTTCACCCCTGACTTAGCAATTTCTTCCTTGTTTTAGTAAAACTTGAGGAGTTTATTCATCAAAATTTGGATTTCACTCCTGATTTGGTATAATTCTCCTCGTTTTTTATTTAAAATAATGAAGAAACCATTGGTAAATTGATAAAATCAGCATAGATCAAGTAACTCAGTCGGGAGTTTGCGGTTTTCACACCTAATCCTGACTGAATCGCTTGACTTTATTTGAAAATTCGAATGCAGTGATAGTGAAGAATAACATATTATAGCACATAGGTCTGGTCTGTTGGTTCCTAACTATAGTCTAGGTCTCTAAGACAGGGACCCGGACTAGGTCGTGTCTAACCTAATTCCCTATAGTTATGGCTCTGATACCAATCTGTCACACCCCAACCGATGGCGGAATCATCAGGGCATGGCACTGAGCGAAACAGATTGTCCAGAAGTTTCCATAACAACTATTTACACAATTCAGTTAAAAGATACGTCCCATACCGTATCCCGAATAGATAAACATATTATTACAGATAACATCTAGGCAAGTAATTCTGTTCCGACAACTCAGGTTTTTAACATAACATAAATAAGTATTGTTCAAATGCTCCTAAAGACCCAGACTGACAAGATCTACAGACAACTATGCTCTAGTTGCTCGCTCCTGACAGATAACTATTTGTTGGGGGCCTCTAGAGCTTTATTCTAGCCTCGCTTTCTGATGTGCGTAAGTGTGTATATGTTTTTAGATGTTCATTTAAGCCCTTTTTACACTTTTAGCCAAGTTTTAAATTTATAAAACACGATATTTACTAACACTAAACACACATATGGGCAAGTGCACCCATCGTGGACGTAGTATAGTGTTGGTAAGATACCGAGGTCGTCCAAGGACACAAGAGCTTTTAATACCGGTTTATCCTCAACGTCTAATCAAATCAAAAAGTTAGAAAAATATTTTAAACTAAGAAAAATAAAAACTAACTAAATGCTGAAGAATAAAATAAAATAAAATACAGATAGACAAGATGAATCACTTGGATCCGACTCGTGTATTAGTATAACCTTTGATTATTTTCGCACTTTTGCACTTGTTTAAGAGATTATCTTAGTTATTGTAGTAGGCCCCTCTTTTGAAGGCGACGTTACCCTCAACCCAGTAGTTTGAGTCAGCAAGGATACAATCCTAAAGGGTCGGATTATTGAAAGATAATGAATTAAGTTATTAATGCAAATTATGGTAGGCCCCGTTTTCGGCGGTGACGTTACCCTCGACTAAGTAGTCTGAGTCAGCAGGGATACAGTCCTAAATAGCCGGGTTATAGTATTAATAGTAGTTAGCTTATGAGGGGGTCAAAGAGTTTGGATCCCCGCCATCCAATACCCATGGGCATTGAAGGCGGTCCTATTAAATTTGACCCAGGTCCCAAGCAGGACCTCTAAACGCTGAACAAGGGCAAGACCTTTACCAAACCGTTCCCTTAACCCCCGACCGGGTAGCCAACATACCTCCATATAGACCGTGGAGATATGAATGGTGAAAATCTTTTATTTTATATAGACAGTAAAATAATGCCAAGACACCACGGACAAACGATAAGGAAAGATCACCTTCAACATAAGTAACTAGTTATTAAAGTCATTAATACAAAACCAAATAAAAAGTGCAAAAGATTAAAAATAAAAAGTATTATACTAAACACTTGTCTTCACCAAGTGATGTAAGAGACTTAGGCAAACATGGCCTTGATTGTCAAGAACTCTTACGATCAATCTTGGATCCCGAGACGACTCACACACTCTATGATGGACAATGGATGATGGTGGTGGATGATGGTGTTATGGTGGTGATGGGTGGTGGATGAAGTGTGAGAGAGGTGGTGTGCCAAGGGATGAGAGAGAATGGAACCAAGCTCCTCTATTTATAGGCTGAACAGAACGCTGGACACGGCCCCGTGTCCGCTGGACACGGCCCCGTGCCCGTCTGACATTCTCTCTCTTCATTAATTGTAATTGCGAATTACAATTAATGCGCCTGCTGTACTTTCAACACGCCCCCGTGTCCGCTGGGCACGGCCCCGTGGTGAGCAATGGAAGCTTCTACTGGTTTGTCTTTTCTGCTGCTTCCTGGGCACGCCCCCGTGTTCACTGGACACGGGGCGTGTTCAGACTTCTGTTCTCTTCTCTTTGTCTTGGGAGATGCCGTTGAGGGTCCGGGCAGTTTACTTTTGTCCCCTTTCTTGTATTTATGGTAGAATTAGTGGTCTTTTTGCTTCTTTTGTGATTTTGAGCTCATTTCATCCTGAAAATACAAAAGGAAGACAAAAACACTCTTTTTCCAACATTAGTACTTAAAAAGGGTTAGTTTTATGCCTTAATTGATGTGTTTTATATGTTGCATTTTACACACATCAAATACCCCCACACTTGAACTTTTGCTTGTCCTCAAGCAAAACTCTTTTAATGTGGCTTTACACTCCCAAATGGAATAGGTAGAAGAGAAAATTTTTTAACTTGTCCTAGAGTGTCGGGAATCCAAGGTTTGTATAGGTTCTATTTTTATTTTATTTACAATCTTATTCGTCATGGTTTATTTTGAACTTTTCATAAGATAAACTACTTAATTGGGCATAGCATGCCTTATTAAAATTCCATTTATATACAAGTTCACATACCTCACGGGAGATCACTCAATCACTCGGCCGAAGGTGTATATTTAAGTGAATCGCTCGAGAGCGGCACGGATTTACATTCTCCATATGCTTGCCAAGCGATCAATCCTCCTCCTTTTTAACTTTTTACCTTTGTAAATATCAAGAGGTCTTTTGGGGTGAAGGCTTGGGTTTAAAGGTGGGTGGTTGGTTAGTGGTTAGTAAAAAGGGCGAAAATCGTAACAAGTGTCGGTTTTCGTGAAATACCTTATTTTTGGTGACATTTATTTTTGAAGTATTTCTCCAAACAAGCTTTTTGTAGCTTATGTTTGTTTTTGACTTCATCATTTTTTTTTTTTTTTTTTTTGATCACCTTAAATGGTATGTTTATGAAAAACCGAGTTTGTTACTAAAATAAAGGTAAAAAAAATGAAAAAGGTTTTTGGTGGGTAAAAAAAAAATTGTTTTGGGGGTAATGAAATGAAAGGTTTAGGCTCAAAGGGGTTTTCTAGGGGGATTTTGGGTAGGTAAAAAAAATTGAAAAATAATGGTTTTGAAAGAAAAATAGTTAGTCCTAATGCCTCCATCATTTACTTACTTGGGTTTAAGTTGGTAAGGACCGGGAACGTATCGTCGTGGCAAGTTCTAGATTTGTAAAGACCGAGCGGCTATTCACACAAGAAACGAAAAATGAGCATTTAATCTAAATATGTGTATTTTTATGCTCAATAAGGGCTCAAAACTCACTTTTTGTGGGAATGGGTTTTTTAATGTGATCAAGCATATATAATCGAATTTTAGCTAGACTTGTTATACCGGTTCATAATTTTCTTATGTTAGTTCTTTTTATCACGACGCTATCGGTTGTAAGTTTGTAAAAATATAACCCTTTTATAACTTGTTATTCCCAACTTAAACTAAGACAAGTAAATAATAAAAATGAAAAAGTTTTTTGAAAAAATTTGGGGTGTTTAGCGGTTCCAATAGAGTTTTGTGTAAGGCTTGTTTTAGGATTTTGCAAAATTCCAAGGTTTTAGCATCCCCCCCACACTTAAATTACACATTGTCCTCAATGTGTCCAAAAATAAAGTTTTTGGTTGATTAGAATATGTAAAAGTGTGTTTAAAACAAAGATTTGTGTTACTGGCGCTCTGGACACTGCCCCGTGTTGACCGGGCACGGCCCCGTGGTCAAGTGCCAGTAACAAAAATTATAGAAGTGAAACAGAAGCCTGGACACGGGGGCGTGTTCGCTGAACACGGCCCGTGTCCAGTTACCTGAACTGGGTGATTTCCTGCAGGGGGCTCAGCACGGGGCCGTGTTGGTTGGGCACGGCCCGTGTGGAGCCTTCTGTTGTGGAGACTTTTGTCGGTTTGTTCTGTTCTTCTGCATGGTTCCATTTTTTTTTCTCGTTCCTTTTTTCATCCATTACCACCATGAGTCCATAAACCATAAAAACCATCATAACATTGCTAATAGAGAGATTACATAAATATAGTTAATTAACTAAGGGGTACATAAGGTTATCATAAAGGTTCTACTTATTTATGAAAATTTCGGGAATAGCTTCCCGATGTAGAAACATTCTTCAGCCCATGGCTCCGCGGTTCTCACTCAAAGCCATTCTTCTATCTCCCTTGGGAGGTAGAAGGTAGCCTCATTCTCGTCGGTATCTTGAGGAGGAGCGCTTACCGGGATTCCTTGCACTACCCTTGGTTGCGGTACTTGGTGCAGGGCGTGCCATTCTGCTGGGATGATAACCTCGGGCACCACATTCCACGCCCTGTGTGTAATCACCGGAACCAAAGGCGGGGAAGCAAGAAGGTTTAACCTTTGGTGCAGAAGGTTCACTTCTTGCAGGCAGCCCTCCAAACCTATCGTCAGATGATTAACGCGGTCCACTAAAGCTTCTTCTACACTTGTCAATTCGTCCACGGCTTCCCTTAAAGCGTAAACGTAGTTTACTAGGGAATCCTCTGCGGTGGACGATCTCCTTCCATTTCGGTTATTCCTTGAAGATGTTCCGCTGTTTCGGCTGGCCATTTTCTGCGAAATAAGCCGAGGATAACTAAATTTTTGCAAAACAGTACCTCGAACACGGCCCCGTGCTCAGTGAGCACGGCCCCGTGTTCAACTGTCTGCAGGAATTTTTGTCTAATGGTTCGAGGTTTTTAAATTATTTTTATATACTTTCGTCGTGTTATGAGCTTAGATAATTTAAAAACAAAGTTATAGAACTAACTTTAGACAAGAATCCATAGCGAAAATTCCTACAAACCTTGCATAGAAGGTTGGAATCATGGGTTTCCAAGCTTCCATGGAGGTAGGGTTTGAAAAATTTTTGGAAGAAGAGGAAATGAACAAAAGTGGAAAAGACAAGGTGGTCCTTAGGAACCTTCTTTTGGTACTTACCTAGGATGGTATATGTGAAGATTCCAGGGATCTCTGCTTTGTGGAGTGGTCAAAAATGAGCAGGATTCAGGCTGCATTTAAAGAAAACGACAGCACACTGAACACGGCCCCGTGTCCGCCGGACACGGCCCCGTGTGCAGAAAAAAATCCTGACACATTTTGTCCGTATTCTGACAGAATCAGCAGAAAATCTTCTGAGCGAACACGGGGTCGTGGTGACCGGACACGGCCCCGTGTCGGAGGGCTGTCTTATGGAGTTTTGTCTTTTCTAAGGCGCTAACTTATATCGGGTGGCTCCTGACTTGTTGGAACAACCCCAAAGTGCCTAAGATACCTTAATTGTCCTATACTAAGGCGAGAACGCAAGAGGTTGTCGGTGAGGGTAATTCCTATTTTCATTCTAGGTGGACAAGTCCAACCCTTTCCCGGGCTCTCGTTAAAGAAGGTGTATGCCGAATCGCTCAGGTCTATGTATGCACCGAACGAGGTCGATGGGGAGTCCTTCACGGCACAATCGGCACAGGGACGACTATCGTCCACGTCTTGTCTAGGAGGAAAGGTATTTTCGGGAGCAACGAGGTTGTCAGAATGCGGTTCCAACATTTCCTCATGGTCATCATCTTGGGATGGATCTAAGAAATCCTTCCTAAGTTCTTTTGACCAATTTAGAAGTAGTTCTTCTAGTTGAAATAGCTCGTCAAGGAGCATATCTCCTAGAATATCCGGTTGGGCGCATTCGAGGGAGAAATAATGTTTATTTTTACTTTCGCCCCTCTTAAGGCTACAAGGAATTGGTGGGTCTATATAGTGTGGCCTATAAGTGAGGAAGAAACATTTTAATTCCTCGTGTTCGCCTCCACATATTTGACACCACAAACCATAAGAGTGCCGAAAGTAAAAAGAATCATCATTACTCATGTTTGTATCAGAAGTTACCAACCGTCGGGATCAAACGGTTCTGTTTTCAGCAACTGAATCTTGGGCACGGGGGCGTGTTGAGTGGACACGGCCCCGTGTTCAGCCTACTGTCTGATATAAAACAGGATTGCCAGTTCCAATGATTGGGCACGGGGGCGTGTTCAGCGGGCACGGCCCCGTGCTGAGCTCTGCAGAAGCTGAAAAATCTAAAAAAAAATCCTAAAAATTAAAGAAAAATAAAAAGATGATTAGGCCGTTGATTCCTAACTTTCTTAAAATCCTTGTGTCCCCGGCAACGGCGCCAAAAACTTGATGTGCGTAAGTGTGTATATGTTTTTAGATGTTCATTTAAGCCCTTTTTACACTTTTAGCCAAGTTTTAAATTTATAAAACACGATATTTACTAACACTAAACACACATATGGGCAAGTGCACCCATCGTGGACGTAGTATAGTGTTGGTAAGATACCGAGGTCGTCCAAGGACACAAGAGCTTTTAATACCGGTTTATCCTCAACGTCTAATCAAATCAAAAAGTTAGAAAAATATTTTAAACTAAGAAAAATAAAAACTAACTAAATGCTGAAGAATAAAATAAAATAAAATACAGATAGACAAGATGAATCACTTGGATCCGACTCGTGTATTAGTATAACCTTTGATTATTTTCGCACTTTTGCACTTGTTTAAGAGATTATCTTAGTTATTGTAGTAGGCCCCTCTTTTGAAGGCGACGTTACCCTCAACCCAGTAGTTTGAGTCAGCAAGGATACAATCCTAAAGGGTCGGATTATTGAAAGATAATGAATTAAGTTATTAATGCAAATTATGGTAGGCCCCGTTTTCGGCGGTGACGTTACCCTCGACTAAGTAGTCTGAGTCAGCAGGGATACAGTCCTAAATAGCCGGGTTATAGTATTAATAGTAGTTAGCTTATGAGGGGGTCAAAGAGTTTGGATCCCCGCCATCCAATACCCATGGGCATTGAAGGCGGTCCTATTAAATTTGACCCAGGTCCCAAGCAGGACCTCTAAACGCTGAACAAGGGCAAGACCTTTACCAAACCGTTCCCTTAACCCCCGACCGGGTAGCCAACATACCTCCATATAGACCGTGGAGATATGAATGGTGAAAATCTTTTATTTTATATAGACAGTAAAATAATGCCAAGACACCACAGACAAACGATAAGGAAAGATCACCTTCAACATAAGTAACTAGTTATTAAAGTCATTAATACAAAACCAAATAAAAAGTGCAAAAGATTAAAAATAAAAAGTATTATACTAAACACTTGTCTTCACCAAGTGATGTAAGAGACTTAGGCAAACATGGCCTTGATTGTCAAGAACTCTTACGATCAATCTTGGATCCCGAGACGACTCACACACTCTATGATGGACAATGGATGATGGTGGTGGATGATGGTGTTATGGTGGTGATGGGTGGTGGATGAAGTGTGAGAGAGGTGGTGTGCCAAGGGATGAGAGAGAATGGAACCAAGCTCCTCTATTTATAGGCTGAACAGAACGCTGGACACGGCCCCGTGTCCGCTGGACACGGCCCCGTGCCCGTCTGACATTCTCTCTCTTCATTAATTGTAATTGCGAATTACAATTAATGCGCCTGCTGTACTTTCAACACGCCCCCGTGTCCGCTGGGCACGGCCCCGTGGTGAGCAATGGAAGCTTCTACTGGTTTGTCTTTTCTGCTGCTTCCTGGGCACGCCCCCGTGTTCACTGGACACGGGGCGTGTTCAGACTTCTGTTCTCTTCTCTTTGTCTTGGGAGATGCCGTTGAGGGTCCGGGCAGTTTACTTTTGTCCCTTTTCTTGTATTTATGGTAGAATTAGTGGTCTTTTTGCTTCTTTTGTGATTTTGAGCTCATTTCATCCTGAAAATACAAAAGGAAGACAAAAACACTCTTTTTCCAACATTAGTACTTAAAAAGGGTTAGTTTTATGCCTTAATTGATGTGTTTTATATGTTGCATTTTACACACATCACTTTCCTAGCAAGCAAACATCTTAAACACCTGTCACATACGTTAAAATAAAGTCAATACATATAATGTAAAGGTGAGCATACAAGTTTGATAATAGCATATAGTGTTCGAAATGGTTTACGCATAACCAGCACGTACACAGGGGAAAACGAAGCATGTTAATTATCGACATGGACCTATCGATAACAATGACTGCGGGTTGACCGTCCGAGACGGTTCGCAATACATGATTACCACCATAATCCATGCAAGTAATTGTCCTTAACAACCCCCGTGTGAACGGGTGCTGAGTCCAAACTATAGTACTACGTCGTTAAGGCAGGTAGACAGCATTCCACGTGTAAACACAATCAACAAGCATTCATTTAGTCACGTAATACATGCATATTGGTCAGCGTTCAAATAGTTTGAGTAGTGTGATCGATTGTGTTTTGATATAAGTAACGTATGTAACACCCAAAAGTGCTAAAAGCGAAAAGGGATCGAGTATACTCACAGTGGTTGATTATGGATTGAAGGGAGCGCTTGAAGTAGGGTTAGCCTGAATAGTTTGGTAGTAGAACGATGAGTAACGTGGGAATGTATACAAGTGTAGATGGGTCCAACAGCCTGGTCGATCGAACGGTAGGTTCGATCGGAGGGGTTGTTCGTTCGGAGAACCTGTCCGTTCGGACAGTCCGTTCGATCGGCCGGTAGGCTCGATCGGCTGGACTGTTTGAGTGGATTGTTTCTTCCTTTGAGTAAGATGTGTTTGTGGATGATGGTTTGACCTTTTGAAGTCTTCGTTGTAGTATTTGAGAACACTGAAGTGTTCTTACCCTTCAGGTCGATCGATCGAACGGTCTGTTCGATCGGCCGGCTTAACCGATTGGTTAGGAACTTCAGTTGTAGTTCTCAACACAGGATGTCACTCAATCGAATAGCATACTCGATCAAACGGTATGCTCGATCGGGTGGCATTCCATTACGTCAAACGAAGTGAAAATCGACTAAGTGTTGAAGCATAATATCTCATGATCCGATGAGTAATGTTGACAAACAGCTGTTCGATCGAACAGTACCTCCTTCAATACCATACTTCATGAAATTGTTAAGTGTGGGGCCATATGCTAGCCGATCGGCTGGCCTGGTCGATTCGGCTGGCATGCCCGATCGGTTGGGCTGTTCGTTCGAACAGCCTAACCGTTCGGCCAGCATCCTGACCTGGTCGGCCTGTTCGCCTAACACTTGGCTGCTCTGGTTATTTGTCGTTATATTGAGGTAGTTTGACAACGGGCTGAATCATGGAACTTTCGTTCTTACTTGTTTCCCCTGTTCGGACAGGAATCACCCAAGTCCGGCAGGTGAACTGCTCGGAACGGTAGTTCGGCGTTTAACCCGAAATCGGTGAACCTTGTTGTTAGAATCCGAATCTTGAACCACACAACCATTGCAATAATTAGTGAGTTGGCTCAAGCTCTGTTTCTACCGGTTTAAAGGTTTTGAGTGTAAAAGAGTTGAAAGAAAGTCGGGAAATCCGTCTTTCAATCTTTCACACTGTGAAATGTTTGGATCTATCGTAGATTTTAGTTTGTTTATGTGGAAATCGGTTAGATCCAAGCTATTCATGGTTGAATGAGGCCAAAACATGGTGTTCTTCAAGAACACCATGATGACATCATCCAAGAACACTTAGATCTTGGTGATTTCATGGTTAGAAATCAAGATTTGAAATATAGAAAGGTGTAGAATCGTGTATTGATAAAAAAAACGTACAAGATTTGAAGTGAAAACTTACCGGAGTTGAGAGAAATCTGAGAAAAGGTGAAGAATAAGAGCTGGTCGATCAAAGCTTTCCAAAAGTGGTAAAGATGACAATGACAACCCTATTTATAGGCTCCAAAAGAGGAAAGTGCTGGCCGATCGGACAGGCTTCCTGATCGAACGGCCGGCTCGATCGAACAACATGTTCGATCGGCTGGGCTGTTCGATCAGAAGTGTCATGTTCGATCAGTGGCCGGTTTCGAGTGTTTTGACGACGATTGTTGATATTTCGATTTCGATTGAAGACAATACGAGTACGATAGAGTTCCCTATTCAAATTACTTTCAGTCCCAACTACTATATCTAACATATAATCACCTATATTACACCCTATCCTTACATTACCATTAGTCGTAATTCGATTTCGATTGCATTGTCTTGAGTTTCGAGTTTCGATTCGAGTTTCGATTGGTTCGATTGAATACCACACAAAACATAAAGTAAACACGCACAAGTAACACATAAGGCACACACACATACGTAATTACCATACCAAATTCGCATAATTCGAGTCTCGATTCGATGATGGTTAGGTCGGTTTGATTACTGATTGATTAACTTTATCGCATTGTTACTCCCTACTATTCACAGTCATAAATCGGGTCGCGTCGATTAAACATTCGATTAGTTCGATTCATTCTGATTACAACACTTACTCCACATAATACAAATAAAACATAAAATAGACTAATTATAGTCAAAGAAGTCAAAGTTGACTTGGACTTTGACTTTGACTTTGACATTCGAAAACACGGGGTGTTACAGCCGAAATGGGTTAAATAATGAAATGGAATATATATATATATATATATAGAGAGAGAGAGAGCGGTTAACATACATAATGACTAATCGTACATAATGTACACGACAATAATGACCGTCAGATCATGGGATTAGAAGCGTGATTAATTAGATGATAAGAAGCGGGTTTAAAGTGTAATTACTGTAACAAAGGGCTAAAATCGTAAATTTACTATGGCTATATACCCGGCTAAATCTCTCACTCAAATCAAAAACCGAAATTAAACTCCAAAATTGACGGTGAGGTTGAAGGCGATTGCGGGGAACGACGACGACAGTGTAAACGAGCATCGATTTGAAGTGAAGATGACGAATACGGCATTAAGAGGTATCGATTAAATCATCTTCTCATTAGTTTATTTCCTTCTTCAATCACGCACAAGGTTTTAGTTGAATTTTCATACTAATCGCTGGTTTGATTGTATGGTGACTAGGGGTGTTCAAAAAAATCCGAATCCGAAACCGAATCCGAAATATCCGAATTTTCGGATATCCGAATTTTCGGATATCCGAATTTTCGGATATCCGAAAATCGGATAATCCGAAAATTCGGATTCGGATTCGGATAGTGATTTTGAGAATTTTCGGATAATCGGATTATCCAAAAATATCCGAAAATTTAATTTTTATTTTTTCGGATATCCGAATATCCGAAAATATCCGAAGTATCCGAAAATATCCGAAGTATCTGAGAAGTATCCGAAATATCCGAAAAATATCCGAAGTATCCGAAATATCCGAAAAATATCCAAAATTTATATTCGGATATCCGAAACTATCCGAAAAATCTGGTTCCAAATATTAAAAAATAATAAAAAAATAAAAATTGGATATTCGGATATCCGATTAGATATCCGAACCCGAATCCGAAATTTCGGATATCCGAAAATCGGATATCCGAAATTTCGGATTCGGGTTCGGATGTCAATATTTCACTATCCGAAATTTCAGATATCCGAAAACCGGATTATCCGATCTTGAACACCCCTAATGGTGACACAAAAATTGAACAAAAATTGAAGCTAAAGGTGAGAGAAGGAGCAAGAAACGAAACGATCATGTGCACACGGTACACACTAGCGACATAAATCATTGAAACTGATGCAAGAATGGACATCATGTGGCTTGTTTTTTGTCCACTAAACAACTTCTGTTATAAAAAAAATAGTTGGCAAAAATAATAACGCTTTGTTGAGCAAAAATAATAACGCCTAACTTGCTTGATATAATTTGTTTTGAAATATGAATGTAGTGCCGGCTGATGATGATGATGACTTTGAGCCCCCCATTCAGCCGATGATAACAAACCAACCGCGCAATTTAAACGTAAAGAAAAAGCAAAAAAATTACATCTCCAAGATGATGATGATGATTTTGAAGTACCGATTAAAGAGTTGATAGGCAAAAGGGCCGAAAACACAAAAAAGAGGCCAAAGACTTCAAATGACCAAAATGATGATGACTTTGAGCCAGTAAAAAAGAAACCATCAAAAGAAGACAAACAGATGGAACCTAGAAAGGGGAAACATACGATTACCGAAGCGGAACCAATTAGGACGGAACCAAGACCGTACTATGAATACCATCATGATGTAATAAGCCTACGGTGTAGTCCTTCGGGTTTCTTAGATACAGTAAAACAATTTACAGAAGCACAGGTAGCAGATGTGAAAAGCATAGGATTTGGTGATGTGCTTGATATAAAGGTTAATCATATAAGCACACGTCTAGGTTATTGGCTCGTACGAAACTATGACGAGCAATACAATACAACAAACTAAGCATAGGAAATCATAAGATAGAAATCACTCGAGATTCAGTACACAGTGTGTTTGGTATTCCAAAAGGGGATGTTATAGTACGGGAAAAAATAAGCCTCGGAAAGGAGCAATAGTCGCAAAAAATACTGCTACTCAAGGGGCCGAAACAACAATTGATGAGTTCAAAAACCAGTGGCCGGACACAAACAAAATCACTCATACATTAGTTGCAAAAACAATGAAAAACAAACAAATGGCGGCAGATTGTTCAAGTTAAATTTTCTAGCCTACTGGAACACTTTGTTTGTAGAGATAACAAAGTCAACAACGGTTAAACAAAGTTTTCTGCTTGCCATTGACAAAGAGGAAGACATTTCAAAGCTGGATTGGTGCTCCTTTGTTTTAGAATCTCTCAAACGAACTAGACAAGGTTGGAAAAAACTAGACTCACAATACAATGGACCAGTTGCATTTCTAACGGTATGTTTTGTAGACATCTTTAAAATTTATGCTAATACAATATTGGTAGTAGTAATTTGGTTTTTTTCAAACAACTATATGCAGCTTCTATACAACCATTATTTCAACTCCAGGCACAAAATTTTCGATGAAGTTGTCAAACTACCTGTCATAAAGTATATAACATCGGGTATGATTGACGAAGTGGAAGAATATTTATACAACAATGGGCCGCTGAATGTTGATGATTGTGATGAATTTGACAAAGATGAAGAAACGCATGACAATCGCCAGGATCAACAACATGTGACTGCCTCAGACATCAATGAGGATGATCATCAAAATGAAGAGACTCCAACAACGCCATTCAAAATCGACAATCAACAAACTTCAACGGTATTCACGGACCTGTTCGGTGCCAACATCCCATTACACGAGGCAGCTGCGGTACAAGAAAACCTCACCGCATTCGATACTTCAGATCAGCCTCGGACAGATACGGATGACTACTCAATACCACCAGTGGATACCACACATGTCTACACAAGAAGAAACCTGGCTGGTGAAGATTCGATTGACGAAGGTTACATACCATCAACTACCGATTGGTTTGAGGGCTGGAATCCTAGTGAACATATTTCAGATTTGAACCTAGAAGAAATGGGCATAGGGACACAAACGCAAAAAGAGCTTGACTACTGCAACACTCCGCTCCAACTAACCGGAGTAATCTATGATCACGCTGCGTGGGAAGCCTCAAACAAAACTAAGAAGGTAAACTGGATTTTGGTTTATGATATTATGAATAACGCATGCTTTAAGATCTTTTAAGAACCTCTTAATACAGAATAATAATTGTTTATGATGTTATAAAAATAACGCATGTAAATCTACAAAAATGACGCTAGTTAATTAGGAGAAACATTGGCCTGTTACCACACTAGATTAACCTGTTGGGCCAGTTTATTAGGAGAAACATTGGCATGTTGGACCAATTTATTAGTAGAAACATTAACAAAAATGGACAAAAACATACAAAAAAATAACGCTTTTTACCTATATAATTACGCTTGCTATTGCTAAAAAGGAAAATTACGCTTATGATGGACATAATCACGCATGCTATTGATAATACTCCAATTGTGCAGCTGTTGTTGAAAACAATGGACAAGAATATAAATAAATACATTTCGCTCGTTACGGAAATGAATAATCTCGTTAAGGACTTAAAGGAAAAGTGTTTCTGGAATCCAGAAATAATGAGAATGTGTAAAAGATGGGATGATGCGGTTAAAAATACGGTGCCGACGAGAACTGATCAAGTAAGCTCCGGAGGTGAAGAGGCGATTCAAAACAAAGTTGGAGAGGGTGGCGATACAATTGAAGAGTTAGGAGGGGATGGAGATGCAACTGTGGAACACAAAAACACAGGAAAAACAAAAGGTAAAAAATAAGAATTTGTATTATTTCTTACGATTTCCGGGAATTTATGTTTAATAAAAACGAAAACGTTTGGGATTTTATAGGATGTCATGATGTTGATAATATGACATATGACGATGGGGGTATTTCAGACTCATGTCTGGCTGCATTACAAACCATCGAACCAGGTGTATACAAGCAGACACCAGAAGGTAACAAATATGAGCATTGCTAAATTATTAAACGTATTGTAACTTGTGTTTACGAAAAAATTAACCTACTCGAACATACAAACAGTGACACAAGCAGATGTGGTACATCAAATGGACCAAGCTGTAAATTTAGCAGAGTGCAGCCAGCAAAAAGCACAAAGTGGTAAAGAAATGCCTCCAACCACATCCGCTGAAGAACCTGATGAAGTGACGGATGCAGAAATGCAGTCGGTAGAGACTCTTTTAAAATTGGCTCCAATCCTACAAACACCAAATGAAAGAGAGCCCAACACTACGGTGTCTGCAAACACAAAGAAAACAGATGACGAGATACATAAACAACTAACGGATGACGAGAGACATACACAACTAGTGAGAACGCGTCTCAAAATGTTGAAGGAAAAGAACGAAAAACGAATGGCAGAATTAGGTGAAGCATACAGATCACCTTACTGCAACAGGATAACCAACTTATACGAGCTACTTCTGGATCGTGACCAAACGATCATCTGTTATCTCTTAGCCCCGGTAGAAGATATTGGGTAAGATGTTTTGTCTCTACAATTTTCAAAATTTTCATCTGTTTTTTAAACTTTCGTTTTATGGTTTTAAACAACAGGACATTTATATACAAATCTGAAAGTGGATTCGAAGCACTAAAAATCATTTTTGAAAGCTTTCACCCATCGCAATACATAGCTTCAAGTGGAGTGGACGCGTTTGTGGATGTGTTAAACTTTGAAGAGAAAAAAAGGGACAAAAAATCATCACCCTACAGGCTGTTCTTGCCAAGTACAATATTTGTAAGTTAATCCACAATAATCATGCATGTATAAATTATGCTATTAGCTTTTGAATGTTACCCACACATATTGAAATGTAATCATGCATCTTAAGGTTTTTAAGCAATCATACTATATGATAATCACGCTTGTTTAAAAGCTGATGCACATACTATAAACTTAATCACGCTTGTTTAAAAGCTGATGCACATACTATAAACTTAATCACGCTTGTTATGATAATCACGCTTTTTTAAGACTAATGGACAGATGTAGTTTAATGAAAAAAGTCACCATAATTTTTGCAGCAAGACGAAATGTTTGGGCCAAAATACTCAGACAATGATCGATTGAAAGTATTTGCACCAATTGTAGACGATATACTGAGTAAGTATCAGGTGAAGAAAGTTGACACATTGGATCTAATCTTCATTCCAGTACTACTATCTGATCATTTCTGGTGCCTATGCTTTCACTTGAAAAAAGGCGAAATCGAGTTAATTGATAACTCTAGGTTTGACGAACCGTTTAGCAAACGCTGCCGTGGGCGCCCCGAAAAGCTGGTAATTCTAAGTAGCTTTATATTACTCCAATGAATAGGTAGGTACTAATATGATTTTTTTTTGTGATTATAGCAAAGAGTTCTAGGACTATACCTAAAAGGCAAGATTCGACAACAAGAGTGGATAACAAACTTGGAAAGAGCAAGCATAATTCGAAAGGAAATGGATTGGAGAACTCTTCAAAATGGTTGCGACTGTGGTGTCTTCACTATGAGACATATGGAGACATACAAAGGAAAATCTCCATGGAATCCGGGGTTTGAGAACGGAGATAAAAAGAAGAGACAAGATTCTCAACTTCGATTCTTGCGGTACCGATATTTTAGTAAGATTGTATTGTCCGACTACAATCTTATAAGGAAAGAAGTATTCGAGAAAGCTAAGGAATTTACGAAGAAAGCGAGCACCGTGGATATTTTGCGCGATCTAGATAACAAAATTAAGGACCGCTTGGATCAGTTCTTCAGTCTTAAAAAAGGGGAAAAAATGCTGAGTCGTTAAACTACTTAGTTGATGTTCTTTGTTGCAAAAATCTTAGACATGTTGGTTTTTTAAATTTATTTTTAATTCTTAGATTTTCTTATTCAACACACAATTTCCATACAAATATAGAACACTTAGATAAAACATAAAAAACGCATGATCTCACTACACAGATGATTGATGATACATAATAACCATCAGAAATAGGACTTCAAAAACTTGATCTTCGTGTCCATAGAGCATCCTAAGACGGTTATAGTATTCGCAAGCTCCTTTAACTGTTTCTCATCCCGCTTGCCAAGATCAACCATAAACATCATAGCCACCTCTTTGACGCTTGAATCTGTCAAACCAGACAACAAATTGAATATCTCTTCTCGCCTTTTCATGTTCTCTCTCACCCTAGAAATGTTAGTTTCCAACAAGTCTTTACATGACTTGTCCTCGGCTATTTGATCCTCGATCCTCTGTTTAAGGTAAGCACGCATACCGGATGATGAAGAAGAACCACACGATGAATTACAAGAATCTGCCATCTTTAAGGTAGCGTTTGGTATGAAGGAATGGAAGGTGGAATGGAATGGATCATTCTGATGGAATGAAAATAAACATGTTTGGTTATCATGTGGTAATGGAATGGAGCATTCCAAGGGAATGTAACTCCTTCCAAATATAATAATTTCCATTCTTTGGTATGTAGGTGTTTTTTTTCCATTCCCTCAAGGAATGGAAAGAAATATGTTGTTATTATTATTATTATTTATTATTATTATTATTATTATTATTATTATTATTATTATTATTATTATAATATTTATACTTATACTTTTATTTGCATTTATATTTATATTTATTAATATTCATACTAATATTAATATATATGAAAAATCTATTACTAATTTTTTATCATTAATATATTCTTCTTCTTATTATTATTATTATTATTATTATTATTATTATTATTGAGTCAATTATATTTTTGTCGTTTTTAATACAGTTGTGTTTCGTTACTTCATCTTTTTTTGTTTATCAAATTGTACAAAGTAATAATTCATTCTATTCACATATGAGTAACCAAACATCACAATGGAATGGAATGATCCATTTCATTCCGTTGTCCATTCCATTACCTCGTCCATTCCATTCTCTCATCTATTCCATTACCCCATACCAAACAGACCCTAAGATATAATATTTGAATGGTTTTCCAGTGATATATAAAGGAAATAACAAACAAGAGGACAACTAAAATTATTAACCATGACAACTGTATGGTTCAGGAATCATCCTAGCTGTTTTTTTGGAGTTTTCTTGGCCTAGTACAAATTATCACGTATTTACATATTATCACGCTAGTATACCAAATCACGCATGAATTAAAATAACGCATAAAACATCCTATCACGCATGGATGAGTATTATTAAAAATAACGCATGTATCAACTTAAAGCTGAAATAATCACGCTTGAGATTAATCACTGAGCATTAATATACAGGATACAAGTTGATATAAAATATAATTATTTCTCATAATAATGAAACCTACACATAGTCCCTTAAATCGATATGACTAGTCATTATGTAAGATATCTAATTTTAATTACAAAAAATCTCTCTCAACTACCATATTAATTCACAGTCTATATACATATATCATTCCCCCCATTAGATTTATGCAGAAAAAGAAAACACCTCTCTTCAAAGAAAACAACAATGTCTACTGACCCCTCAAGCGAAGCAATCAAGGAGCTCCTTTCAACCCGCAGGTTAACAGAGCTTGCTTCTAATGTTAGCTCTTCTAACTGTATTCTGGATGTGCAGGGGAGACTCTTAGAAGAGCAAAAGAAGACCCAGGAAGTCTGGGGGAAAGTCCTAGAAGAACCAAAATCTTCTTTAAGGGACAATGGCATAGAGATGATGAAGGATCAGACATCTGCAGATAACTTGGTTTACTCATATCTGAAAGATGCAGTTGATACGATTAAAGAGAAGATGGAGACGACTGAGAAAGATCTTGGGAAGATATTGAAACCCAACTAAGTGGTATGGCTGATTAATCCACTTTTTTGTTGATATTTTGGGATACACTAATGTTGTTGGTATTTTGAAGTATGGTGGTTTTTTGGTGTATTAAACTCATATGTGGGTATATTTATGGAAATCATGGTATGAATGTAGGTATATTTATGAATGTTATTTTAGCATTATTAATATGAAAAAATGCATGCTAATAATTATCACGTATGTGTCTTTTTTATGCCGCAAGTTATGATAATGAAAATCTGTGTTTGGGTATGTTTTGGGTGGAAGTCGCTGTGAACAGGTTATGCAAAAATGCTATAGAGGGCCAATTTGAGATCTCCATTACAGATAGTCACGCATAGAATGGTATAGGATGGTAAAATGTTCTGAATGTAACAGATTACATAAAGTTGTGAATGTAACAGATATGATAAATCACGCATAGTATATCGAAAAGGGGTAAAAAAAAATTAAATGACATATTTAATCACGCATAGAATGGTAAAAATGTTCTGAATGTAACAGATTACATAAAAGTTGTGTCTTCCCATTCAGAATCACTATCACTATCATCTGCTTCTTCAGCCTCCTCATACTCCTCCTCTTCCTCACTAGTTTCTACATCCTCGTCCTCTTCGTCAACTAAACCAGGATCGTTTTCTAACTGAATTGCTCTTCTTTTCCTCCCCTTTTTATTGGCATTCTTATCGGCAGCACTAGCTTTACCCTTTAAAACTTCGCAAGTTCGAATATCATGACCTTTGATATTACAAACACTGCAAGTCCGACTTCTCTTGCCTTTTAGACTTTTAATTTTCTCTTTTTTTGATTTAATCCGCTTATGTGAACCGCGTCCTTTGTTTCTAATACCGGTTGGCACACGGACTGTAGGAGGAGCATCAGTGTTCGGTTTCTCGTAACCGATTAACCTTGAATATCTATCAAACTTAGGGTCGATGGGCTTGGTTATGCGAAGTTCATCAACCATTTCTTTCATCTCCCTCATCCGATCCCTGACTACAAGAAGATGATCAAAATCTTTCATCAAGTTACCAATAAGATACTCCCCGGTCTGCATAATCTCATACGCAACCTCTTTGGCCTTTTTATGCGCATCATTATCATCAACACTTAAATCAAATGTATTATTTAGATCATTCGGTACCACGTCTTTGGTCCATCTTCTCATAATGTACTTGTTGGGAATTTCTTTCACTTTGAACATCTTGAACACAAAATATATATGTTTGCACAACAATCCATATTGTTCAAACCTGCAACAACTGCATGATGCTATTACATCCTCCCCCTTCTTGAAACAAACCTAAACAAAAACAATTGAAAACTAAATATCAAATAAAAAAAGCACGTTGTTGTGTAATAACGCATGTTAGCTTACCTCTAGTAAACCGTCGCCGTGTGCTTTCCAATCCTTCATACTTATCTTCAAAATGGTTCCTCAATTTTGGTCTCCATCGGAAGGCACTCGGACAGTGTTCCTTGTATCTCTGATTGTTGATCAGCAAAAATTGACCTCGTGTAAATTTTCATAGCATCATCCTCTAAAGTAGATTCAGAAAAGTTATCTAGGATTGTATTTCTAGATATATGGTCATTCTTCCGATGGTTAAATCTTTGCACATCCATTGCACCATCAAAATGGTTAAAGAACTCAACAAGCGTAAGTTGAGAATTCGCCACTTGATAGAAAAAATGGTTTTCGCACTCTGATCTGGAGGTGGTCCGCATAAGCCCAGACATAGGCTCATAACGATAGAAAGCTGGAATCCATGAAGATCTCATGCCAAACATATCATTAATCCATTTATTCTCAGTTAGACCGAATTCAATCATTATCAGCTTCCATTCTATCATAAACGTTTCTGGCGCAATCGAATCAGTCCATACAATGTCACACATACGTCTCTTGAACTCTTCGTTGTTACACAACTCATGTCCCACCTATTAAAACAAAGAATAATTGGAACTTATTGAACAAGGGCAAAAAAATGAATGAAGGAGATAATAACGCATGAAACTAATCACGCAGTTTGTAATGAATAATCACGCATGTTGTAGTTGAGCCTAACCTTATCAGCAAGTTTCTTCATTATGTGCCACATACATAATCTGTGCCTACTCTTATCGAACACTGCTTCGATAGCTTGTTTCATCGCGGGATCCTGATCAGTAACGACCACCTTCGGCTGCTTACCAAATGAGTCCAAAAATGATTGTAAAAGCCATTTATATGATTCAATGCTTTCAGATGCTAGCAACCCGGCTCCAAGCGTCACATTACGATAGTGGTTATCAATACCAGTAAAAGGTACAAAAACCATTTTATACCTTCAAAATGTGGATTAAAAAATGAATAAGAAACAAAAAGACTATACTGTAACGCCCGGCTCTTTTGTACTTTCCATTTATAGAAAGTTTTGTTCGTATTTCTATTTTTGGAAATCTTGTATTCTTGTAATCGCTCCTTTCATTGTAATCATTATCAAACCAAGACTTGGGTCATTAATGAAGCTTGTATTTTATTACATTTATGTTATACACACTCTATGTATGCTCGTATGTTCGATTTGGTGAATCAATCGATGTTTAATCGTTATTCTTGGAAACTATGTGCGAAACTTGTAATTAATCTAAACTTATGCATTGAACGTCTTTTGAACGAGAACGATACTTGGTTATGACATTTATACGCTTAAACATACTTTGGTTATGATCATCATGCTTAACTACACCTTATACTATGCTTTTGTATCAAAACAAGTCCCTAAACTCTCAACTTTGCACCTAAAGGAACCAAATATAAACTTCAGGGGCCTAAGTGTAATAAAACGAAAGTCAGACAACCCCTACCCGCCGCGTGACGCGAGGGTCCTAGACGTCACGCGACGCCCTTGTTTCGGCAGAAGGTGTGTTTCTTGAGCTGTTGTGCACGAAATCCAACTCTCCAACCTCACCCAATCACCTTTAATCCACCTCTAATCACCTCCAATCATCTTCTAACTCCTCCATTATAAATACCCACCTTCTCCAACCCATTTGACACTTTCACAACTCTCTAATCTTCACAAATTCACTCTCAATCTGCAGTAAATCTGAGTTTTGGACAGATTCTTGTAACTTCACTAAAGTGAGTGTAACTTGCTTATTTCTTAGCCAAATCACTTGGTTCTTCTTCCTATTGCTTTGTTATGTCCTTGGGTTTGAATCCTTGGTTTTTCCTTGGAAGAATCATGCTTGGATTTGCCCTAAAATGGACTAAAACTTTCTGTTTTGTTTACTATTAATCAACAACATGTTATTTCTTACCCAACTTGTGTTTAAACACATCTCACACCAATGTCCTAATGCTTACAACCTCTCTTATGGTTGGTTAAGCTTAAAAACATGGTTGAGACACTTAAATCAGAGGTTAAAACCTCACAAACTTTCTGTTTTGATTAGGGTTTTACCCACAAGTAGTGTTCAAGTGTGAAACTTGATGTATGTGTGATGGTTGGTTTAGCCTAGGCTATCCTTCATAAGAATCCACTCATTACTTGATGTTTTTTTTTCTATAGATTAGTTGTTGTTATTACCTTAATACTTGTATGTTCATGACCCTCCTTGTTGTTTATAACAACAAGTGTAGTGGTGAACAATAGAGGTGCCTAAATGGAAGCTTGTTCTTCCTACCTCATGTATGTATTCTATGACACAAAGAGGTACCTAAATGGAGACATTAATCTCCTACCTCATGCTTGAATCATAAGACTTGTAAACTATATAATATCTAAGTTATTCTATATGTATACATCTAAGTAACTAAGACTTGATGATGACTTAATAGTTATTTGTTAAGTGGACGTTACATCATCTATGACCATGCCCTTGCTACGACTCTAATGGATCTTAGAATCCATGAAATCATACCAACTCTTTGAGTTTCAATAGTGTCAAGAACAAGAGTTATGTGTACAAGATGATTATTTTCACCTATGTTACTTTCTATATATTTTAAAAAACTCCGAATCTATAATCTTCCGTTATACGCCAACTCACACACCTACGTTTCCTTGTGTAGAAGGACAAGGTGCTCCGAACTAATCCATCAACAAACTTGCTCTCGGAACTTCAAGTCACCACTTGTAAACCGTGAGTATACTCGTACTTTTCCCCTTTTTACTTTTACCACTTTTGGGGTGTAACATGTTTACCTATTGAAACTTACACATGAACTTTTGTCTAAACACATGAACATTCCTATAACATGCTTGTATATGTGATGACTTGATACTTTAAATTTGGGTGATTCTTATGTGTTGAACTTATCATTAACTTCGTACGAGCCAAACCTTGACATATGTAGCGCTATAGGATTAACGACCCGCCTCTACTGAAACTTTGGTTATGTCATGAGCAAGTTGCGTTTTCTTGGTTTGATATGTTAGACACATGCCATATTTAATGTTTATCTTGAATCGCATGCTTGCTATGAGGAATTGTTCACACTTTTATCTTATGCTATGTATGTACCAAACTTGTATACTCGCCTTTGCTTTTGCATTGAATTGTGTTTTAAACATGTTACAGGTTGAGGATGATGAGACCATGAAATGAAGTAGGCTTGATGCCTAGATACACATATAGACGTTTAGGTTTAATGTTGTATCAATTTTGATTATGTTGTTATGTATTTCTTCGAACATGTTGTTATTTGTATTTCTTGTATTGTTGACAATTTACTATGGAAATGAAATTTGGATTATTAAATTATTGTCACAAATAGCGTTATGATGTCTCGAGCAATCTTCACACTTCGTCTCATCCCGATGTTTCCGCCATTGGTTGGGGTGTGACATATACAAACAAATAAAATAACAGGAATACCATGGAAGTGAGGACTAACTTGTTGGTTTTAAATGTAGCATCAAAGGATATGACATCTCCAAACTCAGCATAGTTACGTTTGCACAAACCATCCGCCCAGAACAGGCCAGTTAAACGTTTGTTCTCATCGACTGAATGAACGAATGAATAATCAACCATAAACTGCTTTTTATCGGTCAACCTATTGATAACCATATCTGCATCATACTCTCCGATATAGCTATGTATCCTAGCTCTAAAATTCTTGCAATCGTCTTTAGTTGCGCCAACATTTTCAAAACCTCTGTATCTTTTTCTCATTATATTGAAGGCTTTCACTGGCCCAAGATTCAATGTACCAAGCTCCCATATCATCTCTTATTGTGTCTCGGAAAGATGTCTATAAGCTGGTAATAAATGCATATCTTTGGGGCAAACGAATGAATGATTATGCGACTGAACAAACTTATCAACCTTATACAACACCCCATCGGTCGAACAAAGCTTAATTTGGGCTTTACAGCCGGTTCGAATAGTCGGTCTGTTCCTATGTTTATATGGCTTAGACAACTTCCTATAAGGATCATCGAATTCCTGTGGTTTATGCCCCTCCTTTGAATACACAAAGTATTTAGTCTTGATAACACCATCAACATGATGTTCACCTCTTTTTCGAGCAGAGAACCCTGCCTTCTTGTCATAGGTCTGATAAAAAACATATGCTTGCTCTATCGAAGAGAATTCCATTCAGATAACAGGAACACATGATGAAGCTACCTCCGGAATATACAATCTTTCGTCTACACATTTTAAAAATGACAAAAAAAAGAATTATAAACATGACCTCTAACCAAAATACACACAAGGGAAAAGAACAAAATCACGCATCAAAAATAATAACGCATCAAAAAATAATACCGCAGGAAGGAAAAAAAAGCATCCATTAATGTATACTTCATAAAAATAACGCATGGTTAGTGAATTACACAGGTCTTCTTCAACAAATCTTATAACCAAGCGGGATTATATAACATTTCAAAAAAACTAATAATAAAAAATGATGAACGAGCAAAAACAACACATCATACTCCAATAATTTGGTTGAATTTTGGAAAATTGAAACCATTTAATTGACAACTTACTGGTCTGATCATCTAACTGAACGTGGTTGTCTGATGTCGGATTCCTATATTGCTCTGCATCATCATGACCGGCATTGACCTCAGCATCTTCAAATTCAATATCATCTACATTTCGAGCATTACTACTCTGTGGATCCATTACAAACAATAAGAGATGGAAACCCTAATCGCCCACAAATAACCTCTAATTTGATAATTTGAAAAACGGAAATGATTTGAAACTGATATGAATCGTAATTACCGGGATGCAGGAGATAACGAACTCGCATAATTAGCTTGATGTTAGAAAATGTCTGAATTACCCTGGTTCAAGAATGAATAATGTCTAATTTGCCCTTAATTAAAAATCCTAATCGCTGCGTAATCACGCTTTAATCACACAAATCGGACGGTCAGGATGGTCGCGTACGTGAAGTATGATTAGGGGTTTTGTACATTATACTTTCTATATATATATATACCGTGCCAAATACAAATGCAAAATGTTTGGTCGTTTAGACCAAACGAGTCAAAGGGTGATTTTTAGCGCCATTTGACAAATAACAACTAATGAGTATTGTTGAGTCTAGTGCACACAGGATAAAAACGGCTTATGGAAATTTACGCCGCTATAAATTAGCGAAATCATTAATGCGAGGTATTAAACGGGCCAATACTTGACCCGAGCCAGGTACGCATGTTTTGTATTGTAGTTAGAAGCGATATTTTGGTCAACCATTAGCGAAAGTCCTTTGTCGCAAAATGAAGGATTAAATTTGACCAAAAAGCCCTAGAGGGGTAAATAGGGCAAACAACCTTAAGAGTTGTTTGGAGATAAACGTTTTATTAAATTAAGTCCTTGTTATATGTATAAAAAAAATTGGAGATAGGATGTAAACTAAAATGAAAGCGATTCTAAGCTTTAAAGTGCTTAAATACCCTTAATGGGTCAAAATAAGCACTTGAGCGTAAACGGTTTTTATTGTGTAAGAGACCCGTGATTTGAGATTAATACGATAGGAGATATTGAAATTATGAAGTTCACGAGTTGAAAGATCAAACAAACATGTTTGTTTGATAAAATCACGAACGGGTTAAAATTTGGTAAAAAGGGTAATAAACCGAAGAGTTAAAAGTCTGAAATTTTGTTAAACCAGATATTGGATTTTAACTCCATAATAGGGAGAATTAAATTACGGACGCGTAGGAAAAAGAATCACGTAAAACGGATATGTAGATTTAAAGTTATACACGTTTTCGTAAAAAGAATCGGAGCTGGAAAATGCAGTAACAGCTGCAAAATATTCTGCCCAGTGAGCTACCGTATGTTACGGTGGCTACCGTAACTTACGGTAGATACTGAAGTTGTTACGGTGGTTCTGTACTGCCTTACGACAGCCCCCCTTATGGCCAGAGGCTACCGTAGCTTACGGTAGAGCCCAGATTGTTTGACAAACTTTTCATATTTGTAGCCATTCGGAACAGTTTCCGTTTATTGTTTTTAATTCCGCCTTTTTCTAAGGATCCTAATACACCCTTCGCTATTGGGTGGTGTTGGTTAATAAATCGGCATAGCAAAATTGTTTATATGAATCAAGTAACCATCATAAATAATGTTTATGGTGGCCGATTATAAAAGACAAAAAAGATGTCTATTGCGCCCAGTGAGGGGCTTATTATCTGGCAAAATAAAACTATTCATCTTGTCCAATCTTGTATTCGGATTTGATTAACACTATTAGATCATGTGAGACTAACACATTTCATGTTTCGTGAAATGTAGGTTTACTTTTGAAGTGTCGGATGATGGTCAAGCCCAACGAAGAACCGAACACACGAGATCAAAGCTTCCGCGAATAGTTTCGTCGTCACGTTTCAAACGGCGAATTAAATTACAAAATGTTGGAACGTTTTATTTAGTGAAATGTTTTTTAACAAACTCGTATTTTTAAGTGTATGTTTAATATTATTACACTATAATTAATCGAAATTTATTGGATAAATGATTAAAATCGATTGTGGGTGTTACAGTTATGGTCACCGAACATCATAACATACCCTAAAACACCATAACACTTAAAACACTAACTAATAACCTTATTTTCTAACTACCAATTAAAATCCAACCAAGACACCCCCCCCCCATGACCGGTTCTAGACAAGGGCCCAACCCTTTGATTTCTTTAGATTATTTAATTAGATATGTTGCTTGATTTTGGATCATTTTAACCATGAGTTAATCTTGTGTTGGAAGAAAGTTTATAAAATCCTTTAGTCTTTAACACTTATCACTTCTCATCTTCAAGTTCACAAACAAACTCCTCCCTCCTTTCTACATAGCTCACTGTCTACACCCTCTTCCTTTCACCTTCATTTTTTAATCCAATTCCATATAATCTAAGGTGTAAGAAGCATAACTAAGAAGCTTGTTGTTCTCGGAAGTTGAAGGACCTTCTTCGTTTGCTATTAACCACCTCATTTCTACTCTTGATCTTCCCTAGCTTAAAAGCTAGTAGTAAGTCTCTTGAATCTTCATTTGCTTCATATTTAGAGTGGTTAATAGTTATTTTATGATGAGAATCTATGAACACTAAAGGATCATAAACAAAGTCTTGAATATAAAGTAACATGATGATGAAATAAGATGAAAACATGATGAAATGAAGTTGTTTGGTCATGTTGATGATTACTTGATGTTTATTTGGTGATTACTAGCAATATGATGTTTGATCATCATATGAAGCTTGTTAAGTTATGATTAAAAACATGACTTAACAAGTTAGAGGTGATTATGTGTACATAAAATAATCATCTTCTTGTTAGAGCATGAACTTGGGAATAAAAGTGATTTTCTTAGAAAATAATAAACCTATAGTAAACTTGTAAACTCAAGACTTATGTATGAGTTATTTTAGAAAACCAAGTTTAAAAGGCGGTTTTTGAAAAAGTATGATTCTTATATATACTTACACCATCTTTGAAATAAACTAAGTATATGGATGCTAGTGAAACATGAAAATATTGTAAATAGATATTTTTGTAAAATAAGTTCACTAGTTGTGAACATCTAAAAACCCCGAGAGTAAGATTTTAACAAAAATAAACACACTTTGGAGGGTAACTAAACCCACTAAGCACCCCACTAAGTTACTACGCGTTTTTACTAAAAACCAAGTTCATGTTATTATGTAAAGTGCATTGTTTTGCACTTGGCTAGTGTAATATCGTTTAGTAACTTGTTATTGATTGTTGAATGATTTTTGGAAAAGAAAATGATATGCTTATGAGCATGGACACCTCCATTTACAAAGGAAACTCTGGCGAAATTTTCTAAAAATTCCAACACTTAGAAAATATTTTTCTAAACAAGCGTTACAAGTATATTTTATAACTTGTGTTTCGAATATAAACTTCGCCATAATTTTTGGTAACAAAATACAAAGTGTCGGAGGTTGGTTTTTGTAAATAAAAATGGGTAAATATATATTTAGAATATATATCTTATATTAGAACACTTGTGTGGATACTTGCTTATTTTTGTGAGATAGTTATATTATTTTAGGGTAAAATAATGTAACTTAACAATATAACTTGACATTTGAACTGTGTGGTATGTGATAGAAGTAATGAGTAGATAAACCGTACGTAGGATACGTGTTATGCATGAGAAACTGATTGTTATCTGTACCTTATTAGGACGTGCTTGATTTCCTGATTTATTTGAGTAATTAATCTAACTGAGCAAACCGAGGTGAGTTCGCACACTTTCTAAGGCATGGGATTCCCGGTGGTTGGGAATGGGTTAAAGAATTAAAACGAAACCTACATATCCTCCTTGGGTAGGATATGTACCGCCATCCTCCATAGGGAGGATCCCAATATTAATCTTGCGTATTCTCCTTGGGTATAATACGTGCGTTCGTCCTCCTTGGGTAGGACAACAACCTTAAAACCTACTAGACAAAACTCTATCATTAAGTCCCTCATTTTATATCGACTTAATCGCCGAGGCCAATGGCGAGCGGGTCATTAGTTAATAACGCTATTAGGTTTAACAAACCTCACACCGTGCCAGTCGGACGGGCGTGTACTAATGGACTATGGCAAACTGTAAGTGATGATAGACACTGATGTAGGGCACAACTTATTTTCGTTAGTAGTTGATATGGTAACGGTCTAGTGGTTCACATGGGGAAGCCCCCACTGATCATGGATATGGTTTGGGTAATAAAGAAGGAACTGGTTAATCATACTTTCAACTATGGGGTAACCCCCACGACAATTAAGCCAACGAAAGACAAACCATGTTTTCGAAAACTAACTTAAAACTAAACAACCAACCGTGAACTCACTCAACTTTGTTGTTGACTCGTTGTTACATGCCTTACAGGTCGTTAGAAGCTTATGGAGTTTGCACGAGGAGGAAGTCGTTGTGCAATATGGGTTGTTATGTCCCGTGCTAAACATTTAATCCTTATGAACTTATTAAACCTACATTTTGGACTTTAAACTTATGAATTATGGATCTTATGTTTTGGACTTATGATTTATGCTTTCGCGGTTAACTTAAAGTAGGTTACTTTCTTTTGGTCACCAATTGTATTGTGGTTGGTTTATTTACTTAATTACGTTGTTCAATATGATTGGTGGCTCGGTCCTGGTCATGTCACGCCTCCAAGCGGTGATACTCCGCATGGTGGATTTTGGGGGTGTGACAACTCACTGAAAAACGCCAAAAAAAAAAAATCAAAGATGGCTAATATGCTTTCTTGGATATTCATAATTGTTCTTCGTGAAGTTTCACTGAATGAATTATTATCAGAAGGGAGTAACTCAGAAAGATTTTGCTGCATGAGATGGACAAAAATTCAAGAAAAAGATAGTGATGCCAGTCATATGGCATTTTGTATTTTTTGTTCTTGAAGAAAGTTTGGATGACGAGAAAAGATCAATGACAATGAAGAGTGGGTTGATTATAAAGATGAAGATCAAGATAAAGAAAAAGCGAAAACCCACTCACACGACATAGATCTATGTCCCCAAACATTCACAAAAAAAGGCAGATCAATAGACGAGCAGGCAAAAAAATCAAACCAATGGGTTTGTTAAGTTTTACATAAAACGCCATATATTTGGTGACAGTTCTAGTACTATTAAAGAAGAGAGAGACTTATGACAGTGAAGATTGGGAAGAGAGATCCGATTAGGATTTTTAATTTATTTTCTTCGCTTGTATTTTTTTCCTGTGGTTTAAATATAATATAACAATAGTAAAACGCCAAGATAACACAAACGCCAAAATGTTTATAAAAAATAATAGAACAATGGGCCATCTTGTTTAAAACGCCTTGGAAAACGCCATTCAAATAGATAATGGCATACGATTTGAATAAACGTCGTAAACCCCATAAACGCCAAAATGTTAATACAACGAAACCATTAAACGCCATTAAATACTGAATTTGGTTAACGCCAAAAATCTTAAAAACCAACAATATTGGGAAAAGCGGAACTGGAAAAACAGAAGATGAAAGGACAAAAAAGCCCCTCCGCCCTTTTCTAAGCGGCGTGACACGTGTTGGGCCAGGAAGCGTTCTCACCATTCTCACACTTTTGAGCGTTTTCTCCTGATCCCGTCTCTTACAAGTTTTGTCCTTTACGTTTACATCAAATTGCAGGCGCTATTCGTTTGGCCAAAAGTTTACAGGCGGTGTCATTAACCTTTCAAAATTTTGCACGTTTTGTCATTTAGGCCAAACCTGGTTAGATATCTCAGTTAAAAACTGTCATGTGCAATGCACATGAGGGTAAAATGGCAATTTCCTTCTCAACCATTACACTTTCCCTTCTTCTTCAATGATTTAAACATTGCCATTCAGATTTTGGAACCACAATCTGCAAGTTTTGATTTTGATTTAATCGATTCGTTAATTCCAAAACAATTTCTTCACTACAGTAACCGCTAAACAACAATAAACCCTTCTTTTTTTATATCGATTAAATTCAAATAACAATTCAACTCAGCAACTAGTAACCTGTAGACTATGATCTAAACTTCGATTATCATATCACAATCTAATATCTTTCTTCTCCAATCTATACGAACTCTTAACCCTTCACTTAACAACAACTACTCTTCTTCGAAAAAACTGCAATTATTTTTTTATATCACAATCTAAATTCTTTTTTTGGAAATTGAAGAATTAGAAGAAACAAATGAATAAGAAGAAGAATTGAAAACCATGCAAGATCCCATAGATCTCGATTCTCACTCAAAAAAACCAGATTTCACATCGAATTTCTCGTCAGTATCGTGAAACAAAGTCTGAGATTGCCGATTACGGGTTCGGTAGAAGATCTTGTGATATTGACCCGGTGTTTTCACTAGATGTCGGTCGGATCTCGTATGAAGTAATCCCCGGTGGTTCGATCCAGACCCGAGAGTATTACACCGATTCTTCATCCAAAAGACGAAAAAGCCTCGATAGATCGAGCTCGATTAGGAAAATGGCGGCTGCGGTGGTGGCGGAGATGGATGAAACAAAGACGATGGCTACTCCGGTTTCGAATGCGAAAGTATCCCCGACGACTATTGCTTACAGCTATGGTAATTTAGGGATGAGGTTTCCGAGCATTGGGGGTGAGAGGGAGTTAGCAAGAGATTCGATTGCGAGTTCGTTGATTGATGATTGCTCGGAAACATTTGAGTTAGGTTTGAGGGATAGTGTTGGAGACAAGAAGGAAGGGAAAATGTATGGGTTGAGAGGGAAATTACCATTTTACCCTCATTGCACATGACAGTTTTTAACTGAGATTTCTAATTAGGTTTGGCCTAAAGGACAAAACATACAAGATTTTGAAAGGTTAAGGACACCCTTGTAAACTTTTGGCCAAAAGGACAGCGTCTGCAATTTGATGTAAATATAAAGGACAAAACTTGTAATTTACTCTTATTATTATTTAAATCGAATAGACATTGGGCTCACTAAACCTAATGTCAATTGGCAAATTTCTAAACGATAAAAAAAATGTTTGTAAATGGACGTATGTTGGAGTTTTTTAGGGTATTGTATACTATTAAAAACAATTTTGATGGACTAAGTGTGTAACTTTATATTACTCGAGGGACTAAACTTTCATTTGACTAGGGTCGTTCCTGATGGGTCCCACCAGAAACTCCACCCTGAAAACGTGGGGTTTATAACCTCCCGAAAACAAAGCTCGAAGGGGATAACAATGGCGTCCTCCGTCTTCGAACAACCGCCATCATCAACCTCTTTCTTCTCCAACAATTCAATCTCTAAAACTCAACGGCTTCTTCATACTAATTTCTCTCCGACACCAAAAACTGGACGAACAATTCTTCTTCTGCAGTGTTCTACGTCCAAAACAAGCTCTATAGTGTGTGCTGCAGCAATTGATCCACCGCCTCCGCCGGATCAGAACCGGTTGCCGTCGACGGACGCTGACGTGGCGCTGGAAGTTGCTAGCGCCACCAGAGACCGCCGGAAGATTGTTCGAGTTGCGTGGGAGAAGCTCGTCCGGTGGTCACGATCGTTAAGGTCTAGGGCTAAAACTGACGTTCTAGAACGTACAAATAAGGTGATAATTTTAATATGATATTGTAGGTAGATCATAGAATAGATGAACTGGTTAATATTTTTTTATGATTATTGAAACGTTTTAGTTGAGTAGATACATTATTGAAGATAGAAATGAAGAAATGATGCTTATACGTAGCTTAATTAGGTTCTAAATTATAGGTTTTCTGTGTGGAGAAGCTTAATTTAGTTGATTAGAGGTGAAAGCTTATGTTTCAGTTCTGGAATTTCGATTTGAGGAGAACTAAGTCTTTTAAAAACTACGTCCATAGATCTCGGGTCATAAGTCATAACATTACTATGCATGACCCTTTGAACTCGACTAAGTAGGTCCACGGCCTCTGACGCCAGAAAACCAAAAGTATCAAAAGCAAACGGGATAAACACGTGCTGGTTGTCAAGGCACGCTTTCTCGTGTTTGGTCACTTTGAGGAGATTAAGATGTATTATGTATACAGTTTGTCATGACAGTTCTTATGTTTGTTGTATGATTTTGTAGGTAGATGAGTATGAGTTGATTGATAATATGTTGAATGATTTTAGTATTAGAACGCATTGCAGTTAGAAATGAAGAAGTGATGGTTATGCGTAGGTGAATTAGGTTAATTTGTTTGATTAAACGTGAAAGCTTATGTTTCAGTTCTGGAATTTAGATTTGATATCAGTTTTTTGCAGGAATAATATTGTATATGGGGGGTCGAAAACGTATATACCCAAAAATTTCTATACGAAAACTACATACTCTCCACTACTGAGCAAAAAGTTCGGGGGGTCGGTCACCCCCTCCGGCCCCTTTAAAAGCTTCGCCCATGATGCACACCTGATTGCCTTCAAGATATGATAGTTATATGATTAGTCTGATACAGTTTGTAAGGACAGTTTTATGTGTGTGTGCCTGCATGTGAATGAGAGATAAGGTATAGATGGATGACGGTCCCAATTACAACTTATGTGATATCAAAGTTTGGGTCACCTTTTCCAATGAGTTGTTTCATCTCAGTTTTTGAATGATTTGATATTGATATATTTAGACTGTATGTTCCGCTTGTTCTTTTGCTATACTGGCTTCTCTTTCGTTGTCTAATAATTAATTTCAATTAAGAAAGGTCTCGTAACGTTCACATGGCTGTGTTTACGTTATGGTGAAGAGTTGACTTGAAAATGTAATGAGGTGTTAGTTGATATTGGAGCTAAGGCTTTTTTTGATAAAATTGAATGGATAGGTTCTAATAGGATCTCTATATTAAATAGAGGATCTTTTTGGAGTCGGTGTTGAACGAAAAATAGATGTTAAATAGGGTATCTGAATGATAGAAAATCACCATTTTAACCCTCAATCGTCTAGAAATTGTGGTTTAAAACTGATACAGAGGAATCGCACTCCGATGAGAAATCAGTTATCATCTTAAATAGCCATGATCACTAATTTCACAAGAGAAAAAGAAATCAACTAGTGTGTGGTTCTATGATATAGTGTATCTCATATTCAAATTATTGTGACCGCTTTTATGAGCATTTAACCTGAAGCATGAGCATGCATTCTTTTACTTGAGTGCGTATCAGATCGTTCTTACTATGGTATTATGGTAAGCAGGGTAGGGATCCTGTACATTAATCCAGAAGTGTGAGAGGTGTATTATAACACTATATATAACACCATATAAACACCGTATAACACTATGTAACACCATATAACACCATATAACACTATGTAACACTATATAACAATATATAACACTATATAACAATATATAACACTATACATCTATCATAGACATGCTATCAGACAAAATATAGTGTTATACTTGTTATATAGTGTTACATAGTATTATATGGTGTTATATGGTGTTACATAGTGTTGCCCGGTGTTTATATGGTGTTATATAGTGTTATATATAGTGTTATAATACACTTCTCACACTTCTGGATTAATGTACAGGATCCTCTATCATGGTAAGCATACTACTAATATTTTAATCAGTTTCAGAACCTTTTTAGCAATTCATTCTCATAACTAGTTTAAACCGTTTTCACATTCGTCCGATACGCAATTTATAAATGGCCTTTAGGTGGTAGTTCTAGGCGGTGGATCTTTCGGAACAGCAATGGCTTCCCATGTTGCAGGTAGAAAGGAGCAAATGGAAGTTAATATGCTTGTACGCGATCCTCAAATTTGTCAATCTATTAACGAGAACCATTGTAACCGGTAAGATATTAGATATGCGTTAAATTACATGCTCGTCTTAAGATAAATTATTTTAGTAACTTCTGATACGCTACCTAATGTATATAAATGGTTTTAGGTTAATTTATATCAATATTGCTTAAAACTTTGATTTTATTGTATGCAGTAAATATTTTCCAAACCACAAGCTACCGCAAAATGTCATTGCAACAATGGACGCGAAAGCTGCTTTCACCGGCGCCGACTTTTGTCTCCATGCTGTACCCGTACAGGTTTTTAACTTGTCATCAACCGTCTTTCAGTCAATTGGACAAATATATGCATTAGGTTTTCACTGATTGTATATATACTGCTTTTATAGCGATGTTTGTTGCTCTCTTATTTGATTCAGTCTGAGGTCGGGGAGATTGACCTTTCGAGTTTCATAACCTTATTGACTTTTTTTCTATTTTTATCGTTAATAGCATGTCGACACTTTAATTTATCAAAATAGAGTAAAATGCCAATTTGGTCCCTGAGGTTTAGGCCGTTTGGTCAGTTCTGCGACTTTTAAAAATCGTGCCATTTTCATCCGGCTCGTTAACTCCATCCATTTTTCTCTTTTAAGTCAGAGGTATTTTCATCTTTTTTGCAAACTTAAAGGGCAATTGGGTCTTTTTCACTTTATGTAAAAAGACCGAATACCCCTAAAAAAGACCGAATTGCCCTTAAAAATGACGGAAATACCCCTAACTTAACAGAGAAAATGGATGGAGTTAACGAGCCGGATGAAAATGACAAGATTTCAAATCTTTTGGATCCAGACGCGGAAAAACAAACATCTTGACGAAAGTCGCAAAACTGGCCGAACCTCAGGGACCAAAATAGCATTTTACTCATCAAAATATATCTGAATTATTCTAGTGCATAATTTCCGTAAATCATCTTTATGTTTTTCTAAAGAGCTTAAAAGAGTATGTGATGCCCTTTATTGATTCTAATACTTGGTTTGTCGAATTGTCTGTAGTTGGATATTTTGAAAATACTCGTCTCAACAGTTTCAATTACATGCCCTTTATGTTTTTATATCGTACAATCATAACGTATTATACGCGACCCGACTAACTCGAATTTATATCGTCAAGGCAAAAACTCTCGAGGGGGTCAAAGTGGCATTTACAAAGTTCATAAATAGTTAAGTAGTTACAAATTGCATTTCCTAAACTTAAAGGGCTAAGAAAGGGTAAAGATAAAATTTGATAAAGTTTTGGGGTAAGAAGGAAACTATAACAAAGTTGGGGCTGAAAAGGAAACTACCACAAAGTTGGGGTGTCAAAAGCAAAGTATTTGTAAAATGGAGTAGAAGTTTAGGGACTAAATTTGCCATTTTATGAAACTTTGAAGGTACCAAAGTAAAGGGGCTAAAATTGTAACATCGTGAAAGTATGGGGGAGGGGAGGCAAAGCCGGTGGGGTTTCCACCGACTTTGTCTTTTAAGAGTATTAGTAATAGTAATATCAAATCGCATGAATATTTCCTTCGCATAAATATTTTTTCTGAAAAAAAAATATTTATGTTGCAGTTCAGTTGTTCGTTTCTGGAGGGTGTTGCAGAGTATGTAGAGCCAGGACTTCCATTTATATCCCTTAGTAAAGGGTTAGAGCTAAACACATTGAGAATGATGTCTCAGATAATTCCACAAACGCTAAAAAACTCTCGACAACCGTATGTTGCGCTCTCTGGGCCTTCTTTTGCACTCGAGTTGATGAACAAGTTGCCTACAGGTAAGTTGCAAGTAGGGGTGCAAACGAGCCGAGCCCGAGCTCGGCCAGGCTCGAGCTCGAGCTCGATTAACTTATGAGAGCTCGGGCTCGAGCTCGGCTCAATTCGAGCTTTGTTTTCAAAGCTCGAGCTCGGCTCGTTTGTATTTTATCAAGCTCAAGCTCGGCTCAGGCTCGACTCGTTTATTATCTATTAATTAGTATATTAAATAAAAATAATATAAATAATAGACTTTTTAGGCTTGCGAGCTCGATAAGTAAAGCTCGGGCTCGGGCTCGGGCTCGTTTACTAAATAAGCTTATTTTTAGGTTTGAGGTCGGCTTGTAAACAAGTTTAAATAAGCTCGGCTCGACTCGGCTCGTTTACACTAAGGCTCGATATGGCTCAACGAGCCTAACGAGCTTCACATGCGAGGCTCGAGCTCGGGCTCGATAAACAAACG
Source organism: Helianthus annuus (assembly GCF_002127325.2). NCBI lineage: Eukaryota > Viridiplantae > Streptophyta > Magnoliopsida > Asterales > Asteraceae > Helianthus > Helianthus annuus. The sequence goes on along the minus strand of NC_035447.2, from coordinate 170,555,851 downwards.
AGCTTTGTTTTGAGGCTCAAGCTCGTCTCGGGCTCGATAAGGCTCGGCTCGTTTCAAGCTTTTTATCGAGCCGATCTCGAGTAGCTCGCGAGCCGCTCGGCTCGTTTGCACCCCTAGTTGCAAGGAAAATCAATGCATTTGATCCATTTTCCTTATTTATCCATGTCTGATTTTGTGTATTTACAGCAATGGTGGTCGCGTCGAAAGACAAAAAGTTGGCGAAAGCAGTTCAGCAACTTCTTGCTTCTAAAAACTTGAGAATCAGCACAACGAGGTGGATATTAAAGTTAATGTTTTTTAAATCTTTTAATCCTCTTTCTCTGTTATGTTTGTGTAGTACAATAATCATCACAGAAATCGAATGTAACATATGGTACAGTGATGTTACAGGAGTGGAGATTGCTGGTGCGCTGAAGAATGTACTTGCAATTGCAGCCGGGATCGTTGAAGGTTTGGATCTTGGTAATAATTCTATGGCAGCTCTTGTCGCGCAAGGTTGTTCTGAGATACGATGGTTATCAACAAAGGTGTGTGTGGAACTGTGGATTCGTACATGCATTGTCGTGGACTGGTCAAAACGGGTCAACTTTTACTTTTTGTCCCAACATTTTCAAATTCTTTATACAAACAATTAGTGTGTCAGATATGGTAACAAAAAATATTTTATTTAAAACTAATTCGTTTCTTTGAATACATTATTAAAGGAGTGAAGTACACGGATGGTCCTTGTGGTTAACCAAAATTTTGGAATTAGTCCCTAGGTTTTCAAAAGTACACGAATGGTCCCTGTAGTTTGCACTTTGTAACGTATTTAGTCCCCAACGTTTAGTGACTAAATGCGTTACAAAGTGCATACGACAAGGACCATCCATGTACTTTTGGCAAAAGTTGGGGACTAAATGCGTTACAAAGGGCAAACCGCAAGGACCATCCGTGTACTTTACTTTTATTAATATTACACTTTCGGGCAACTTACAAGTTTCAACCCGTGTGACCTGTTCCATTTTTAGCCATTTCTTTTAACCTGTTAGAGATAAAACATCACCCGAATCGAGCCATCATAAGTAAATGGGTCAAATCTGCCACATCAACACGTCTTCATTTCTTGTTACACCATTTAACGAGACCTCAACGCGAACAAGCTTTAATTAACGGTATAAATTATTTACATGACGAAGATGGGTGCCAAGTCAACAACAATATCTGGTTTATCTGGGACGGGGGACATAATGCTTACATGCTTTGTTAGCCTCTCGAGAAATAGAACAGTTGGTGTCCGATTAGGTTCTGGGGAAACACTTGATGATATACTCTCATCCATGAACCAGGTCACTCACTATCTAACCCTTGATCCAGAACTCAAAATACATATATATAGTTATTATTTAACACTTGTGTAGATTATTTTTAGGTGGCTGAAGGTGTATCAACTGCCGGAGCTGTGATTGCATTGGCACAAAAATACAATGTTAAAATGCCGGTTCTAACAGCAGTTGCAAAGATTATAGATAATGAGCTAACCCCGCAAAAGGCTGTTCTTGAGTTAATGAATCTGCCGCAGGTATATGTTTATTTGCAATAATAATATTATCTAGAGTAAATTACGTTTTTGGCCCATGTGGTTATATCACTTTTACTATATTAGCCCAAAATAAGAATTTTTAACATATCTGCCCCCATGGTCTCTATAACTAAACCATTTTGGCCCCCATGATCTCTAGACTTAGGGGCCAAAATGGTTAGTTATAGAGACCATGGGGGCAGATATGTTAAAAATTCTTATTTTGGGCTAATATAGTAAAAGTGATATAACCATAGGGGCCAAAAACGTAAGTTACTCTATTATCTATGAATAAGTCAATTTAGGAGTCTCATGTATCTTGTCAGGTCTAATTTTGTTTTCAATCTGTTGATTTTAGGTTGAAGAAGTGTAAATAAACAATGCGAATTCTTTATCGTTTCCCCGGTTAGCACAAATGAAACGTCCAGTTGACGTAAGAACAAAGATGGAAAAGTAAGTAAAAAAATCAGACTATTTTTCTCAGAATTAAAATTCTGAAATACAACACACAATTTGACAAGATACCATTTTTCTTGAAAAATTTTATACATACTTTTTTTTTCTTAGTTAGGGTTAAAAAGGTCATTTTGGTCTATTTAGTCTCCAAATTGAAGTCAAATAGGTGCAAAAGCGCCAGCATTGTGTGAGATATTCTTAGCATGTTGGCTTACATTGTATTCCTTTTTATATTGTTATTGTTTTTTGATGACTATTGTTAGTGGTTACAAGTAGCGATGTTCACCCGTTCGGGTTTTAGATTTCTCAGTTTGGTTTTGGTTTTGATTATAAACCGAAAAAAGTAAATTATAATAGGATTTATCGTTTACAATAATCAAATTCAATGTTTAAAATGGGTAACAAACCAAGATCAAATAAACTAATCAAAGTCAAAATAGGTAACGAACCAAGAATTTTCGAAAATTGTGATTTTTCTTCAAGAAACCGGTTAAAGATGTAAGATTGTGGGCTAAAGTTTGATGTGTTGTGAAAATAGGGAAATCCATAGTCCACTATTTATGTATTTGATTTACTCGGTTTATACCGAATTGAATTCTTAAAGCACCAAACCAAATAACTAATTAGGTTTAGTTGTAAAACCAAACTGGAAAGTACTTCGGTTTGGTTTTAATTGTTTAGTTTTCGGTTTAGTTGGCTTGCAGTCGATGTTTGAACACTCCTGGTTGCAACATAGATATGCATCATCCATCACCGAGCTTGTTTAGTTGATTGTAAAAGTAACTAGTCGACTATATTTGATTTGAAATCTGACATTGTTCATGACGTCGTTTAATTGAATAAATTGGTGATAAATAGATCGGATATCTGAGAATGTTGATTTGGTGCTGATCGTGTCATTAGTGAGGATGATGTCTTTTAGTCTAGTAAATCAGTTTAGGTTTTCAAGTTTTTGTTTTTGCAACAAAATATTGTCAGCTCGGACTAATGCAGTTCTAGACTGGAATCGAACTAATTTTTGAACTGAAATCTTACACCAAACTGTTAAACGTTATATATTTTGTATAGAACAGACACTTTACGGACACATCAACTGACTAACTCGTTAAAGACTGGAATCGAACAAATTTTTTAACTGAAATATTACGCCAAACTGTTACATGTTATATATTTTGCAAAGAGCAGACACGTAACTATCAACTGATGTAAAGAACACCTATGACACTAAACGATGAAGGAATGATAAATGCTGAAGAATAATAGACATTGAATCTTTTAGACCTTCGTAATTTGAAGCTTGAAGGGTTTAAAGAGTTACCAATAAGAAACATGAGCCGAGTTTAGACCACATCCTTTTCCCCTACTAATAACTCAACCTACTACGAAAGGAATCATTATTTATACCATTCCTAAAATAGTTGTCACCTTCTTTACATCGTGACCCCTTACTTTTTCCTTAACGGGTAACCAAAAGTAAGATCTTCATGTTTTAAAGCCTTTCAAAGAGCGTTTTTCTCGTATTCAGCATCATGAACAAAATATTCAGATGACCGGTTATTGCACCAACCATTTCCAACACTCCATAGCAAAGTGAACACGCCTTAAACTTCCAAATTTGATTTCAAACTTGAATTAAGTTTCTCTACCCGTTGAAAGAAATAGAAATATTGATTATATATTTGTGAGTAAAAGTGATTGTAAAAAACCCAGAAAGTTTCGGGCCTAGTAAAATGAAATCTAAAACAAACCGAAATTAAAAAGAATCCCTCAAGCTCAAAATAGGTTTGAAGAAACCCATATTGCTGGGTTTTCTCATACCCTTAATTCACTTTTATACCCACGAAACAAACAAACACACCCATTTAAATGGTAATGGTAATAACACTAATATACATACATACCTCGTATAAATCTCTTCCCTTTTTTGCATATTTTCCCAATCCTCTATAAAAATATTAGACTCCCGACGAAGATGTTCGGTTTATCCTTTGAGCACCCAGTTTTGGTGCAGCGGCAGGTTTAGATCCTCGGCTCCGTCCAGCAGCTAATGGCTTGGCCCGAGTGGTTGGTGGTGGTGCTGCAATGGCGGCCCAGGGGTCATCATCATCAATTGCGGTGGCACTTGGTTTTACTTTTGGAGGAGGGGCAGCAATTGAACCCCACAAGTCTTCATCTTCGTTTTTGATCGAATGTGTTGTCGCTTTCGGTCTCATATTTGAAACTGTAGGAAGTTTATGTAATCATGTTGATTCGAGTTATGTTTATGTCACCAGTAGAAATGTAGAATAATAGATTTCTAAAACAGCAAAAGGGTCAAAGGGGTTGACCGAGTAAAGTCAACCAACATGTGTTTTGTTACTTTTGTATGCATAAAACCTCGTAAATCATTTTATTCAGAAAATAAGATTACTAATGAATAACTAAATTTTAAAATTATATTATATTTTTATTCATAAAAGAGATTTACTTTTATAGAAAAGTGTTTCGAGTCAACCCAACGCTTTTGAACCTGTACAAAAAGTAACTCGTTGTGACTCATTACCCAACCAAACCATTTTTTTTCAAATGTGCTTGGAATCTAAATGAAGAATTTTACATGGATTATGAACATGCTGGAAATCTTGATACCTTTGGATAATATTAAACTTTTTTTTTTAACAATCATTTATTAAACTTTGACTTTTAATATAAACGTGTTGATATTTTCAACTTTAAAATTATGTGGAAGAAAACCAATAATTACATTACGAAAAAAAATCCATGTTAAAAATCCACAAGAATAAATTATAACTATAAGTTATTAAACACAAGGCTAACATTCTTCAAATGGCAACTAATAAATACCAGAGGTGGCAATATCAACAAGTTACTTGTATTTTGGATTATTTTTATCTACGGGTCAAAAGGTTGGATTTAAAAAGAAAAACAGCTAAAAATTAAACGGATCAAATGGATTAGAAGTAGTCTGTAAAGTGTTTTTAATGCATAAAACCTCCTAAATCTTGGTATTAGAAATAGATTATTATTGGAAGAGTATAATTTTTGTTATTGATTTTGACATGTAATTGTACAAGATTTTTTTGAAATTTTTGGACAGTTTCAGGTCCCTCTAATAGAAACTGAGCCAGATATATTCCAAAAGTTGTAACAAAAAATACAATAGGATATTAGTATATTACCTTGTGGTTTCGTCTGTGCAACGGGTCGCTTTTGAGCAGCTTGGATACTTGCAAGAGCAGGGGACGGGTTTGATTCTTCTTCAAGAGGCAAAAAATCGTCCCAGCCATCTTTATCATTCGCATGATCTTCAGCAATAATACCGTTATCAAGCTCACTCCATCCATCGGTAGCTGTGGAGGTAGGCGACTCAGGTGCAGGTTGATCCGCCATGTCAGCAGTTGAAGACGCACGCACCAGTCCTGTACTTTGGACATCTGCCACCGCTATCATAACACCCCCAAAAAAAGTTTCAAATATCAAGTTATTAATTGACATTTTACCACCTGTATAAAAAAAAGAGTTAATTGCTCGGATGGTCCCTGTGGTTTCACGTTTTTTCACGTTTAGTCCCCACATTTTGAAAATAGCATGTATGCTCCCTATGGTTTATCATTTTGTTACTCGGATAGTCCCCCAACATTTACTCTGGGGACTATCCGAGTAACAAAATGACAAACCATAGGGAGCATACCTGCTATTTTCAAACTAACTGACATCTACTCAGGGACTATCCAAGTAACAAAATGACAAACCATAGGGAGCATACCTGCTATTTTCAAAAGGTGGGGACTAAACGTGAAAAAAGTTGAAACCACAGGGACCATCCGAGCAATTAACTCTAAAAAAAATGATGCATGATTACCTGAGCTGGCATTGGGGACAGCAGAAATATTAGGTGCACTGGAACTTGCAGACAAATGTGGAGTATGATCGGTAGGTTTTCCTTTGATAGATAATGAGCTCATTGCCCATCTGTGATTTCATGTCAGGGATGCAATTAAAAATCTAGTTATCTTTCTACTAAGGGAGAGAATTGTAATGATATAACTAACTAAGTGCACTACATGAACCATATAAAAGTTATTCAGCAACTAAATTAGAAAGACGCTTCATTTATATAAAAGAAAATATGTGAAGTTATAAGAAACCCAAGACATGTAGAAGAGATAAGGGTTAGGTTCCGGTACAAATGAGTCTTAACATACAAATTGGTCTTAACATACAAACCGAAGGAGGGAATTTTTTTATTTTTATTTATTTTTTTTTTTGAATTTTTTCCCCATCTACTAAAGCACGATGTTTAGTTGCAAAATGTAAAAAAAATAAAAATTGTGTATTTACACTAGGAGATTAATTATAATTACCCTAGAGTACATAGTTATTAAAGCGAGCGCCCAGGCACGCCTAGGCGCAAATAAGGCCCCGGGCCCAACAAATAGCCCTGAGTGCGCCTCGCGCCTTTAATCTTCAGGTTAGTTCATAATCTTCTGCATAGTTATTAAAGTGAGCGCCCAGGCGCGCCTAGGCGCAAATAAAGCCCCGGGCCCAACAAGTCGCCCTGAGCGCGCCTCGCGCCTTTAATAACTATGCTAGAGTAATTACACATAATTACTCTACTAGAGTAAATACACAATTTTTATTTTTTTTTTTTACATTTTGCAACAAAACATCATGCTTAAGTAGATGGGAAAAAAATTCCCTCCCTTCACTTTGTATGTTAAGACCCATTTGCATTTGATCTTTACACTGTAAATAAAACAATAAGATACGGTTCACAAAGAGATCAAGTTTAATGAACGAGTCAAAAGGACGTTGATCAAACAGGTAACCAAATTGAAGCTACTTAGTACTTAACCGACAGTCGAGCACGAATTTTAATTAGGGGTGGAAAAAATACAAGTTTTTGAAAAGTTGTATGCATTATTGACCCGCTAAATCTATGTGACTCGTTACCTTTTTAACTATTTTTTTATTTGACCAAATCAACAACGTTTGAGATCAACCATAAACCAAATTTTAACTGTAAAAAGAATGCATCCAGTTGTAAGAAATAACCAACCGTATAAGATTTTTTGACACAGCATACATAATAAATCAAATAAGCATACCCTAGTATACTTCCATTGTCAGGAAGTGATGAGATTCCTGAGCTTGATAGTTCAGTGCTATCTCCAGCATTTGTCTACAAAAAAACATATAAAAGCGACTCATTGTTAAATGTATTACAATGTTGTGTTCATCCAAGAGCTTTACCAACATTTCAGGCCCAACCTTGAGAAGATACACTCTATATATATATATATATATATTACTAAATCGTTCAATAAAATATATATAATGTAAGTATTGGGAGAAAACCCTTTTAATTGAGAAAACCTAGGAAACTCTAACCTCCCGACATTTTTTTTTGAAAAAAATTACACACGTAACGTACATGTTTTTAAGGGTTTTGAGCAAAAAAATAAAATAAAAAAAAGCGCCGACCAGATTTTTTTTAAAAAATAAACAAGTTTTGCGCAACGCGGCTGTAACATATGTTACACATGAATGTATGTGTAACATATGTTACACAAAAACTTGTTTTTTTTTAAATTTGGTCGGCATTTTTTTGCTCAAAACCCTTAAAAACATGTATATTACATGTGTAATTTTTTTCAAAAAAAATCTCGGGAGCTTAGAGTTTCCTGGGTTTTCTCACCACAAGTGGGTTTTCTATTTATCTTGACTTTCAAATGCCTTAAGGAAAAGGAATGAATCAATTGAGAAACAAATTCCATTAAAGCATCAACATCAGAATCATCATCATACTCAGTATATCCCACCAATAGCAAAGCTAAGGTAGGGTCTGAGGAGGGTGAGATGTAGACAGCCTTACCTCTACCGCGTAGGAATAGAGAGGCTGCTTCCAATGAGACCCCCGGCTCGATAGTAGTTTTGCATCAAGCCTTGGACATAAGGCACATAACACTCAGCAATTGAGACAAATGCTGATTAGTGCATGTAGCCCTTGTCTTTTGGCTATAAATGCCACCACATGGTGCATGATTAACCATCCCCTTTTTAACGTTATTTTCACGAAAGTAGTAAAATAACGTTAAAATAAGTGCACTTTCACTTTTGCCCCCGAGCGCCCACACATATATACATTATATGAGCATACCGCAAGCGGGGCGTTCATTAAAGCATCAACAAAGTAGCAAAAAACACACACACACCTTTTCGTGAAACTGCTTCACTATCTGCAAGAACTGTTCAACTGCTTGAAAGGCCTTTGATCGAACATCACTGCAGGCAGCACGTTTAGTCATAGATCAGATTTGCAAGTCAGAACATATGAAAAGGAGCCTGTATGTAGTTATGGCTTGACTATATTATATATATAGGAAACGATCATACATGCTGGTAAACTATAGACATTTATAAACCTTTAAATTATTTATTTATTTTTATATGTATACAAAGAGCATGAGCGGGAATAGTACCTGCCCCACCCATGCTCTGACACGCGGCTTTTTTTATATATGATGTATTTTGCTTTTAAACCTTTAACTATGCGAATATACATGTTTAGCCCCCCTGTTTTTATAAAGCTTTCTTTTTATTGGTTAACTTTGTTTATATGCGTGTTTAGTCCCTCTACTTTTATTCATTTTAGTGTTCCATCTTTTAGCTTTTTCCCCTTACTACCGTGACAAACCAACCTGGGGGATTAGTGATCGTTTGCTATTGGTGGACAACCGCTACTACTCCTGGACTTTAATAAACGTATTCTACAAGTCCTTAACTTTATTAAAAAAATCCTTTGACGAGCGTATTTTTATCTACGTCTCGATGTAATTTTTATTGAGATCATGTTAAGAGTAGTATGTACAAGTAACCGAAACACAAGCATACATCCTATCCAACTAAGAAATATTTGGCTTAGCGCCCCACAACGCGGGGCATAAAACTAGTTAAATTCAAAACCAACCATTTATATACAGAAACAATCATAAGTACTGTCATGTTGCTAAAGCAAGGATAAGATAATAACCTGTCAGGATCTATAAGAAGTACAACAACATTGGGCAAAATACGAGCAGCGATCTCCTGAGCATCATAATAAGAACTAGTTGCACATAGGGCCATTATACCTGCCAACACCAAAAATATGTTAACTTATCAAACTTCAGGTAGGAAAGATAAATCGATTAAGAGTTAACCACGATAACATTAATAAATGTTAACTAAAAACTTAGACGATGAAAATTTAAAACTGTACCTGCTCCTCTGGCAGGAGAAAATGTATCCCGCAATGCACGAACAGTGAACGCGTTAATTAAAACTCTCTTCCTTGTCTGCAATGTACCAATGACAATGAATGCCTCAGTTTCATTTATTTCACATTTCTTTATATTTCAAGAAGAGAATGATAATGATGGGCAAGAAAGAAAGCAAAAACTTTACTAACCCCTTCATTGAGGTGACTAGCCAAATTCCCAAGTAGTATGGTAGTATTTGTTCTAATTGCTGGTTCTTCATCCACCTATGTCGACAATAAAAATAAGTCACTAGAAAAGCATAAATACTGAAAGCATTAAGGAAAAATATCATCACCACATGAATGATGGTAACAGTATGACTACGAATATAGCAGTACCTGGAGCTTTGAAAGATATTTCAAGAATGATCCGGATAGAGTGCGCTGAGACAACTGCATATTAAAAATACGCAGAATAAATACAAATGATATGCAATAATATTAAAAATACGCAGAATAAATACAAACTGGAGTTCACTGATAAAAGGATATGCGGATGAACACTCCAAGCTACAATAGCGAAATGAATTGCATTTCATTCCAATAGATAAGTGAAAGTGTCGGAAAACACATCAACACTGCAACGAATGCCTTTATCCAAATCTTCATTTAAGATTGTTTTGCTTTTGTTATATACATTTTTCCTAACTTAATTTGTGGACTATAAAGCCGAAAACAAAAAATAACCCCACATGGAAAACATTCATATCTGATTTATGGATCAGGTAAGCCAAACCACTAATATTTTGTAAATGCTTTTTCTATATTGAAAAAAGCAGAAAAGATATAGAAAGAGTAATTCTGTAGAATTTGGAGCAAAAGGAAATCAGCTATGTGTTCTTATATGACTACAATGGATAAATCAGTTACATATTTATCAAAAGCATACATTAGTGACATAAAGTAAGAGTTATATAACCGTCCATTATGTTTTAACCAATATCAGAGCAGCAGAAAACTGGTCATATATGTTATATGACCAAGAAAAACTTGGTAAAGAATGATTTGTATTATTGTGTGATCTAATATTGTACAATAGCAGGTATATATAGAGAATACAAAACCCTAATTAGGGCCGGCTAATGTTAATTAGGGCCGGGCCACTATACTAAACATATTGACTAATATCCCCCCTCAAGCTAAGGCCGGGGAACGACCCTTAGCTTGGACTTCAAGAAGAGAAATCGTTCAGATGAGAGCGGTTTTGTGAAGACGTCAGCAATCTGATCGTTTGTTGAAATAAACTGAACTGATAGGGCCCCCTGAGCAACCTTTTCTCTTACAAAGTGAAAGTCAACCTCTATGTGCTTTGTCCGCGCATGAAAGACCGGATTAGACGATAAGTAAGTAGCCCCTAGGTTGTCACACCATAAGTTTGGGGCTGAGCAAATAGGAACACGGAGTTCACGGAGAAGTGTTTCAAGCCAAGTTACTTCCGCTACCGTATCAGCGAGTGCCTTATATTCTGATTCTGTAGATGAACGAGAGACTGTCTTTTGTTTTCGTGCAGATCATGAGACGAGGTTCGATCCAAGATAGATAGCATACCCTCCCGTGGATCGACGGTCAACAGGGCATCCAGCCCAGTCTGCATCAGAGAAGGCACTCAAGGCATTGAAAGCCGTGTCTGTATATGCATGAAGCACACAAGAGGAGGATTTTGAGAGTAACAACCCATGATCGGCGGTTCCATGGAGGTAGCGTAGAATACGCTTGACAGCAGACCAGTGATTCACGGTTGGCGACTGCATGAACTGGCAAACCTTATTGACAGCAAAGGTGATATCTGGTCTAGAGAGAGTGACATACTGAAGGGCACCCATCATTTGGCGATATTTTACTGGATCGTCAAATGGGTCACTGTCACCAAGAGATAATGGGGCACTAGTAGTGCATGGTGATGGAACCGGTTTGGCCCGAGAGAGGTTGGCACGAGCAAGTAAGTCGTTGATGTACTTCTTTTGTGAGAGAACGATGTCTAAGCCGTGTCGGGCGACCTCAATACCAAGGAAGTAAGACAAAGATCCCATGTCCTGTATGGCAAAGGTGTGACTGAGACTGTTAACAACCTGATCAATAGCCTTGTTGTTGTTACCTGTCAAGACGATGTCGTCGACATAAATAAAGAGGGGTCAGTTTTAGACCCCTGAAAACCGAGAGAAAAAAGGGCCGCTGACAGGCGCTGAAACCAGGCTCTCGGTGCCTGCTTCAATCCGTATAGGGATTTGTGGAGCAAGCAGACATGATTCGGTCTATGAGGATCAACAAATCCTTGTGGCTGTTGTAGATAAACTGTTTCTTTTAAGTCGCCATGCAAAAAGGCATTTTGAACATCCAGCTGGCGTAGAGACCATTGTTTTGAAACAGCAATGGAGAGAACTACTCGAATAGTGGTGGCTTTAACCACTGGACTAAAGGTCTCTGTGTAATCAATACCTTGTTGTTGGCGAAACCCTTTAGCAACAAGACGCGCTTTATAACGCTGAATGGCCCCATGTTGATCCCGTTTAATTTTATAGACCCATTTGCAATCGACCACATTTGTGTTTGGTGCCCGTGGAACTAATGTCCAAGTTTCGTTTCGTAAGAGTGCCGAGTATTCATCGGCCATAGCCTTACGCCAGTGAGGGTCCGCGTTGGCAGTGGTAAAGGAGGTTGGTTCAGACTCAGCGAAAGGTGTGGAGGTGTGAAAAGATGCGGGTTTGAAGGATTTGGTTTGTTTAGGATTTTGGCGAAGGTTAGGTGGGCGCTGACGAGGAGGTGGTGTTTGGGAGGGATTTGCGGTTTGAGTGGGAGGTGTGGTGGGAGTGGGAGCAACAGTTTTGGTGAATCGGTCAAAAGCGGAGGAGGGTGGGGCGTCGGTGGTTCGGCGAGAATAGGTTTGAGTTGGAATTTCGGTGTGAGGTGTTTGCGAGTTTGTGTGGGTTGGTAATGAGGTAGGTGAGGAAGCAGGTTGCTGAGTATGAGGAGGTTGTGGAATAAGTGGTTCAGGTATAGGAGATGAGGGTGTGGAGGGTATAGGCTCGGATGTGGGATTGGGCACTGGTGGGTTAGATGTATCAGCAGTGGGTGGTGTAGGATAAGATGAGACGTAAGGGTTAGATGTATGTGCAGTGGGTGGTGTAGGAGAAGAGGGTGTAGTTTTGGTGACAGAGAATGGAAAAAGGGACTCGTTAAATCGAACGTGACGGGCAATGTAGATACGTTCGGAAACCGGATCAAAACACCGATATCCATGATGAGAGGTGCAATACCCGAGGAAGATACACGAAGTGGATCGAAGATCCATTTTGTGTGGATTATAAGGACGAAGATAAGGGTAGCATTGGCATCCAAAAATTCTGAGGAAGGAGAAATCGGGTTTATGATGAAAAAGATGCTCGAACGGGGAAGTAGTGGAGTTGGTACGAGATGGCATGCGATTGATTAAGTAGACTGCGGTTTCAAAGGCGTAATGCCAAAAGCGTTGTGGAACATGGGCTTGGGCCATTAATGTAAGGCCGGTTTCCACAACATGACGGTGACGACGCTCAACCACACCGTTTTGTTCACTGGTGTGAGGACAAGAGAGTCGATGTATAATGCCAAGAGAGGCAAAGAAGGGCGAGAGACTTCAGAATTCTCCTCCCCAATCGGTTTGGACTGATTTGATTTTGGTCGAAAATTGTCGTTCGGCCATGGTAACAAAATGTTTGAATACGTCAAAGACATCTGATTTACGTTTTAAAGGAAACAACCACATGAATTTTGAAAAATGATCCACACACAAAAGAAAATAAGTATGTCCATCAAAGGAGGTGACCGGTGCGGGCCCCCACACATCACAAAAGAGTAAATCCAAAACATGACTACTTTTATAATCAGAAGATGGTAAATGAAGTTTCGATGATTTGCCAATAGAACAAGAATTACAATGAAAATCAAAGTCTTTGCTAGAAATAGGTAAACAATATTTAGAAAGCATAGTCTGAAAAAGCTGGGAGTGTGGATGTCCCAGTTGTTGATGCCATGTGGTTGTTGAAGCTCGAGTGGTTGAAAAAGCAACTTTTGGAATTGGTTGATTGATTGGAAGGTTGATTTTGTAAAGGCCACCATCACTTGGACCCGTGAGGAGGGTAATGCGTGTAGACGTGTCCTTCACAGCAAAAAAAAGTAGAATGAAATTCAAAGAAAACGTTATTATCATGACAGAATTTTTGAACAGACAGAAGGTGTTTCTTAATTTCTGGAACATGAAGAACATCTTTAAGGGAAAAGGTTTTGTTAGGTGAGTGGATTTTTGAGGAACCAATGTGTAGTATAGGAAGAGCTTTACCATTACCAACGTGTAGATTGTCCTCACCGTAGTAAGGCTCGGCGGAGTCAAAGCCCGACATGTCTGGAGCAACGTGACTGTTTGAGCCGGTGTCTGGCAGCTAGGAAGTGGATGCTTGAGAGCGATGATCAGCATAATTGGCGGACGGCTGACGTGTCCGAATGGTAGACGGGTCCCGATTTGGGCATTGAGAAGGCAGGTGACCGATTCCGCACCTGTTACAAGAGCCATAAACCATGTTCTGATTAGAAGCCCAACTGAACTGACTTGGGTTTCGACTGCCTCCCTGGTTGCGGTTGTAGTTGTTGTTGTTGTAGTTGTTGCGACCTCCACGGCCACGATAACCGCCTCTACCTCGAGTGTTGTTATTCGGACCAGTCCTGTTTGTGTAAAAGGCTTGAGAAGCCGAGGGTTGAGGTGCGCCAGAAGTAGGTTGTAACTGGAAACCAAGACGAGCAACAAGTTGCTGGAGAGCCTGAACCGTATCATTAGGGACCAAGGGAGAACCGGCTGCTGTAGCAGCCGTGTATGCCTGGGCGAGGGCATCTCCGGGACTGGTTTCTTGATCATAAAATCATAATCAGCAAGAAGAGCAGGGAGTTCAGAAAAGACAGCTTCGAAATCTCTGGTGAGAAGACCTTGTTTAACAGGATTGTATTCTTCACGAAGACCACCAACAACTAACATCACAATCTCTTTTTCCGTCATTGGTGCACCGATGTTAGCGAGGGCATTCGCATATTCTTGAGCCCTCGCAAGATAGGCAGGAGCAGTTTCGTCTCCTTTCATTTGTATCTTCAACAATTGTGTTTTGAGGGTAAATTCCCTTGAAGTAGTGTGAGGGGCATAAGCACGTTGAAGAGAAAGCCATAAATCACGTGATGTAGTACCTTGAACGTGTTGGAATGATGCCTCAGAGATGGTGGACATAATCAGCATACGAACGTGTGCATCATTGGCTTGCCAAACCGTGTAGTTCGGATTGGGCTTAATGGCAGCAGGAGGAGCGTCACCTTCTTTACCAGAAGAAGGCTGTTGAGTAGTAACTGTTGATGGAGGACAAGGGATGCTCCCATCAGCATATCCGATCAGGCCGTTTGTCATAAGAAAGGGTTCAACCATAGCCTTCCAGTAGCCATAATTTGTAGGGGATAAGGTAAACCCAAACTTGTGGGAGTTATGGGCTGTTTTGTCGGTTGTGGAGAAAGGGGTCAGATCTGCCATAACTGAAAGTCTGTTTAGGGTTTGCTGTCGGCAGAGAAGCAGATCTGTGGATCTGTGAGGAAGGTGATCGGCAGGAACAAAAAAAGAAGAAAGAAAAAAAAAGGAGAGGCTCTGATACCAAGTTAAACTTGGTAAAGAATGATTTGTATTATTGTGTGATCTAATATTGTACAATAGCAGGTATACATAGAGAATACAAAACCCTAATTAGGGCCGGCTAATGTTAATTAGGACCGGGCCACTATACTAAACATATTGACTAATAGTCATCAACAAACATGTAACAGCGTCAGACAGAAACGAGAAAAAAAGAAAGATAACAGAGAGAGTGAAAGATGAGCATACCTTTGGAGCAAGAACAAGCATGGATTTTAGAGTCAATTCACGCAGAAAGGCAGATGTGTCTGAAAATCCAGTGGCGATATGAGGGTAGACCTGATCACACACAGCATCACACAATTTTTTTTATCAAGGTTTAAGACAGATCAGCTTGTTTGCAAGTGAAAATGCTAGTTAAAAGTGACACTTCGCCTCATTTACTTATTAATTGAGTTGATTCTGGTTACTTTCATCGGTAACGTATGGCACGAGATAAATCTAAAAAAGCTAGCAAAAAAGAAATGGTTTGACAGGGTCAAAAAGTGTCCAAATGGTAATTTTAATGAAAAGACCTAAATAATTTTATTGAAAAGATTATTAAAATAGCATAATAATGTGATCATAATTCACAAAACTATACATAAAAACAAAAGTTAGGTAAGTGTTTTGGGTCAACCCAACCGAGACTAGCGCATACCAAAATTACCCGTTTTGACTCATTACCCAACCTGCCAGACCGTTGCATTTTGCCATCTCTAGTAACTAGTATTTAAGTCTTACTTGTTCATCAACAACTTGAGCAGTAAATGCGTCCCCGTATTGATCAATATGCTGCAAGAGACCAACTCTAATAGCTCGGTCATTGGAGGCAAAAAGTTTCACTAACGTTGGCAAGACCTACATTCAGAAACAAAAGTAAGTAAACTAATGACAGAATACCCACAATCTATGCAGTTAATGCGGAAAGATATCGGATATCGGTCAAGGACCGATATTTGAGATATCGGTTATTGCGGTGGGATATCGGTAATTTATAATATAGTGCATATATATATATACACACACACGTATATATACATATAGAACCTATATAAATTTATATATATAATGTTAAGTTTATACTTTTTATGCATAGATTTGTAAGTTTAAGGACCAAATGTAAACTAGTGAAGATAGAGGGGTTAAATGTTTATATACACAAACTAATAATATGCTTTTTATGTAAAATATTACAAGTTTAAAGGACTAAATATAAACTAGTGAAAGATAGAGGGGTTAAATGTTGAAATACTTAAACTTAATTAACCCTAAAAATCTAACACACGCATCATCAGCCGCTACTTTCTTCTTCTTCTTCTTGCTGTCTCGCTATTCTCACTGGTTTACAGCAGAAATTCCAGCAGAGGCGTCGGAATTGGCCGCCGGAGGTCGCTATACGGTCGATATGTTGTCGATAGGTGCCAATAGGTATGTTTCTTATTCTGTTTTCAACTTATTTGTCCAATTTTAACTTCTTAGTTGGGCCTATCGATATTCTCAGCGAGACGACCGATATCAGAATTACAAGTTATCGGCGATATATCGGTATATATCGCCGATATTATCGCCACCGATATTTCAAACCGATATGCTAGCCAAGGTCCGATAACCGAGATATCAGTGATATATCACTGATATATAGCCGAGATTGACTGCATAGCCCACAATGTAAAACATATACAACACCTTCATGTTGAACTCTTCTGGAGAAAGCCACGCGCCAATTTTTAACAACGGAGTCAAAGCAGGTGCAGCAGCTGAACCAAATTCTAACGCAGAAGCGAGCAAAGGAAGTAACTGCAAATCCAGAATAAAACATACATTTGAAATTAAGATAATATAAAACCTACCTGGCACATTATAGTATTATACTAAAATAATAATACCTTCTTTAGTACAATTTCACGAGGCAACTGCTCTGCTAGAGTTGGAAGCTTCCGGAAAAAGGTATCCTTCTCAACACTGTCCTTCAAATTAAGTATTTCCATAAAATGAATTGTATCCACCAACTTGTTCTGGAAAAATTCTGCCATAAAAAGTTCAAAACTTTTTATTATATAAGACAAAAACAATCGCATAATCTTGGAAAAAGGGCATTTCAAGATACTCAAGACAAAAACCATTAGAAACTTCAGGCTTCATTTCTGATAAGCAAACTGAAATATGAAACATAACTGCAGGCACATAAGCAAGGTGAAACTCTCCTAAATGTAGCGAATACTGGACTAGATGCACTTCATAGTATTAGAATAGACTAGAGGGTATCAATGTGTATCTGTAACCTATTATTCAAAAGTTACTGTACAAACAAACAACATTGGTCAATACTCCAGAGCCAAATCACCAGTAACTCTTGTAAAACCCTAGCTGACAGTGACTGACACCGCTGCTGACACTCACTGTATACACAATTCTGGTGATTTGATCAAGGGAGGAAGAGGGGTGATGATCAAATCAGCCTAATTGGGCTCTTTAATATGGCACTCTTTCTTGGTCATATGCGGTTAATAAGGTTTGCTAACTTATTCATACTCTACCCCTGTGTTTAAAAAAGCGCGCTTAAAGCGAGCTTTAAGCGTGAAGCGCTGAAGCGCTGGAAACATCGCTTTTTTTGGTCTGAAGCGTTACATTACGTGAAGCGCTGTGAAGCGAGCTTTAAGCGCGAAACGATGATGGTTTGAAGCGACGCTTCAGCCCAATCAGGTCACATTTGGGCCATTTTTTAAGCCCAACCGTCTTTAAATAGGGTTAAATGAGGCCTGTTTCTTTACCCTAAGTGTGTTTCGACTTTAATTTATGTTTTAACTATGTTTTTTATGTGTTAAGTGTGTTTTTTAATCATGTTTTTGTGTTTGTTATTGATTAACAAGTAGAATAGGTCATATTGATGTGTACAATATATTTTTTTTTATTTTGAGCGCTTCGTATACGTGAAGCTCTCGCTTCGCGCTTGAAGCTTCGCTTAAAGCTTTTGGAACCAAACGCTTCGGAGCGCTTCGCGCTTTTTTAAACCAAGCTCTACCCATTAACCATACAATTAAAACAAGCTTTACTATCTTAACGGTACACTTGGTTTAAAAAAGCGCGAAGCGCTCCGAAGCGTTTTGGTTCCAAAAGCTTTAAGCGAAGCTTCAAGCGCGAAGCGAGAGCTTCACGTATACGAAGCGCTCCATATTATATATAATTATATATAATGTTAATTTTATATATATGTATAAAAAATAGCTATCCATATTATATATAGAGTTTAAGGACCAAATGTAAACTACTGAAGATAGAGGGGGTTAAATGTTTAAATAGACAAACTATCTTTACACTTTTTAAGTAAAAAGTTAGAATTTCAGGGACTGAATGTAAACTAATGAAAGATAGAGGGGTTAAATGTTTAAAAACCTTAACTTATAAAAACCCTAAAAGCCTAAAAGACAGATACGCAGCCGCTCTCAGCATCTCTCTTCTTCTTCTTCCCCCTTCTTCCTGGTTTCCGGCTGAAAGCAACTCCGTCGCCGGAATTTGTCGCCGGATTTCACATAGGAAGTCGCTATATCGTCGATATAAGGTCGATATGTACCTTGTAAAGACTGTTGGGCTTAAAAAATGGCCCAAATGGTGATCTGATTGGCTGGAGCGTCGCTTCACAACTTCATCGCTTCGCCGCTTAAAGCTCGCTTCACGTAATGTAACGCTTCAGACCCAAAAAGCGTTTTTCCAGCGCTTCAGCGCTTCACGCTCGCTTTAAGCGCGCTTTTTTAAACACAGACGGTACAATTGAATAAAGCTTAAGGTTTTAAGGTTCAATCCACTGACATGTAGCTCAACTTCTACTACTTCACCTCTCCAAGTCTTTTATGATGTTATACTATTTTAAGTTGATAATCGTGGTGTCTCTTTTAATAATTTAAGTTACATGTCGGGGCGTATCAATGAGTAACATTAATCTTCATATGTACCTTGTACTTGTAACCTATTATTCACACAATACGATACAAACAACACTGGTTGATTAGCAAATTTCAAGAACAAGTTGAACTAAATCACAAAAGCCAAAATGTGTTTATTACTGAACCTGGGTATTTATTATTGACAGCTGCAGTCGACTCCCCTTTTAAAAAGAAAGGGCTACTAACTACTACTGAATACAACATTATGAGCTAAAGAGTGTTAAATATATTATAATTTTATGACCTAAAGAGTGTTAAATATATTATATAATATTATACTTTTATGGTTTAGTTGTGTTTAGCCCACATGCACAAGATATAAGTATCTCTAGTTTCTTTCATTCTAATTACACGACTAAATCATATTAATTGCAAGTCTCTTTTGTAGAGTTAAAGTGCTAAACTACCATTATTAGTATTCAAAGAAATTGTACATAAATTCAAAAATCAAGGCATGTATAGGCACAAACCACAGTTCTCCACAAGCTTTGACGGATTCAACCTACGAGAAGGCGTAGAACCCAATAGGCGCTGATAATCTGGAAGTAGGGACTACAACAATGAAGAAACAAACAAAAATAGATACTTTAAAAACAGCCAACGTAACAAAACACCCAGAATTAATTATACAAACTGAAGAATTATAGCTTTTGAGGGGCATCAAGAAGTTACGAGCCCACTAACATAATGAATGACATGCTGACCTTTGGTAAAGATGCTGTATTGCGAAGCTCCTCGGTCTTGCTTAACTTTAAACCCGAAAATAATTCATAAATGAAACAACCTGGCAACAACCAGTATTAGATTAGTTTTGAAAATATAGATGTACATACGAGACATACATAGCTGCATATAGATCTGTCTGTTTATAATCAGCAATTCAGCATTGGCATGCATGCTCCCACTTTTATTAATCATTATGTCAAACTATGCCAAACAGACTAACGAATAGGATGAAAAAATTCTACTACAAAGTAACTTCGATATGTGCATTTATTTTTATCAACAACTACAATTAGGCAGGTCTGCGACAGAAATGCACACAAGTACATTGCCCAATTGGAACAAGAACTGTCCCTATGGACAGTGAGAAATGATAAGATCATTCATTTTGGAGTAATACAGATTAAAAAAAAAAAAAAAAAAAAAAAAAAAAAAAAAAACTGAGGCATACCTAAACCCCAAGAATCAATAGCCCATGGAGGAGATTTTCTGATGGTAGTCCAGTCTGATTTTTCCAACTCAATTGGTTTGTATTGTGAGGCAATAAGCCAATCGTATTGCTGGAGACAAAATATTTTTATCAAAGTCAAATACATGTAGCTCTAGTTTTCTAAGGTTTTGAGAAGCATGCACAACTTGAATGTAATGAGATAATATAATTAGCTTAAAGTAGGGTTCAGATGTGTTTTATTATGTTATAATGTTCAGGGTAATGAGCCCATATATTATATTGAATATCTGATTTCTCTTGCTTTGGTAATAGTAATACAAATGTAGATGACCCTAAACTTTGAACCCTTTTCCGCGTGATATAGCATCATTTATTGGAAGTGGAGAATAAATATGTACCAGCATTGGTCCTGTAGATGCATTGTTCCCATCAAACTCAGAAAGAACATCAAAAGCATGCAACTTCCAGTCCAAGGTATTGGTAACAACCACACTTGCCAAGCAAACATTACCATGTACCTGTAACGAATTGCCGTTCAAAAAAAAACTGTAACGAACAAGAATGTTCTCAAGCATTATAATTACAGCTTACATAGACATATGTTGTTCTACAGTATAAGCATTACAATGGATC
Source organism: Helianthus annuus (assembly GCF_002127325.2). Classification (NCBI taxonomy): domain Eukaryota; kingdom Viridiplantae; phylum Streptophyta; class Magnoliopsida; order Asterales; family Asteraceae; genus Helianthus; species Helianthus annuus. Next base: position 170,535,109 of record NC_035447.2, on the reverse strand, counting down.
AAATACTTATGAACAAGTCAATTCCGGCTATGTTCTATCTCTATTGTGATAAGAATGAACTTAAACGGGTGGCACAGCGGTAACCAAATGAGTCCCGTTACCAGAGGTCTCAGGTTTAAATCCAGTCATTAGGACTGGAACCGACGCAACACGCGCACACACACGACCTCAATAACCTAGTTTATTATTGGAACTACATATATAACTTCTCTAACCATATTGGACTTAGTCGTAAAAGGATGAAAATTTTGGACCAAAAAAGTGTTTCATGTCAACGCAACCTCTATTGCCTCATGCCCATAAATTACCAGATGGACTTTACCCAACCACACCGATCTGGTCGTTTTTCCACCTCTAGGACTTCTAGTTCCAATGCTTACATTGAACAATATAAACCAAAATTCCCAAAGACTCTTGGGGATCTTCCAACCCGGTACCTCTGGGAAGAGGTGGGTGTCGGTGGCCAACTGGGCTACCCCAGTTGGTGGACTATATATACATATCTAATGCTAAATTTGTAACTCTAATGTTTGTAGGGAAGGATCTTAATTATTACAAACGAATATTGTGCCTAGTGAATAGTGATACAATACAATAATTCACAACTACAAAAAGGCAACAGATACAGATCCTGAACGTAACCAAAAAAGTGAATATTAATTCATCACTTCAATGTTCAATGGCTACAAACAAGTAAGTCATGTCACACAATGAGATATATAATTTACAGTTCAGATGATAGTACTCACAAGTTTGCAATCGTTATTGAGGAAGCTCACAGCTTTTGCTATCCGGTGCAGGCCCCAGGCATAATATTCGTCTCTGATGTCAGAAAACAGTAAGAGTTGACAGATGAATTGCAGAATTACATAACATGAAACAATAGCATATACCAAAAATGAGTGAAGCAAATATAACATATGGAAGGAGAAAACAAGAAGATCAGTTAGATATGAGCCTATGTACCTTTGTGTACCTTGCAATCCTAATTCCTTGATTTTTTCCGCGAGTGGCATAACAGGTTCAGTGACAATATATATAGTGAGCTTTGTAGAGGAGCCATCAATTACTTCAGCCTCAGTACTATGAAGAAACGATAAAATGTTTGGATGTCTGACCTGAAATCAACAGTTTATAGACTTATTTCACTTGCAACAAATACAGTATTACAATTTACAAGAAGATCACCACATGTAAAAATAAATGTACATTACATGTATACAAATGAAAAGGATCATATATCAACAATTTTCATATTCAGATGAATAATCATGAAAAATCCCATTAATTTAGCTCGAGATGAGTAACTCACTGTTCGAAGCCGTTTGACACCATTGCGGGCGGCAGCTATACGTCCATCACCAGCATTACTTCCCGTGAGCGAAAATATTGATACAGGAGATCCATCCACCTGGAAAAAAACAAGATGACAGTTCCAATTACTCATGAACTTCTTTCTCAAGCTACCAACATTATGCCATAAATTCTCACACTAATGAGAACAACTAATTGTTGTAGGTAACACAACTTAAGTCATCTGCCAAAATAACAAAACAAAACACTCAAGCAAGATGATTCGCTAACCCTAACTAGCTTCAGTCCCTTAATCCTACTATATAAACATTTTGCTTAAACTACCCGAAATCAATACGGTGAAACAATGTCAAATTCGTTCAAACATTTCATCACACAGTTCAACAGATTAAACGGATGAAAATTTCATATACATACGCTTACAGGTGCATATGTTCCGTTCAGACATGTGTAACAGCACCTTGATCCTACTATATTAACTTCTTTCTCAATCCAACTAGAGAGAACACCACTTAAATCATCTACCAAATTAACGAAACAAAACACTGAATCACGATGATTCTCTAACACTAATGAGCTTCAGTCCTTCAATCCTACTAGATGAACATCTTGTAAACTATCCAAAATCAATCTAAGCTACTTGTAAACAACAGTATGCCATAAATTCTCACACTAACATGAACAAACTGATATACAATCCAACAAGAGAGAACACAACCTACATCATCTGCCAAATTATCATAACAAAACACTGAATCACGATGATTCTCTAACCCTAACGAGCTTCAGTCCTTCAATCTTACTAGATTTAACATTTTGTAAACTATTCAAAATCAATCAAGCTACTTGTAAAAAACAGTATGCCATAAATTCTCACACTAATATGAACAAACTGCTATACAATCCAACAACAGAGAACACAACCTACATCATCTGCCAAATTAACAATAACAAAACACTAAATCAACTTGATTCTCTAACGCTAACGAGCTTCAGTCCTTCAATCCTACTAAATGAACATCTTGTAAACTATCCAAAATCAAATCTAAGCTACTTGTAAACAACAGTATGCCATAAATTCTCACACTAGTATGAACAAACTGCTATACAATCCAACTAGAGAGAACCCAACTTATATCATCTGCCAAATTAACAAAAACAAAACACTGAATCATAACAGTTCGCTAACCCTAACGAACCTCAGTCCTTCAATCCTACTAGGTTAACATTTTGCTTAACGCCTTAACTATCCAAAATCAATCAAGCTACTTGTAAACAACAGTATGCCATAAATTCTCACACTAAAATGAAGAAATTACTATACAATCCAACTAGAGAGAACACAACCTATACAATCAAGACGATTCGCTAACCCTAACGAGCTTCATTCCTTCAATCCTACTAGATAAACACATCTCAAATCAAATCCACTAAACAATGTCAAACTCGTTGTTCCAACATTCAATCACACAATTCAACAGATTAAACGGATAAAACTGCATATAGATAGAGTTACAGGTGTATATGTATGGATGATACCTTAGAGGTGCCGCGAGAGTGAGTCCAGGAGCCCCAAGCGGAAGAATAAGGTTCGCCGATGTTGTACGGCAGATCTTTAACGCCGGCAGTAGATCCGGCAACGACATCTTTCAGGAATTTGAACATTCTCACTCCTGATTTCTCTCTAGAATATAGCGATTGATGGATCGATCTGAGAAGTGTGATTGTTGGAGAAGAGATCCGGTGGACCGGATTTGGAGTGTGATAAAGTATTTTAGTTGGTCATGTGTGATTTTTGTTGTGATAAAAGATCTACTCAATAGGGAAGAGGTTCAAATGAAAACCACTAGTTATTGTGAAAACTAGAAAATTAATTAAAATCGAGGGGGGAAGACTTTTAATGAAGGAGAGGTAAAATTAGAACAAAAAATATATAACTTTTCAAACATTTCCCATTTCTCCATACGTTATCATTTTAAAACAAAAATGGCACCATAAGATCACAAATTTTCTTATCTTTCATTCAAGTATATTCGAGCATATTTTTTATGACATAAAAAAAGATTTATGGTGTCGTCTTGTTTTCAATACTATTATTATAGTAGTGCACATGTGCAATATAACATGTATTACAATGTGCATTACATGCTTAAAATTAGCTTTTTTATTCTAGTTTAGCTTTTAGGGTTAGTTTTTTTGGAGGTTTAGGATTAGGATTAGGTTTTTGGGTGTGGGGGGAGGGGGGTTTAGGTTTTTGGGGGGTGGGGGGTGGGGGGGTTAGGTTTTTTTCGGGTTTATGTTTAGGGTTTAGTTTTAGGTTTTCGGGAGGGTGGGGGTGGGGGGTTTAGGTTTTTTTTTTTTTTTTTTTTTTTGGGGGGGGGGGGTTAGGTTTTTGGGGGGTGTCGGTGGGGGGTGGGTTAAGTGGTTTAGGCTTTCCGTATTAGTGCACATGTGCAGTACAACCAAAAAAAAATTTTTTTTTTTTTGAAATTTTTTTCCATATATAAAAAGTATCGATTTTTCTAAAAAAATTGTAAAAAAAAAAATTTTGTATGTTTTTTAGGTTTTTTTAGGCTTTTTTAGTTAGTTTTCGAGTTTTCACAATAAAAGTGGTTTTCATTTGAACCATCCCCCTACTCAATATTACTCCTTTATATATCATTTTAGATGAAAAGCAAATATTTTTCACATGACCACGAGCCTATGTGTAAAACTGAGAAAAAAATAACTAAGTCAATCTCTGACTCGCACGTTACGACAAACCTATCAAACGGGAAAAATAGACGCGTTGCGGCGGACATGTCAAGCAGGAAAAAAATAGATGAAAAAACGTTGAACCCACACGCACGTTGCGGCGTGTTAACTCGGAACTTAGAACGACGCGTTAAACGGAGAACTTATGAAAGATGAAAAGTATAAAAGAGACTAAAGTTGAAAGTAAAAAAAGTGTTGAGATTAAATTACGTAAAATGAAAAGCTTTGGGTTGAAAGTAAAAAAAAATTAAAGGGGTTAAATTGCAAAAGATGAAAACTTTTGAATTAGAAGTGAAAAATCAAATTAATCAAAGGGGTTAAAATACCAAAAATTGAAACTTTAGACTTAAATTGTCAAAGACTGAAACTTTAGAGTTAAAAAAGAAATCTATTTCAGATTATGAAAACAAAAAGATAAATAGATTTAGTTAAATTGATGTTTAATATTATTATTATTAAAAAGTGTTGAGATTAAATTACGTAAGATGAAAAGCTTTGGGTTGAAAGTAAAAAAAATTAAAGGGGTTAAATTGCAAAAGATGAAAACTTTTGAATTAGAAGTGAAAAATCAAATTAATCAAAGGGGTTAAAATACCAAAAATTGAAACTTTAGACTTAAATTGTCAAAGATTGAAACTTTAGAGTTAAAAAAGAAATCTATTTCAGATTATGAAAACAAAAAGATAAATAGATTTAGTTAAATTGATGTTTAATATTATTATTATTATTGTTTAATAAAAGAGATAAATAAAAAATAAGAGTGAGAAATTACCAGAGAATGACATGTGTCAAAAAAGAATTTTTGTTTATTAGTATAGAAAGATTGTATTTTGGCATTTTATATTTTGATAAATAACTAGAGCTAGAATTAATCACCCCGCTGTTGCGGGCCGTAAAACCATGTCAAATAGTATCATTGTCACATTGCCGCCAAACATTAACTCAACCTAGGACTTGCGCGTTACGACGAACCCGTCAAACATAAAAAATAGACGTAAAAACGTTGAACCACACATATACAGCGTGCCGTGTTAACTTTTAGTTAAAAGTAATCAATTTTTTTTATAAAATTCCCAAAATATAAGGTATAACCTTACATGCCTAAAAATGTTACTTATTAAGAGTATTTAAATTAAATGATAACCAATAAATCAATAAGAGTAATATGTCATTTTGTTTTTTGCCATTTTAGTCCCTGACTTTTGTCATTTTTTTTATTTTCATCCAACCCACTAACTCCATTCAAAAAACTTAGTTAACTTATGTGAATTTTGGTCAAACCACATTTTTCTTTCTATTTATGCAGGTGCGATGGTATGGGGATGGTGTTGTGCCGGTTTTACAGTGAAGATGATGGCGGTGGTTGTTGGTTTTACGATGATGGCGGTAGTGTTGGTTGATGACGTGGGTGGCGGAAAAGTGGTCGGTGGTGGTGGAAATGGTGGGTGGTGATGGTGGTGGGGTGGCCGGGTGGGTGGTGACGGTGCAGGCAAGTGGTGGCGATGATAGAAGGTTGTGATGAGGTGGGTGGTGGTGGTCGATGAAATGGCAAAAAATGACAAAAGTCAGGGACTAAAATGGCAGAAAATAAAATTATTTGGACTAAAATGACAAGAAAAAAACTATTTAGACTAAAATGACAATTTTGGTCAAACTTCAGGGACTAAAATGGCAATTTACTCAATCAATAATCCCTATGAAGTTTACAAGAATATGTATATTTAGATTTCAACCATGGATATAATAAATTAGACAAAGAGTGATAAAAGTGGACGAATATGTGATAGATGGAGCGTGGTGGTATGGATTTCCTGCAACCACGTGGCTGAGTTAGAGATGACATGGAGGGATTTGCGGAATGAAAGGGAGGGGTTTGCAGGAATGTGTCCCGATTCAGAGAGGAAATAAGGCAAAAATTAGTTGATGTAGAGCGAAATCAAGAAGGGAGATAGCTGGAACACCGTGTCGTGGCTTTTGGTACATAACGAAATTCACATGAGGAGTGGGGTTAAGTGAAAATTGTGTTTTGTTTAAATGGTTTTGCTTGTAATTAACCTATTGATCATCTGTTGATGAAATATGTGAAAATCAATATGCTTTACAAATATTTATGATACAGTTTTGTGTGAAATTATAAATATGGATTAGGTAAAATAGTAGTTAAAGAATTTTAACTATGGTCACAATAGCGTAAATTGATGTTTAATACATGTTTTAGGCCAGTTCAGGTGAAGAATGACATGACAATTGCGGGCTACTGATAAGGACACTATTGAGTTTTGTTAAAAACTTGTAAAGCTTTATTTGTAACGATTTATGTAATTATTGTAAAGTCTTTTGTTGTGTGTGATGTGTAAAAAGAATAAGTCGTGTGTCTGGGTTTCAAGGTGTGACTATACACATATAGTGATACAAAAATTATCAATGTGATAGAAAATAGAGTTAATTGCTCGGATGGTCCTTGTGGTTTCACGTTTTTTCACGTTTAGTCCCCACCTTTTGAAAATAGCAGGTATGCTCCCTATGATTTGTTATTTTGTTATTCGGATAGTCCCCTGAGTAGATGTCAGTTAGTTTGGAAATAGCAGGTATGCTCCCTATGGTTTGTCATTTTGTTACTCGGATAGTCCCCTGAGTAAATGTCAAGGGACTATCCGAGTAACAAAATGACAAAGCATAGGGAGCACACCTGTTATTTCCAAAAGGTGGGGACCAAACGTGAAACCACAGGGACCATCCGGGCAATTGTCGCAGCCCCCGACCCCACCCTGGGAGCGGATGTCGCGAGCCTGACTGGTGGTATCGGTATTTATTAAATTTGCAGCGGAATTAAATCATCAGGATCGTAGTTAGGAAATAATTTGTAAAACACCAAACGTTTTATATTAAACAAATGGGTTAAAAACCCATATTTCATTTATAATGTATTTATATGGATAAACCTTAATTTCTGAAAACATAAACTTCTTCTTTTATTTAGGTAACTTATAGTCACTTTATTTAAGCCTTCAGTGCTCCATAGCTAGCTTCTAATAGCTTCACATCAAGTTACCTGACCAAGCTAGCTCCGGGTCCTCCCAGCCGTCGGAGTGATCCCACTCCAGGCAGGGGCGGATCCAGGGGTGTTTTGGGGGTTCCCAGGAACCCCCTCGGTTTGGAAAAAATGAAAAAATTAGTGGAAACTTTGTATGATTTGGGAAAAATTAGTGAGAATTTACCAAAAAGAACCTGGTGAAAAAAATTTCTGGATCCGCCACTGACTCCGGGAGCCGCTACCCAACCAAGCTAGCTCCGCGGTGAATTCCCCTTACCGAGTTCTTATCCTAGGCGACATATGCCACTCCCAAGACTCGAACCCGGGACCTCTGGGAAGAGGTGGGTGTCGGTGGCCAACTGGGCTAACCCAGTTGGTTCACATTGTTATATTTCACAGTATCAAGAGCGATTACAATGTTTATATCTAACAAAAACTCCAAAGTACTTGTCACTCGACGGATCTGTGACTATGGTCATATCACACATTGGCTACCCGTGTCTAATTGTGAAGGTTATCAAGTAATGTATATAAAACCCCATGATACCGGCAGTAATTTGTAGAATACATAAACTTAATCACTGTATTTGACGACGAGGATCCCCCATTGGGCTCCTCGTATGGGCTCATCGCCTTAGATTGATGACTGGGCTCGAGCCCACTTCGGTCTTTTTTGGTATGTTTAGATTGGTTCGAGTGGGCCATGCCATTGATAAGCCCATTCTTGGGCCAGCCCATTAGGGATAGGGCCCAAGTATGTTGTTATAAAAGGAAGAGCTCCTCCTCCAAAGAAGGCTGATATGCACAAAATGCAACATATAAATTACATCAATTAAGGCATAAAACTAACCCTTTTTTAGTACTAATGTTGGGAAAAGTGTGTTTTTGTCTTCCTTTTGTATTTTCAGGATTAAATGAGCTCAAATAAACAAAAGAAGCAAAAAGGCAGCTAAATCTAACATAAATACAAAAAAGGGAACAAACATGGAATGCCTGACCCCCTGACAGCATCTTCCCAATAAAAAACAAGTAAACAGAAGGCTGAACACGCCCCGTGCTCAATGAGTACGGAGGCGTGCCCAAGTGTCAGCAGAAAAGACAAAGTTGTAGAAGCTTCTATCGTCAACCACGGGCTCGTGCTCAGCGGACACGGGGCCGTGGTCAACTCTAAGATTCGCAGGATCTAGGGAAATCTTGATAGTACATATACGCTTCTGCACACGGGGTCGTGCTCAGCGGACACGGAGGCGTGGTCAACTAATGCAGACAAACTGCAATTAATGAAGAAAGAGAAGGAGAATGGACACGGGGTCGTGCCCGAGCTGCTGTTCAGGCTATAAATAGGGGTGCTTGGCTCATTTGCAAACCATCCCTTGGCACACCACCTCTCTCACACTTCACCCACCACCCACCACCATCACAACACCATCATCCACCACCATCATCCATTATCCATCATAGAGTGTGTGAGTCGTCTCGGGATCCAAGATTGATCGTAAGAGTTCTTGACAATCAAAGGCCATGTTTGCCTAAGTCTCTTACATCACTTGGTGAAGACAAATGTTTAGTGTAATACTTTTTATTTTTAATCTTTTCGCACTTTTTATTTGGTTATGTATTAGTGACTTTAATAACTAGTTTCTTATGTTGAAGGTGATTCTTCCTTATCGTTTGTCTATGGTGTCTTGGCATTATTTTACTGTCTATATAAAATAAAAGATTTTCACCATTCATATCTCCACGGTCTATATGGAGATATGTTGGCTACCTGGTCGGGGGTTAAGGGAACGGTTTGGTAAGAGTCTTACCATTGTTCAGTGTATAGATTCTGCAAAGGACCTGTGTCAAATTTAGTAGGACCTCCTTCAATACCCACCGGTATTGGATGGCGGGGGTCCAAACTCTTTGATCCCCTCGTAAGTTAAACTACTATTAAAACTTTAACCCGGCTACTTAGTACTGTATCCCTGCTGACTCAGACTACTTAGCCGAGGGTAACGTCACCTTCAAAAGAGGGGCCTACCACATTATGCATTAATAACTTAATTAATTATCTTTCAATAATCCGACCCTTTAGGATTGTATCCTTGCTGACTCAAACTACTGGGTTGAGGGTAACGTCACCTTCAAAAGAGGGGCCTACTACAATAACTAAGATAATCTCTTAAAAAGTGCAAAAGTGCGGAATTAATCAAACGTTACACTACACACGAGTCGGATCCAAGTGATTCATCTTGTCTATCTGTTTTTTACTTTTATTTTATTTTTCAGCATTTTTGTTAGTTTTATTTTTCTAGTTTAAGAAACCTTTTTCTAACTTTTTGATTTGATTAGACGTTGAGGATAAACCGGTACTAAAAGCTCTTGTGTCCTTGGACGACCTCGGTATCTTACCAACACTATACTACGTCCACGATGGGTGCACTTGCCCATATGTTTTGTGACAACTCGAATTTCCAAGATTCTTGTTTCGCATTTATTGCACGTTCTTGTATTGTTTAGTTGATTATTTGCACAATTAATTGCTATGGAATTGTATACGTTTGATACAATGAAGTGTATTGTGTGATTGTGCACGGTTATGTGTTAATTGTGATAAATTTGTTAAATGCATAAACTTGGTGGTGAAACTGTGAAATTGTTGTGAGATGGTGTACTTGTGTAAAAGCTAATACTTGAGGATGTAGAGGGCAATTAGTGAAATCCTAGTAATACTTAACCCTAAATCATTCACTAAACCCCACACAAAAATCCAAGCACGTACTTTCACTTCTTTGGTTCTCTCTAGCAATCATCACCATCATCATCGTTGGCACAAGTTCATAATCACTCTTGATTTCCTCTTTCTATTTAGAATTAATCCGAGGTACATGCTTAATCATTGTTTATTGTCAATTGTTGATTGTGTGATTCTTGTAAACCCTAGTTCTTCACATAATAGTTCTGTAATTGTTGATGGGATTCTGATTATTGTGAATTGATGCTGATTGTTATGTGAGTATTGCCTGATGATTTAGATGATTGATTTGTCAAACTACCGAAGATTGAATTGATTCTGCATTGAGAAAGTATGAATTAGGGTTTTTGATCGTATTAATGTAAATTGTAACTGTTGCTTTGATTTTGTAACATGATATTGGAATTCACGCAGGATTGTTAGTCAGAGTTTTGGATTAACATGTTTTGTCTGAGTTTTGTTATTGTTGTTGTCCGAATTTTAAAATCAAAGGACATTGTCTGAGTTTTATAACAATATGAATGGTCCGAATTATATTATATATATAACATGGAGTCCGACTTCTAAAGCCACAAGAGGAGTCCGACATTTGATATAACAAAAGGGAGGGGGTCCGAGTTTTATAAGCCTTACCTTTGTCCGATCCTTAACCCCTAGAAAAGGGTCCGAACTTCTTAATGGGTTGAGAGTGGTCCGAGTTTTATTAAGGGACAAGTAGTCCGACTTTGTGAAGCCTCATCCCCTTTGTCCGAACTTTAATCCCTACCCCCCTTAGGCGTGTACGAGCTCTGCAGCTCACTATTCAGTCTGATCTTCCTGCACAGATACGAGATGCTCAGGTGGAAGCATTGAAACCAGAAAACGTCAAAGCTGAAGCCTTGCGCGGCTCAAGGCAACGATTAGAACAGAAGGAAGACGGTGCCTACTATGTAACAGGACGTATTTGGGTACCATTATACGGCGGTTTACGAGAACTGGTAATGGATGAAGCTCATAAGTCTCGGTACATCCAGGGTCGGATAAAATGTACCACGACATCAGAACAACCTATTGGTGGCCTAGCACGAAGGCCCACATTGCAACTTACGTCGGCAAATGTTTGACTTGTGCGAGAGTCAAGACAGAGTACCAGAAACCCTCAGGCCTACTGCAACAGCCCAGGATACCGCAGTGGAAATGGAAAGAAATTTCCATGGATTTTGTTACTGGCCTGCCTAGATCTCAGCGTGGGAATGATACCATATGGGTGATCGTGGATCGACTCACCAAGTCTGCACACTTCCTGGCTATTAAGGAAACGGATAAGTTCTCCACCCTCGCAGACGTTTATCTTAAAGAAGTTGTTTCGAGGCACGGGGTGCCCACCTCCATTATTTCGGATCGGGATGCACGATTCACGTCAGAACTATGGGAAGCAATGCATCAAGCTTTTGGCTCTCGGTTAGACATGAGCACAGCTTATCACCCTCAGACGGATGGGCAGTCTGAGCGCACGATCCAAACCCTAGAAGACATGCTTCGGGCATGTGTTATTGATTTCGGCAACAGCTGGGAAAAACACCTCCCTTTGGTGGAGTTTTCGTATAATAACAGTTATCACACCAGCATACAAGCCGCTCCATTCGAGGCATTGTACGGACGTAAATGCCGGTCACCTCTATGTCGGGCAGAGGTGGGGGATAGTCAGATCACGGGTCCAGAGATTGTAGTGGACGCCACGGAAAAGATTGCACAGATACGACAACGCATGGCGGCAGCACGCGACCGTCAGAAAGCATACGCGGATAAGCGTAGGAAACCGTTGGAATTTCAGGTCGGGGACCGGGTTTTATTAAAAGTCTCACCCTGGAAGGGTGTGGTTCGATTCGGTAAACGAGGCAAGCTCAATCCACGGTATATTGGACCTTTCGAAATCATTGAGAAAATAGGCAAAGTGGCCTACAAGCTAAACCTACCAGCTGAACTCGGTGCAGTTCACAATGTATTCCACGTGTCGAATCTGAAGAAGTGCCTGTTAGATGAGACTCTCATAGTCCCTTTTAAGGAACTCACTATCGACGAGCGGTTGCAGTTCGTCGAGGAACCAGTTGAAATCACGGACCGGGATGTTAAGGTCCTCAAAAGCAAGAGAATCCCTCTTGTTCGAGTTCGTTGGAACTCCCGACGTGGCCCAGAGTACACCTGGGAACGCAAAGACCAAATGAAAGAAAAGTACCCCCAGTTATTCAGAACCAATGCAACCACTACTGAGACTGAAGCTACTACTGCGGAATTTCGGGACGAAATTCCAAATCAACGGGGGGATGATGTGACACCCCAGGAAAACCAATAAACGATACAACTACCTAGCTAGCTTCCTCAGTAACCACATGCTAAATTTCGGGACGAAATTTCTTTCAAGTTGGGGATAATGCGACAACTCGAATTTCCAAGATTCCTGTTTCGCATTTATTGCACGTTCTTGTATTGTTTAGTTGATTATTTGCACAATTAATTGCTATGGAATTGTATACGTTTGATACAATGAAGTGTATTGTGTGATTGTGCACGGTTATGTGTTAATTGTGATAAATTTGTTAAATGCATAAACTTGGTGGTGAAACTGTGAAATTGTTGTGAGATGGTGTACTTGTGTAAAAGCTAATACTTGAGGATGTAGAGGGCAATTAGTGAAATCCTAGTAATACTTAACCCTAAATCATTCACTAAACCCCACACAAAAATCCAAGCACGTACTTTCACTTCTTTGGTTCTCTCTAGCAATCATCACCATCATCATCGTTGGCACAAGTTCATAATCACTCTTGATTTCCTCTTTCTATTTAGAATCAATCCGAGGTACATGCTTAATCATTGTTTATTGTCAATTGTTGATTGTGTGATTCTTGTAAACCCTAGTTCTTCACATAATAGTTCTGTAATTGTTGATGGGATTCTGATTATTGTGAATTGATGTTGATTGTTATGTGAGTATTGCCTGATGATTTAGATGATTGATTTGTCAAACTACCGAAGATTGAATTGATTCTGCATTGAGAAAGTATGAATTAGGGTTTTTGATCGTATTAATGTAAATTGTAACTGTTGCTTTGATTCTGTAACATGATATTGGAATTCACGCAGGATTGTTAGTCAGAGTTTTGGATTAACATGTTTTGTCTGAGTTTTGTTATTGTTGTTGTCCGAATTTTAAAATCAAAGGACATTGTCTGAGTTTTATAACAATATGAATGGTCCGAATTATATTATATATATAACATGGAGTCCGACTTCTAAAGCCACAAGAGGAGTCCGACATTTGATATAACAAAAGGGAGGGGGGTCCGAGTTTTATAAGCCTTACCTTTGTCCGATCCTTAACCCCTAGAAAAGGGTCCAAACTTCTTAATGGGTTGAGAGTGGTCCGAGTTTTATTAAGGGACAAGTAGTCCGACTTTGTGAAGCCTCATCCCCTTTGTCCGAACTTTAATCCCTACCCCCCTTAGTACGATCTTTAAACATTGAAAGGGGTGTCCGAGTTAGTGAGGAGCCCCACTTGGTCCGAGTTTATGCTTTTCCTCCTTTGGTCCGACTTTTGAGAGGAAACAATTGTGGTCAAAGTTTTTAAACCCTTGCTTCTTTGTCTTGGTTGTAATGAATGCATGCCCGAGTTTCCTGTTAACATAATGATAGTCCGAGTTTTATAAGAATCCCCATGGTCCGACTTTTGAACAGGGAAGCCCCCCCCCCCCCACTTCTTGTCTGAGTTTCATAAGGCTTGAAGCCTATCCGACTTTTAAAGCCTACATTGGTCCGAGTTCTTTTGTATGACATGATACAAGGACCGACCTTGTGAATGTTGTTATATACATAGCCCAACTTGTTTTATAGAGATGATACTTATTGTCCGACTCTTAAGGATGATATGCATAGTCTGAATTTAAAGTGATTCCGGCCCAACTGACAACCCTGTTAGTTAATAACTCTGTTAGTTATTAATTCTGTTAAGTTATGCATGAAACTCCGTTAATTATGTAGCTATTAAACATGTCAGTATGTTATGTGTATGATAACTCTGATCAATTCTGAATGATTCTGTTACGTATGTTCTCTATGCTAAGTGCGTAAATCTTGTCAAGTGTGGAACCTCGTTAAACCTGTTAAACACGGTAAGACATGTTAATGGGTAATATTGCTCGAATAAATTGAGAAAGCCTTTATGTGAAACGTGGATTGTATGAACATGATTAACTGACGCATGACGCATGATATCAACTGTCAAGCACACTCTGTGGTATTAATTGCATGAGAAACTTTACGAACTTGAACTGATTGACAATACGTGCATAACTATAGGATTTGACTGATTACTTTTGAGCGCATAATATTAGCATACCGAGCAAACCAAGGTGAGTTCACACAGCCAAGGCATGGGGTTCCCAGGGTGGGAATGGGATTTATTTATTTATTTGTACTTCTCGAGATAATGGAACGTAGTGATATGATCCTCGGGTGAGGAAGGTGATTGGTTAAAATACTGCTAGACTAGTGATGCTTATAGAACTGATCTTTGCACACACGCCGGGATTGGCTGCGATAATATGACTCATCTTCGCACACATGCCAGGGTTGGCTGCGATAATATGACTAATCTTCGTACACATGCCTAGGAAGGCTGCGAACTATACACTAAAACTTCGCACAGGTGCCGGGTGGCCGCGATACAACCATACCTAGTCTAGAATACTTGAGAACTTTCTCTAATCATCGCATACATGCCTAGAGGGCTGCGATACGAACTATTACAATACATGACTTAATGAACGAATACAATGCTTACTACACTGTTACAAATACCGAACTATAAACTGTGAACTCGCTCAACTAGTTTGTTGATCCTCTGTTACATGCCTTGCAGGTTGTTAGATATTTGGAGCTTGCACAAGGAGGAGCAGGTCGTTGTGGAGCATGGATCATGAATGCTTAATTAAACACTTATGACACTTCATACATTACTATTTACTTTGGGTTTACTTACATGCTTCCGCTACTTAATCAATGTTTGGTTTTGAACATCAATCATGTCGTGATGAATTACATTATCTACTTTTATTATTAAATGCTGTGTTCGATATGATTGGTGGCTTGATCCTGGTCAGTCACGCTCCCAAGCGGTGATACTCCACGTGTGGATTTTGGGGGTGTGACATGTTTGTTTAGTATTAGTAAATATCGTGTTTTATAAATTTAGAACTTGGCTGAAAAGTGTAAAAGGGCTTAAAAATATACATTAAAAACTATACACGCTTACGCACATCAAAGGCAGATTACATCTCCCCAACAAAAGGTTATTCTCTCCTCCATCTCCCTTACAACTCTTGCCCTTCTACTCCCTATCTCTAAATTATACTTGCACTTATAACTATCTTTACCATACAAGATACTGACTTGAGCGTCGGAGTGCCCTCGGGGTGAACCCCCTCGGGCCCTCTAACTAGCATGCATGACTAAAAGTCAAACCCAAGTGCCCACACGAATAATGTGCATCCGTCGCCACCGAAGTGAACGAAACCGTTATGTATAATAATGTGCATCCCTCGACACCGAAGTAATCGAGACCGTAAAGTATGTTAACTTAATAATACTCCGTCGAGTGGTGTGCTATTCCTATAGCGCTATAATTGTTAAGGTGGGCTAGCTAAGTTAATGAAAAGTAGCATGTATGTATTCTAGCATAAACCAAAGCATAACAAATAGCATGTATGGCGGTTGAGTGAATAAATATGTTTGTGTGATTTGTGTATTTTGGTAAGTTAAACATGTTACACCCAAAAGTGCATTAAAGCGAAAAAAGGGTCAAGTGTACTCACAATATTGCACATTCTTTCCGATTATCCGTGAGTGACGGCCGTGAGTTACGAGTTGTTGGAGAATAAGGATTAAATGGTAAGGTTACATGATGTTTAGGAAGCGATGAGATTCGAGATTTAGAAATTAAGTATCAAAAGTATGTATACCAAGATAATGTCTAGTTCTAATAGCTCATTTATGACACCATATCAGGTGGTTTCATGGGTCCCAAATTGCCCATTGGAATCATAGCAAGTAACTTATAATCTTAGATATCTTAGCGTAAGTTTATGACGAACAATCATGACTCGAATGTCATCACAAATTCAGCCATGTTTTATATAGATACGTATAGTTCATATAGTAATAATAACATCCTAAAACTAAGTCCAATCATAGATTATCATGTAGTATCATGTATGTCAAGCATGGAGGTTAAAACCTCATTATATGATTCACTACTACACAAACCATCACGAAGATGGTTCAGAGGGTCATGAATAACAAGAAAATAAATCTATTCTAGCAAGTCACAAGAGTGTTCACAAGGTTCAAATGAAGGAGTGGAACTTAGTTTGAAAAGCCAAAACTTCCATTTGTTCACACTTCACAAGTCATAAGTTCATCAGATGGAAGATGATGTCTTGTGCTTGCTTTCATCATTCAAATACCATGTATAAACTGAATTAAAATGGGTGTTTGAACCCAAAACTTTGATGGAAATCACTTCAAGACAAACCCACAACCATGGACTAAGTTGTGAGCTTGGTGGGACAAGGTTCCACCAAGTTTCTATAAGAACATGAAGATACAAAAAGATAAAAACAAGCAGAATTTAAAGTGCACTTTGGACCTCAAAAATGGTGAGATTTCACCTTAGTTTGCCCAAGCAAACTTGTGAAAACCTTCCTAGAGGTTATACAAGTGTTTTAGAAGAAGAAATGAGAAGAACATAGTAGAAGAAGTGAGTTAAAACTCACTTAGAATGGCTGGAACTTTCTGCTCAAAACTTGCGAAAATTCAGTGAACTAGACAGCGTTTTGGAGTGTGTAAAATGTTGGTAAAGTGAAAAAATGAATAGGAAAGTGTTGTATTTATAGGGAGTAATCAGGGTTTGAGTTAGGTGAGTATTAAATAGGGTTAGTTGGGAGTTAATCCATTAAAAAGCAAAAATATTAAGCGAATAGATGGCTGAAAATGAATGCTGTAACTGAACAATCAGCTATCTATGTCCATTTTTGGGGCCTATTTGATGACTAATCTATTAACTTAAAAAGGGGAGATGATAGTAAAAAAAGGACTAAAGTGGCTGCCATATTTCCGATCGCAAGGCTAGATAGCCTTTAATGTTCTTGTTTTTTTTTTTGACATTTAAGATGTATATTTGAGGTGTTTGTTATGTATTTATGATGTATGAATGTATAATCAACATGTGTCATGACCTATTATGTGAAATAAATATATTTTAAGTGAATGAAATAGAAGAAAATATGTGATTAACTAATATGTAGCAAACAAGTTTGTATAATAGGTGTTTAGGCACCAATCGAGTGACGAAAATATATAAGTTAGTCTTATAATTAAGTGATCAAGCTTTTGTATGTATGGAAGGTTTAAGATTACGAATACGCGATAGTTGTTTGCGAGTTAAACCTTCGTTTATGAGAATTATGAATTATGTATCAAACGAATGTATGTATCAAGGTATAAACATGTATAAATAATGTATATATCACATAAAAGATCAATTTTAGTACGATCAAAGTCTTAGATTTACAATGACTCGAAATAAGAAATGATTACAAAGGAAACAAGTCTCCGAAAATAGAATTACGATACAATCTTTCTAAAAACGGAAAGCTGCGAAAAAACGAGGCATTATAGGGAGACAATCCTATATAATTTTAAAATTTTCGGACAAAATATATGAAATTTTACACTTTCAACCGAAACATTGGGAGGGCGGGTGCACCCCCCACTTCACACTAAGCTACGCCCCTGGTTATCGGGTCACTTTTTTCCGGCAAAAAACCCGAACAATCCGACCCGAAAAACCTGAAACACGAAACCCGAAAAAAACTGATCACTAAACTAGAGGGGGTAAAGTGTAAAATACAGCCAAGTAAACAACAACATGATAATGACAGAAAAGCCCCTAATTAATTCAGATATTCCAATGCAATCTCTTCCCTTTGTTACCTGCTACAGAACACCTCCTCTACTCTTTCACACGCTGAAAATGTTATCGTCTTCTTCACCAAACCCTAACCCTAGCTCCACCTCCATGAACATCAATCCATCATCATCTTCAACTAGATCCACTAATCTTCTTCCATTGTTCTCCAATCCACATACTCCTCACATCACCTGCAAAACTTTACCTCAAGCCGTTACGGTTTCCAACGGTTTTTCGTCGTTTTCGTCGTGTGCGGCGGTTAATCCGGTTTCGGTTTCTGGAATCGATGAGGATGAATCGGTTCAGCTCGTGGTAGTGTCGTTTTATAAGTTTGCTGAGTTTCCTGACCATGCTGATTTGCGTAAACCGTTGAAAGACCTGTGCGAGAAGCTGGTGAGTTATCTTAACCAACGGATTAGAAGAAATTATATATTATTTATTGATATTGGTTGTTTTAGTGATGTGATTACTCATTATTGTGAAGTAATGTTAATTGATAGGGATACACAGGCAAATGTTATTGTTGTGTAATTGATTGAATGTTTATTGATAGCTAGAGGTAGGGGTGGGTGTGCACGGTTCTGTTCGGTTATTAGCATCATTCGTAACCGTAACCGTAACCGAAGTCATCGGTTCGGTTTATTCGGTTAGTTTGTTGGTTTTCGGTCCGGTTCCGTTAATTTCGGTTAATAACCAAACCAAACCTTGGCTTAAA
Source organism: Helianthus annuus (assembly GCF_002127325.2). Taxonomy (NCBI): domain Eukaryota; kingdom Viridiplantae; phylum Streptophyta; class Magnoliopsida; order Asterales; family Asteraceae; genus Helianthus; species Helianthus annuus. The sequence continues at coordinate 170,516,550 of NC_035447.2, read as the reverse complement.
TTTTTGTTTAAAAATACATGTAATGGAGGTATAAATACATGAAATAGAGGTATAAAACATGTCACGGATGTATAAAAGCTAGAAATATATGAAGATTTAAATGATTCGGTTCGGTTCGGTTAATTTCGGTTAAACGATGGTACAAAAAATACACGTTAACCTATTTTCAGTTCATTTCGGCTTGGTTTTGTCGGTTTTTTGGTTCGGTTTTGGTTAACGGTTCGGTTATTGCTCACCCCTAGCTAGAGGTGCTCTGTGCATGCAAGGAGTTTTTGATATATGGAGTGTTATTGTAGAATCATTGTGGTACTAAAGTTCATATATCTGCTGCAGTAATTATTGAGATGTATGCTTATCACTTTTGATCTTTTTGACATTCAAGTTTAACTGCATATAGTTTGTGGAAATGAACTGTTCAGTTATAGACTTATAGGGGTTGTTTGGATAAACAGAATACGGATTATGTTATTCTTTAATCTCTATTTTAGCCTAATTTGAGGGACTTTATGACCAGGCTTCACATAACTTCAATCACTTTCACAAAGAATGTCATTTTCGGCCATCTTCTCAATTAATTCCTTAAATAGTCACAATTTGCCAAACACTCGGGACTTTATTACATTTTCAAATTAAAGAAGCACATTATCTTCTGGTCTTCTACAACCTACTTTCTTACAGTTGAATATTTAATTATGAGCATTTAATATCACAAACTTGCTTTAAAAACACACTTTCAAACGCCCCGTAATGTCTTGTGCATAAGCAAATCTGCCATAACTCTGCATCAATAAAGATTGATTTGTTTCACACAATGGCCTTTATTAGTTCTGTTCATTGCATGGCCGGCCCTGAAGGTGGGCGGGAAGGACCACCGGCCAGGGACCGAAGGGCACGTTATTTTTTTAAAAACTCCGATATGTATATGTAAAAATAAAAAAATTAATAGGATATACCCATACAAACACCAACATAGGCCCACTTACAAAACTATTTTTATGGTTTAGATTAGTTATTAGCCCATTAACATTCCTTTAATGAGCTCAATACCCAATTTCGTTAAGGCCTAAGGGCACATTTTTTCGAGCTCGAACAGGGTACATGAATTCTCAGAGCCGGCCTCATTGTTTTATACTTTCATGACCCTGTCTATCCTTGTTAATCATACTCCTCAGGCCCTCACCGAACTTATACTTTTCAGTACATTTCAGGTGGCATCATTCTTGCACCAGAGGGAATCAATGGCAGCATATGTGGCATCCGGAAATCAGTTGAGCAAGTTCTTGACTTTATTCAGTCTGATGATCGCTTAAAGGGTCTCCGACAAATAGAGTCACCTGTAAGCCCTGAAGAAGAAGCTATCCACCATGGACATACAAGCAGTTCTCCACTCGCTGCTGGAGAAGATGCACCGTTTAGATGGGACCATGTGAGGGTGAAACTTAAAAAAGAGGTAATTAGTTTTGTAGAGTTATGTTGGAGGGAGAGATTGTTTACTAATGATTTATTTAGCTATTTATTTAACCATAAAATAGCGGGATTTTAGTTTTTATTTTTCTAAATATACATATAAAAACAACGTATTTTGATATACATATAAAATATTTCTATAATTTTCTTCTAGTGTATTGCTAAATATAAAATAGTGCCCGCTATTTCATCGCTATCACTACGTAGCGTATAGGTGGTTTGTCGCAATCGTCTGCTATTCGCTATTAACAACTACACCATGGACACATTTGGCATGTTTCCCTTTTGTTGCAAAATTTATATATCTGACCCATTTGACTTTTTATTCCTTGGATGCCTTCCAACCCTTTTGTTGGTGCATGGGTCGTAATTTCTACCTCCCTAAAATTTATTTTTGGTGCAGATAGTTTCGCTTGGAATGCCGTCTGTATCACCTAATGAAAGAGTTGGGACTTATGTCAGCCCAGATGAGTGGAATTCATTGATCAGTGATCCAGATACGGTAATTCTCTCCATTTGACCGATAGCTAGGGCTGCAAACGAACTGAACGAACGTGTTCGTTTGTTAAGAAATATACGTGTTCACGAACTGTTCATGAACACTTACCGAACGGGATTTTATGTTCATGTTCGTTTGTGTTTGTTAATTTTAGGAAACAAACGCGTCGATGAACACAAATGAGCACAAACTAATGTTCATGAACACAAATGGAAACAAACGAACACAAACAAGCGTTCATGAACAGAATATATAATACACCGACACTTGTTAAATATTTTATTTGTCGGAATTTTGAAGTATTTAAATAAAATCTAAAAAATAAAAACATTAATGAGCTATCGAACATACACGAACACGTTACCGAACGTTCACGAACATAAATGAATGAACGCGACGCGACCTCTGTTCATGTTAGTTCATTTAACTAAACGAACGAAATTTCTTGTTCGTGTTCGTTTGTTTAATAAACGAACGAACACAAACGAACTTCCCGATGAACGGTTCACGAACTGTTCGCCAAACGTTTGGTTCGTTTGCAGCCCTATTGATAGCTGGTTATTTTCCTGTTTACGTATTCTATCGGGCTATCGCCAACTTTATTACTCTACTTGGTTTTGGAAAATTCATGAAACAAGGGGTGATCTTGGGAACAACATTGTAGGTTACTTTTTGCCAACTAGAATTGAAACAAACTTAATTATATGGATGTTCTCTTAGGTTGTTATTGATGTGCGCAATGACTATGAAACAAGAATTGGCAAGTTTAAAGGGGCAGTTGATCCACGTACCACAGCTTTCAGGGAGTTCCCATCATGGGTCGATGATCAATTATCTGGCAAACAAAATGAGGGACAGAAATCTCCACCTCGTGTTGCAATGTATTGTACAGGTGGTATTCGCTGTGAAAAAGCCTCAAGTTTCCTTCTCAGCAAAGGGTTTAAAGAGGTAAGTGTAGCTTACACTTTTAACTCTAAACTTAATCTTAAAGTTGGTTGATCTTGGTTTTGTTTTATATATGACGGGTCAGACGGTCAAAATGAATAAGAAAGGCTTAAAAGGAAACTGGTAAAACTGGTCCAAATTGTATTATTAAGTTATAACCTTTTATAGCTGTTTTATCTAAAATACTAGATCATTATTGAAATTCTATCTTTAATCATATTTGACACCGATTGATTGTAGAAAATTAAGTTTTTATTTTATTTTTTAATTTTTTTAAATAAAAGTGTTTTTGGGTGAGCCTGGCCTACACTAAAAAATTAGCAGTTTTGACTAGGGCTGCAAACGAACTGAGTGTTCGTTTGTTAAGGAAATATATGTGTTCACGAACTGTTCATGAACACTTACCGAACGAGATCCTCTGTTCGTGTTCATTCATCAAGGAAAACAACATGTTCACATTTGTTTGTTAATTTTAGGTAACGAACGCAAACTAATGGTCATGAACACAATCGAACACAAACTAATGTTCATGAACACAAATGAAAACAAATGAATACAAACAAGCGTTCATGAACATAATACATAATATAACGATACTTATAACTTATTAAGTATTTAATTTGTCAGAGTTTTGAAGGATTTAAATAAAATATAAAAATTAAAAGCACCAACAAACTATCGAACATAAACGAACCAATTTTTTTGTTCATGTTCGTTCATTTAACTAAACGAACCAATTTTTTTGTTCGTGTTCGTTCATTTATTAAACGAACGAACACAAACGAATTTCCCGCCTAACAGTTCACGAACTATTCGCCAAACGTTCGGTTCGTTTGCAGCTCTAGTTTTGACCCGTTATTGACCTGCCCGGTTTGATGTTATATGTGGAAAATTGGAATAATATGATTTTGTAATCATATTTGACATACTAACTATTTATAAAATGTTTAAAAAATCAATACAAAATGTGTTTCGCGATTGAACCAAAAGAGCTCGTTTTGAGTTGTTTATGAAGGTTTTTCGGTGTATTTCTTGTGGATGGTATTCACAACACATTTTATTTTATTAGGTCTACCATTTACAAGGTGGGATACTCAAATACCTAGAGGAAGTCCCCAAAACCGAGTCTCTTTGGGAGGGCGAGTGCTTTGTGTTTGACAAACGAGTTTCCGTCAAGCACGGGCTGGTGCCGGGAAACTTCAAACTATGCTACGGCTGCAAGAAACCCGTGAGCGACGCTGACATGGAATCGCCAGAGTGGGAATATGGTGTTACGTGTCCCTACTGTTATGCTTCAAAATCCGAGGAAGAGAAAGAACGCGCTAGAGCAAGACAAAGGCAGTTTGAAGAATGGGGCGTGATCGGTGGGCCCGACAAAGGTCGTAGGCCAACTAAAACAAGGGATGCTAACAACACGGGTGGTGCTCAAATGTCAAGGTCGGCGTGACGATGACTAAAGTCAACCATGCCATGAACGGGTTTATTTTTTATTTTATTTTTTCTTCTGTAGTTTGGTAGTTGTAACTGTATTTGAATGGGGCCAAATAACGGGCTTATGAGGTAAAAGATTGGCATCAATACACTTAATGCTGTGAACTATAATTTTTGTTGCATTTCGGCATATCAAATTATTTTGAGACTCTTTTCTGCTGTTATATGTAACGATTCTCGTTGGGTTGGGTTGACCTGCAATTGTCCGTAAGTTCAGTCCGGTTATATCGGTCAGCTACTTGGTTATACGTGCCTAGCTGAAACTGGATAATCTATTATTTTTTAAAACTATAATTTTTAGCATTGGTTATATCGGGTTATCAGTTTTCTTTGCTCAATCCTGTTAGGATCGAACTCTCTCACACACAAACTCGGACCACACACACTTTCTGCTCTCACAATCTGCCACAATCAAGAATACAAGGATTTACGTGGTTCGGTCTAAACTGACCTATGTCCACGGGTAACTAGGAGTTTATATTTCTTGGTGAGGTACAAAGATTACAATACAAATGAATCTCTTATATAGAGATTGAAGAAAGAGAAAGAAGGTCACAAACATGATCCGGGAATAATGGGGAACAGAGAAGATTGGATAACCCTATCTTTTTATCCTCTTATCCTTTGATCAGAAAAGCATTTCTGATGTCCACTTGATCAGGTGGCTTAATACTCAACAAATCCTAGGTTAAATATTAAAACTAAATATAAAGAGAATTTTTGTTTATAAATTTTCATCAAAGTGTAGAACTAACTTACAAGAGTTTGTTTGTTTGTAGAAAAAGATAAGAGGTATTCATGAATTGGACAAGCCTAAAAAATTGTTTGTTTGTACTTTCAATGCATGATTTTCTATATATTTATTTTCGGATATAATTAATCCAAGTTTAGTGCTCGTCATAGTAATAAATGTGAGTGTTGGACGAAAAGGGTTTCTAAAATCACATCCTAGGAAATTTTAAAAAGAGTTATTATATGATGAGTTGTTCGAATAGCGATCATGCTTTAGCTTTAGACGTGGTATCTTCCTACTAATATGAATACGTTCACATGACGTTTGCATCTTGTTGAGATATCGTACATACGACACACCACTTTATGTAAATGCAAAGTCAAATCTCATGTATAAACATTAACTAGATAAAATATACGTTGTGGAATAAAAAATAAGCACTAAACACCAGGTGAACGCATATAGTGTTAGGATAAAATACAAACAATTTTTAACAGCCGTTGGCGAATGATACAAATAACTAGAGTAATTAATAGTATGCGCTAGCAAGAGTAAATATTATTACACAACAATTTTATAATAGTGTAATAAGGATAACTCTAGTAACTAAAGCACAATTAATTTGGCTATTCATACCATTCGCATGTTAAGCCCGGACTTGTAGTGAATATCATCCCAACACATCTAATATTGATCACTTCCCGTGATAAGATATAGGTTATCTGTCCGTCATATATTGAAATTCTCGTAACGTATAAAACAAAGTTAGATAAATCTAAACAGAAGCAACTAATATCTTGCCATTTTCATGAAACATCACGTAAAACAAGCGTTGAAGGAGATTGTTAATAACTAAATTAGACAAATGAACAAGTTACCACATACAATACTAATATTTATCATTAGGCTATAGGGTGTGGTCATGACCCTCATGACCATCATGACCCTCCATGTTAGTGCCATGTAACCCACCTCTAATCCACCATCCAAAACCACTACCCTAAGGGTGTGGTCATAACTCAAACCACTAGCCCCTTATTTTATTAATTTATTTTTGTCTAAAGAAAAAATGAAATGATTTGTTGAAAAATAGAAAGGAGGACCATGGTTGTCATGGTTTAATCCATGCAAACCATGGTGGATCAATCAAGGGGGTGGTGTAACCTTCCATTCATGTTCCTAGGTGGCAAATCATGTCCCAACCATGATCCCCACACCCTATAGCCTTAGAAATAGTATAAAGTGTAAAATCTTAGAAGGAAGTGTTTGGAGAGAATAACAAACTTCAAATTTTAGTGGTGCAAAGAAAACATTGGTGAAAGCTACAATAAGCACACCGCGAGTCGCGTGATGAAACAGATGAAAGATATGCTAGCCGCTGCATCTAGCTCTAATGTAACCGTACCGTAGATTTGTTCGTTTTATAACAATGCAAATCCTGATAGTGAACCGGGCAGTGGCGGACCCATAAATTATTTGTTAGGGGTGCGGAGAAGGTGTTCAACCACATTTTCAAGGAGTGCGGTCGGGTTTTTTTGTCTAAAATATACACTAAATTTTTTTTCCAAGGGATGTGGCCGCCCACCCTGGCCAAAGGGTAGGTCTGCCCATGGAACCGAGTGATCTGGATACTGGGCTTAACAGGCCTTGTTGCCTTGTAGGGCAGCGGCCCAAAAGCTACCATCTCGGCATCTCCTTCTCATTTAATGGATTTTCTTTCCATTTTTTAAACTAATTTCCTTTTCACCGGTTTCCTTTATTAAATTTTAGACTTTAGAATTTTTTTTTAAATTAATTAATCTTTACCTTATATAAGTTTATCTAATTAATAATTTAAGTTTAAAAAAAATCTATAATCAAATCTTATCCAAAATAGAATAGTTTTCGAACTCATTTATCAATCTAAAAAAATATATTATTGTTTATTTTAATTTAGAATTCAAATTTTCGTTTGTTAAAAAAAATACAACCCCTTCTTCTCCCCTTACACAAATCAAGGCTGCCTGCAGCAATCGAATAGGTTTGGTTTTGTTTCAGTTATTTATATTGTTATAACTATGTTATTATTTGATCACTTGTATAGAGAACAAATATTATTAAAAGTTACTCATCTGTGGTGTTTCTGTTTCATAGCCTATGTGTACTTGATCCATAATCTAACAATAATAAAGTGAAGAAGAATTTGCACTTGAGTATTAGTTTGATACGTTAAAGGTCGGTGGCGGATATAGAAAATCCTTATAGAGTAACGTTTCAAAAAAGGGTGACGAAATTGAAAAAAAGGGCAAAAAAATCATTTTTTTCCAAAATTTACACTACCACCATCAAGGGGTAGCGGGGGCCAGGGGCGGATCCAGGGGTGTTTTGGGGGTTTCCCAGGAACCCCTCGGTTTGGAAAAAATAGAAAAAATTAGTGGAAATCTTGTATGATTTAGAAAAAAATTGTGAGAATTAGTGAAAATCTACCAAAAGGAACCTGGTGGAAAACATTCCTAGATCTGCCACTGGCGGGGGCTACCCCTTACTATAAGGTAGGTCCGCCCTGTTAAAGGTTGAGGATGTCGTGTTTTGAACTTGTTCTGTACAGTTTTGAAGTTATTGTTTCGTCTACTCGTCTTATATATTCATCTTTGGTCATTCCATATGTAGCATTCGGATGTTTTTTCTGCGGTTAGAGGGACACGTTACATCGGTTTATCATTATTTGTTGTGTTACATAGGTTTTTTCTATGTGTTATTATTTGATCATTTGTATAGAGACCAAAAAATATTATCTACAGTTAATGCTTTTGTTATGCTAAAACAAGTTAAAAATCTGTAAAGTTATATATGTTTTTTTTTTTTTTTTTTAATTTTTTTTTTATGTTTAGCTCAGTGATTCATTAACTGATAAACACATATATGTTTCACTAATTAAGTTCAAAAAAAAAAAAATATTATCAGATGGAACGAAAGCTGATTGCGTGTGGTACTCAGTTCCCTCCCCTATCGGCAAACTACCCATGGTTGGTCGCTCAGAACCTCGACGGCAGTAGATACCAGACTTTTTACAGGATACCTGACCAGCTGTACCATTACAACTGTCGAATACCCGAGTTACTCGGTAGACTTATTCGCGGACATTCTCACGGTTGGGTGATTCTCTCAAAGAAGAACACGTGGTCGCTTTGGAACCCAGCGACGTCTAAGCTCATAAACCTCCCCCCCTTGAGTTTAAACGCTTCGGAATCTGTTGGACAATGTTGTTTGTCGTCCCCACCTGATGATCCGACGTCAGTTCTCCTGTTGACGATAACTGGAGAACGTACCTTTGTGTTTTGTCAGCTCGGGTATAAACTAGACCGGTTAACATGGACAAGAAGGCCGTACAACAGGCAGCTGGCGAGAATAAACGGCCGTTATGACGGCATTTTACAATGCCCAACTTCTTACAATGGTAAAGTATACGCCTTGTGTAATAACGGTGAGAGTCTCATACAAGTTGACATTAGAGTTAACGATTCACAACCAGCGGTACAACTTTCGCGAGTTGGGAAATGCCCTTCCCATACCGTCACCACGCATTTTCCCATATCGATACCGTTACTGAAAGGATCAAATACGGAATTGTTCTATATTAGAGTAGCTTTTAAAGAGGTCACAAGTCTTTGGGGGGTTACAAGAAAAACACTTGGTAATGTGTGTTTGTTTAGACGGAATGTCGCTAGTATGATGTGGGAAGAAATGGTAAACCTCAAAGGCGCCGTATTTTTCGTAGATCTTTCTGGTGATTGCTCTATTTATTACAGCCGTGTGTTTGCGTCTGAGTTAGAGGGTTATATACACATTCGCGATGAAATGGGCAATATGATGTACTCGTACAATATGGAAGACAAAACCATTTCCGTTTCTTCTATCGCTTATTCGCCAAGTCATGTCTCGTTGTGGGAATGCAGGTAGTAATTATGAGAAAATTACGAAAATAGCCAAGACTTGGGTTGAATTACGAAACTAGCCCCCTCATGCATCCTTGGAGTGGCGCATCACGGATTCAAATGCGCGGGATGCGTCTGGAAGTCTTGGGATGCGTCTTTGAAGCGAAACCCAATAGAAAATGGACACGTGGCGGCAGACTCCTCCAAGGGGTAGGCAGACTCTTCCAAGGGGTCAGGCAGACTCTTCCAAGGGGTCAGGCAGACTCTTCCAAGGGGTCAGGCAGACTCTTCCAAGGGGTCAGGCCTGACGCCTTGGATCTCACACTCGGAGGAGGCTGCCTGACTCATTGGTGGAGTCTGCCTGACCCCTTGGAGGAGTCTGTCTGACCCCTTGGAGGAGTCTGCCGCCACGTGTCCATTTTCTATTGGGTTTCGCTCCAAAGACGCATCCCATTGTTTCCAGACGCATCCCGTGCATTTGAATCCGTGATGTGCCACTCCAAGGACGCATGAGGTGGCTATTTTCATAAGTCAACCCTGGTCTTTGGCTATTTTCGTTATTTTCTCATTTTAATTTTATTTTTGTCTTGATTTTTTTTTTTTTTTTGTATTTTGCTGACATTTATTGCCTGTAGGTCAAAAGTTGATGATGAAGATTCTGAGTTAACATGTGATTCCGAAAAAGAAGAGGATAAAAACGGTACGATAGATGTAAGATCACCTACATACGAGGAGGTTGAATTGAACGAAACACGCCTGCTTAATCTTCCGTTTCATCTTTTGGAGATGATAACGGATCGCTGTATTGGTGTTGAATACATGTACTTTCGTGCTACATGCAAACGTTGTCGTTTAGCAGCCCCTTTGATACGATGGAGCGACAAAACAACATCAAGGAGATTACACAACTATTCGTTAACGTCGCCATGGCTAATGGTGGTAGACAAGAATAAGGATCTCGGCACTATCAATCTTATAGATCCGGTGTTTGGTGACAAGTACTATATGAAGCGATCAAGAGTGTTTATTGATCGCGACAAAATACTTTGTTCAAGGTTTGGTTGGTTGTTGTTTTATAGCGGTGCTTATATCCTGTCGTTCTATAACCCTTTCACGAGTGAGATCCGTAAGCTTCCATATACGCATCTACATTTCGATAGCTTATGTTTCTCTGCGCCTCCTACTTCCCCTGACTGTATGGTTGTTGGATTTTATACAAGAAGTAATGATGTACGTGTTTGCATCCACTTTGTAGCACGAGAACAACCCTGGCGTACGATTCAGTTGGATTTTGGTGGGGCCCCTCTGCGTCACTTTCGTTTTCCAACGTTTTGTGGCCGAGATCTTTATGTCCTTTGCGACAAGGGCCAGGTTTGTGTTTTAAAAAACTTACGCAATTTCCAACGTTACAATGTCAAGAAAGTTGGACCGGAAAGAATTTGTGAAGGAGACTATTTTCTAGTGAAACGTGATCAACAACTTTTACTAGTCGTTGTAGGCGAATGTATCGTGGAGGTATTCAAGATGAATGATCATACGAAAGGTTGGGAGAAAGTAAACTGCTTAGGAAGGTACACAATCTACATTGGTGACACAACGTGTCTCTGCGTTGAAGCTAAAGCGCGTGAAATGGAGAACGCCGTCTTTTTTCCGCGACTGCATTCTAGGGATGGAAATGTGGTGTTCTATTCACTTGAAACATGCAGGTATCACATGTTGAATGGCAAAAACGTTGAAGAAATTGTCGGGGTTGGAAGGGAACACACCTACCCGCACGCCTGGATTGAACCAAGTTGGTCGTAGCTTTCGTTACTATCTTTTTGATCATTTATACGTTATAACTAGTACAAAAACATAAATGAGTTATGCCTGTGATTTGATTAAGTCTTTTTTCTTATAAATAATGACATTTTTCATTCATCGATTTTTTATTAAAATGGTCACCATTTCATTCAGTGATTAGCGGCTTTAAGAAGATTGTTACATGAAACGGCAACTTTTAAGAAGATGGTTCAGCGGCTTTATGATATGAAAACCTTTGTATGGTTCAGCGGTTTTGATGAAAGTTGTGGTTTTATTCAGTGGCTTTAAGAGGCAAGGCAGAAAAGACCTCTCTGTCATTTTAACAAACACCTTGTGTGCAAATTATTTTCTTTTAATTCTTTTAAGCTTGACGTAGACTACCAACAGGCCCTTGAGTACTTAAGTATCTCTCTTCCAGACTTTGATATTGGCGGTTTCTATAATATGGACACCGCCCCCCCAAAGCCACAAAAAACTTTGGCGAATGCCCTATTTGACAAAATCGCTCGGAGTCTGGGAGAAACATTCGATTTGTCTCCCCGCCAGAAGGCGGTGATTGAGTGCTTGAAAGGCCCCCATGCGCAAGATTTTTTGACTGTTATCCCGATCGAGGGGCTGGGGCAATGCATGTCGGCTGTTGAGTATAGGGCTATCCTCAAATACCGGCTGATGATCCCTATGTATTCAGAAGATGAAACCTGCCCAATTTGCCGTAAAGCCTGCATGGATAAATACGGGGAGCATGCTATTCATTGTAAGGAGCTCCCTGGTTTCAAATATCGGCACGACTGGGTGAGAGATGTCTTGGGGGACATCTTGAGGAGAGCTGGGATTTCTGCCAAGAAGGAGGCCCCTGTGAATTTCCTTACAGATCCGATGGAAGGGAGATCTACATTAAGACCAGCGGATCTGCTCGTTTTTGGCTGGGCGGGAGGGAAACATGCTTGTGTGGATCTCACAGGAGTCTCCCCCTTAGCTGGTTTAAGGGAAAGCGGGTTTGTAGCAGGACAGGCTATAAGGAAAGCGGAATCTAAAAAGGTGGATAAACACGCTAAAGCATGTGCTGATAACCAACATGCATTTGTCCCCTTCGCCTTCGACACCTTTGGCTCCCTAGCTCCAGAAGCTATCCGTTTGTTGACTAGGGTACAAAAGGTTGTCCACAGCAGTTGCTCATCAACAGGGGGGCAGGGGTTTGTCTTTAATAGGCTAGGGTTTGCTATTCAGAAGGGGGTAGCGGCGCAGCTTGTTGCTCGCTTACCTGCGATATTGATGTAACTCGGCCAGTTGTTTATATATAAATAAATAAACGTGTTGGAAGATAAAAAAAAAAAAAAAAAAAAAAAATCAAACATCTTTAACAAAAAAAATGGCACTGAACCAACCTCACAAAGTAACAGCAACTAAAGCCACAAGCACAGTTTTGATTAAAGCCAAGCAACAACTAAAGTTCTTCAATTAACCCTCTGAATTGACAGCAAGTAAAGTCACAAAATTTATAGACCACAACAACTACGCGATTCAATCTTGAGTTTGCGACTAGGCGTTTGATTCGCCAGAATTCAAGGCTCTAAAGACGTTTGGTTCACATAATTTGTTGGAATTTGAATCTTATTCCAATCTTCAAACGTTTGGTTGACAACATGGTTGTTAATAGCGAATATCGACAACGGACCTATATGCTACGAAGCGAATAACGAAAAATAGTGATCGCTATTTTATAAATAGCGATACACTAGAAAAAAAAATTGAAAATTTTTATATGTAAATTGCATCAAAATACCCTTGTATATATGCTATATTACATGTATATTTAACAAAAACCTATAAATCCATCTATTTTATAGCTATATCTAATTGCTATTTACATCAACAACAAAAAAATTGTCGCTATTAGCGTCACTTGGTCACTTCGCTACATAGAGCGCTATAGCAGTCACTATATCCGCTATTGACAATTATGGTTGAAATAGTATTGGAATTGGAATTTGGCGTGAATTCCTTTACATTCCTCTACCTAAAGGAATTCAAATTATTTCCTATACGTGAAAGAATTCAACTAAATAATATCTGACCGTTTCAACCTGAACCATTTCAACCCACATATTTTGACCCGAACCATTTCAACCTGCAAATCAACGATTCAAAATACTTACACATCCACTATCACAATATTTCAAACAATTCAAAACCAAATTGTTCCAAGATAAGACAACAATTCATACAATAATCTAACCTAACAACGATGCTAGTATCAATCAACTATTCAACCACCAAACCCATACAAAGTTCTTCCCTGCCTCTTCAACGCATAAACAACATCCATCGCCGTCACCGTCTTCCTCCTCGCATGCTCCGTATACGTAACAGCGTCACGAATCACATTCTCCAAAAATATCTTCAAAACTCCACGTGTCTCTTCATATATCAGACCGCTGATCCTCTTCACTCCACCTCTTCTAGCCAGCCTCCTGATCGCCGGTTTTGTGATTCCCTGAATGTTATCCCGGAGAACTTTCCGGTGACGCTTTGCTCCGCCCTTTCCCAGCCCCTTTCCTCCCTTTCCGCGTCCAGACATTGTTAGATTCAACAAATTCAACAGAAGCTAACTGGATTTTCGGTTTCTGGAAAGAAATTGTTTGATTGAAACTGGATTGTGAATTAGGGTTTATAAAGGGTAGAATTGGGGATTTTGAATTTTAAGCGGTCAATGTAGATATATGATCGACGGTGGAGATTACAGATCCGTGTTATGAGGTTTAGATCATTGTGAGCCGTCGATTGGGCAAGTGGTGAATCGATGACGTGGTATTTATTTTTGAGGTTATTTTGATTGAAAACTAGTGGGATTTCTTCCGTGTTGTGTGGCCGGAATGGTACCGCGCGGTAGTTTACCGCGGTAGTTTATTAGTTTACCGTGATAGTTTACCGTGATAGTTTACCACGGTAGTTTTAGTAACAAATAAGATTCTATTTGTTATCATGGATTTTTGTGGCCAACAGTTTGTCGTACCCAATTTGTAGTACACAATTTGATGGCCAGTAGAAGACGAATGACAAGCACATGTATTTGTGCTTTGAATTCACCAATTTGATGGCAAGGTTTGTTGCTTCGGTAAATTACTACCGTAAGTAGGATGACAAATAAATTACTATTTGCAGCCATTAAATTTTTTGCACAAAATTTGTTGTCGTACACAAATTTGTGGTAGACAAAACTTGAGTAGTAGACAAAACTTAAGTACCCCATGTGGTACTTAATTGGATTTACCAATTTTAGTGCAAATTTTGTCTATGCAAAAGACACCTTACGAAGTGTTTTGTAATTATTCAACATGATTACAAATTTGTTCGTAGATTCATTTTGCAAATAGAAACATGTATAGTTTCGATAAATGACAAAAGATGTCATATATGATTCATGTAAATTGAATTCAATTTGTAAATTGGATTCATTTTTTGATTGTTTATTACTACAATTTTTTATTGAGTAAATCATTTGATTTCGATAGTAGTTAATCGATTGTTGTTTGTTTATGTTTATAAAACAGATGTTTAAAAATGCTTAAGGAGAGATTATTGTAAATATTTAGAAGTAATTTAACAGTTAGAATAAAATATACCTTTTCTTCCTTATCCGGCTAAGTAAATCTTTAATTTGATTTTTCCAAGTGACCAACCCAGCCAATTCTTCCCTACGGCCTTCTGCCTTAACGGTACTCTTGTGGCTCCAGGGCTCCAGGTTTTAGTAAAACATTAAAGATGAACATGTTGGATAAAGAAAACTGATATTTTTATTCATAACTGTTCTTCCCTAAGGAAGAACTTCTTGATATTTACATAACCCTCTCCTTTAGCAAGGAGTCTACTCGCTTCTACACATTATAGTTTAACAAAGAAAGATTGAAAGGAAAAGATACGGAAGATGAGATGCCTAAACTAAGAGAATTCAACTTCTTTATATAGTAGAAGTGAATTTTACAAAAGACCATTATAGCCCTTAGTTAATCGTCATGGATGACGTTTATTTAGTCGACAAACCCATGTGTTGGGTCCAGTTCTCGAGTGTCTTCGTCTGAAGAATAGCTGCTTTTTCCAGCCGAGGCTTTGTTTTCTTCTGAAGAAGATGCTTCACAATATTCGCACTGATATTTTTCGATAGTGCGTTGTAACTTTTTGCAAAGTTGTTTTTTAGTGACGGGGCCCGCTTCTATTTTGTTGAAAATAATGCGTTGCTCCATTCTTTCTAGAACTTCTTTTTCATGTAGAGGTAAAGGAGTTCCACTATAGCTGGTAATTATGCAGTTGGTGCTGCAATAATTTACCTTATTAAAGCTTCCTGCTTTAATTTTTTGCAGGTTGTTTAGGATTTGTATAAATCCTTTTGTTCGAATATCAAGCCAATTTTCATAGTCTTCAACTTCATTCATAACCCTTGAGGGGTTGACTGTTCTTGTTTTGGCAATACCAATTTCTAAATGATGGTAACTTGGAAAGGAATTTCCTTGATACCAGTCAGGGAGTGTAGAACACTTAATGAAGATATTGGCATCTCTTGCTACAGCAATTTTCTTGCGAAAATGTTTAATAGCTTTCTTCACTCCTTCAGATAAATTACTTATTTCAAGTAAATTAGGAGAAGGGTAAATGAACTTTGCTAATCCAGCAGAAAATGCTAGAGAAACTAGTTATGGGCTTGCACCTTTAAAGGTATTTCTTTTTTCCCGCAGTTTGCTGAGTATCGGGTGGCTTCTTGTTGGGCTTGTAATAAAGACCCATATTTTTTGAAGGGATAGTCAGTTCTGTCAACATAATTCTTGACTACAGACCAATCTTGATATATTCCTCTGTGTTCGCCATCAAAAATAACGTAAAATCTTGAGTTAAGATTTTCTGCTGTTTGAGCGACTTGAGAGTAACTTGGTCTGAGAGAGACCTTTGCAGTTTTTGGCAAACTGTCAGCCATCAACGGATTTGATATGCCTTTACCAGAGCCGTTTGCTTCTGGGCTAGATGAAGATTTTAGTTCTTCATTCACTTTATTTTTGCTTTTTTCCAAAGCAACAGGAATAAACGGATTTGATTTTTCTTTACCCTTTTCCGTTTGAAAGGGAATAGATTCAGATTGTTTCCTTGCGGATTCCTGCTCTGAATTAGCAGTTGTTTCTAGACTTTCGTCATAGAGAGCTATTTGATCTTGAATAGCTTTTAATTCTATCAAAAGAATTTTTTCTTTTAGGCGTAAAGCCTTTATATTCTCCATAACTTTCAAAAATATTCTTGATGTAGTGAAAGTGATGCCGTTTGAAAATTTGTAAGTCCTATCTTATATAGGCATGAGAAAACTTTTGAGGTAGGCACACAAAGCCATTTGAAAATACGTAATTGCTTATGTAGTTTGGAATTCGCGTGTCAAGCAATCAGCTAGCACATTTTTGGCCCCCTCAAGATGCTCAATGTCGAAGGAATATCTTGAAAACCACATTTGCCATCTGACAAGACGGCCTTGTTTGTTATCTCCCGAAATTTTTGTTTTCAGAAAATAAGTAAAATTTTTGTTATCTGTCCTGACTAAAAATTTTACAGGAGTAAGATAAATAGAAAATTTAGAAATAGTATTTTTTACCGCAAGTAATTCTTTTTCATTACTGTGGTAATTTCTTTCGGCTTGTTTAAAGCTTCCAGAAGTATACTTAAATATTTCTCCTTTTTCGGTTGTTTTGGCCTTCAAAACTCCTCCCCAATAATCATGAGAAGCATGTTTCTATAATTAAGAATTCATTTTCTTTAGGAAGATAAAGTTTGGGAAAACTGGTTAAGTTTTTCTTTATCTTTTTGATATAATCTGTATCGGATTGTTTCCATTCCCATACATAATCCTTTTTTAATTTTACCTGTAAAGGTTTTCTAAGTTCTGCGAGTCTAGGAATATAGCTCTCAGCATAAGTTAAAATACCTAAAAATCTTTGAAGATGCTTTTTATCTTCTAAAGTATCAGGGAATTTATGTAGATTTTCCAAAATATGTTTTTGAGGACAATGAGTCCCTTGATCTATTTCAAGACCCAAAAAGTTTATCTTTGTTTTAAAAAGATTAGCTTTCTTTTTTGATAAAATAATTCCATATTTTTCAATTGTTTTTAAAACTGATAAAACATGAAAATAATGTTTATCTTCAGAGTTTGAGAAAACTATAATAATGTCGACATAGACGGTACAGTAATTTTCTAAACCTCTTAAAGCATTTTGCATATGTCTTTGAAATATGCTCGGTGCTTGTTTTAATCCAAAAGGAACTACTCTCCATTGATAGTGACCATCTGGGCATGTGAAAGCAGTTAGCAACTGCGATTCTTCATCTAGCAGTACCTGCCAAAAACCATTTTTGCAGTCGAAACTAGAGAAATAGGTTTTTCCTCTTAAGAGAGTTAATATTTCCTGCATACAGGGAAGATTATGACTGTCGCCTTTAGTGGCTGTATTGATTGCCTTATAATTTACAACCATACGCTTCTTTCCTCTTCTTTTCTCAGCTTGGTTTTCTACTAGGAATGCTGGAGACATGTGAGGTGATTTACTAGGAATAATTAATTTGAAATCAAGTAATTCCTTAATTTGTTTATTAAATTCTTCTCTGTCCTGTGGACTGTATTTCATAGGCTTTACCCTAATGACAGTTTTAGGATCTATAAGCTCTATTGATGCTTTCATCCATTTTTTGGATTTTTCAGGATCAATAGGATTTTCTGAACAAACCTTTTCAAGTAGTTCTTCAATTTTTTTGAAACTTTTGTATTTCAAGAAAAAATATTTTTTCTAGTTTTATAGCCTCTTGGACTATATTAGTTCCAGGAATTGGTTTTATCTTTGAATCTTTTTTCATGGATTCAAGAAAATTGGGTTTTCCAATTTGAAAAGCCTTCGTAACCTTTTTAATCAAAATCATTTCTTGATTAAGATGAAAAGATATTCCGTCTAACCATTGAGTGAAAGGTCCATATAGTTGACAGAAATTATTTCCAAGAAGTAAATCCATACCTGAATCTTGTTGATAGATAGTAGGAATGGTAAATGGTTCTCCAGAAAAGTAGATTACAAGGTTTCTACACACCTTATCTAGTTTAATGATTTCTTTGTTGGCAATAATTGCCTTAATATCTTTGGGAGCATTTTCCCATAGATCATCAGGAATTACATGTTTACTTGCCAAGCAAAGACTTGCCCCTGTATCTACATAACAATGTAGAGAAATTGTTTTATATCCTTTAAAAAATATTTTTCCTTTGATATAAATTGAATTTGGATTCGTTATATTTGCTAACTCAAAATAATGAGTCTGTTTTTTGCTGTCATCATCCCCCTCATTAAAAGAGTGGTTAGAATTCATTCTGAATCTTCCGTTGAAGGTTCAGAGGATGACAATTTGTCTAATATTTCTAATGTATATACTTGTGTATAGCCATCAAAAATATTTTCAGAAGGAAAATATCCCTCGGTTTCAGCTTCCAAAATAAATTTTAATTTTTCTGGAAATTTTTGTCTGTTGGGACATTCGTTGGCATAATGTCCTTCTTCAGAACATATCCAGCTGTAAGGCCCTATAATGGTGTAGGTTTACGCCTATCTTTATCAAACACAATTATAGGCTATTGGGCTTAGCCTTGTAGTGGGTTAGATAGTAATGGAATAAGCCATGTGGGCTAATTAGTGATTTGGGCTCTTGATTGGTTAGTAATATTGTGCATTGGGCTTGGCCCAACTTGTAACTAGGCCACCCTATGTAACTATAAATAGGGTGAGCCTAGGTCATTATTAGGTTAGACAATTTTAGACACTTTTGAGAGGTTCCTTACTATTTTCGAATTCTTGTCATGTGTACCAGACGGTTCTCTAGAAACTGTGTGCACTTTGGTTAATCAATCGATTGTTTGTTCTTGTTCTTCTACACTTTTCTCAGTATTCCGCGCTTTGATTAGTGTTTGATATCCGATTGTAGTGTTCCTGGACTTACAATTGGTATCAGAGCCTAAGTAGTCTCATGAAGGCTTGGTTTAATCGGATATTATTTAAAGATCGAAGAACACGAAGAAATTTTTGAAGATCCCGAAGAACAGTTGAAAATTCATTTGTTTGATCCGTTTTTGGAAGAAATCAATTGTGTTTGCATGTTTTAAGGAGTTTATTGGTGGAAAGAATAACGAAATTTTGAATTTCGAAGATTTTGATTTGTTTCCTTGATTATTGGGATTTGATTGGCGGATTTATCTACAAAGAAGGAATTGTTGAACTGTGCAACAAAGTCAAAGTTGACTTGTGCGAACACACCAACAAACAATTGTCATCATCATTGCTTCATTATTCTTGTGCGATTGAAGCAACCGGTCTTGTGCGACTACATATTTTAACTTGTGCGATTACAACATTCCAACCTTGTGCGACTGAATTTCCGTCTTGTGCGTCTACGGGATTCTTGTGCGATCCAATAAGGTGATCTTGTGCGACCGAACCATACTTGGCTTGTGAGATTGAAGTGACATCAACATCAAACTTGTGCGACTGTGATTCTCCATCATCAACACTCATCATTTTCTCCATTCGAGTTCGTTCAACCATCAGCACACCGATACCGATTCCGCAAACCGACACTGTTCCCCGTTTGATCATCACCACCTCCTTAGAACTCTGCGACGACCACCGTGCTACCACCGAACACCGTCACCGGCAACTGCATCATCATCATTTTTCATCACACAGTTACACCATACCTCCGCTACCAACATCATCTGCAATCATCTCCGTTCATCTCCATCTCCGATCACCTCTCCATTCACTCCGTCACCGTAAACCGACAACCTCCGAACACCGGTCATTCATCACGATCACCACCGTCGACAGTTCCTTCATACTATAATCCTATAACCGTGCACCATTGTTAATCACGCATCTCTGTCGAACTCAAATCACAATCATCATCATCTCCGCGCCTGAGTTTGAAGATTAGGGTTTTGGTTTGGATTGTTTATCGACGAACGGCGTTCGATTTAGGGTTCCGGAAACGAAGAAGACGCACTGACAGTTGTCTTGATTGTTTAGTTTCTTTAAATTAGTTTATAATAATAATAACATAATCATTTGGTAATCATTACTAAATTATTAATAATAATTATAATCATAATAATAATAATAATAATAATAATAATATCGTTTATTATAAAGTTAAATAAAAAAATAATTATAAAAAAGGGGGTTTGGTTATTGTTTTGGCGATAAGTTTTAAACAGGATTGGAGGCGCAGTACAGGAAGCTGGTTCGTGAAAAGGGTTTGAGTTAGCGAGTACACGGGTTCTCGCTTTGGGCTTGTGTTGAGGATATAATTAAAAAACGCACATTTTCGGGGGATCACTTTTTCAGGGGATCACTTTTTCAGGGGATCACATCTTGGGGGGATCACACTTCCGGGGGATCACAGCTTTGCTACTTAGAAATGTCGGCTCAAATGAACGACTACATTCCTTCTGAGGCTGAGGTATGTTTAGATGATGTCTGTTGTACTGAAAAATGTAAAAAGAAAGTGAAAGGTTTTAAAGAACAGGCTCAATCGCTTTCTATGCAACTTCAACTTACCAAATCCAGTACCTACGAAGTTAAAAAGAAACTGGATGGGTATAAGGAAATGGTAGAGGCTCAAAAACGTGACATTCGACAGTTGCATAGTGATTTAAGCGAAGCAAAATGTCGATATCTTCACTTTAAGGAGCTATCTGAAAAATTAACTGTTGAATTAGACAACTTAAAATCGACCTTTGAAAACACTGAGTTTAATTTCAAAAAATTTGATGTTTCAAGTGAAAAGGTTGAGAAAATGATAAATCAACAGTTAAAGTATAGCAAAAAGGAAGTGAGGAATAAGGGGTTGGGTTTTGTAGCTATACCCCCACCATACAACCATAACTATTCCTCAATTCCCATGACTGATGAGGAGATAGCCGATTTGCCTGAAATGGAATATGGGAAGCCCGAGGATAGGAAGGTTGAGTCTGTTAAGCCAAAGAAAGTTAAAATCACAAGGCTAGATAAAACTGAAATTATTCTAGAAAAACAGGCATTTGATAAAACTTTCGTGAAACCTGCTGAAGTTTCAAACCACACAGAGACTTTAAATTTTGAGAAAAATGCTGATGTTGATAAGCATTTTCAAGTGTTAGATAATACTGAATCAACAATTTCTCAAAAACCATCTGAATTGCAAAATAAAAGGGAAGAGTCTCAAATTAAATCGACCAATCTTGAGTTTGCTATGTTAAATGAATTTTTTGAATGGTGTCGCAAACAAACTGATTCAGCTGCTCCATCTGATTCGTCATGTGACTCCTCAGAGACAACTAACTGTGAAAAGTCAGAGTTAGTTGATTCAGTTGAGTCTAGTAACGAGTCACCTGAAATAGTTGAATCAGAACCAACAATAGTGGAATCTGAGCCACCTGCTCCACCTGACTCCAAATGTGAATCACCTGAAGCAACTGATTCTGAGAAATTGAAATCAGTTGAATCTAGTGAATCCAGCTGTGAGTCTTCTGAAGCAGCTAACTCAGCAGTAGAGGATTCAGCAGAGCCACTACAAAAGGAATGTAACTCAGGTGGTTCAGCTAAATCAAGCAGTGAAACAGTGACTGAGCCCACAATGTCCGAAGTTGAAACAACAAGGCCAGTCCCTGATGTTAAGTGTGTGAGTGTTACTGATGCTTCTACTTCATGTGCAGATGAGGTAATAGTAGAGGATTGGGTTGAGGAGGATGACGTTGTGTGTCAAAAAGTTGACGATGTTTTTTCTAAGAAATCTAATTTGTCTGCTGATGCTTCTCCTTATGTGAGAAAGGCTGTTTCTGAGCCAGCTTTGAGAGGCCCTTCAAATAAATATGTTCCTCCAAAGCCAATAGTTAGAAATGAAAATGTTAAATCCAATGAATGTGCTAACTGTTGTAAACAGGGACATAAGAAGCAGAGGAGAAAGTTTGAACAGTTTGCAAACAAATCATCCAACAAATCGTATAACTCATACTCAGCATCGGTTGGATGGAATGGATCGGGATATGCTCCTTACGTAAAGAAGCAGACCTGCTACAACTGCGGCATACCCGGTCATATAGCAAGGAACTGCACACATCGTCCCTATGTGCCATACAATACACAACATCAGAGGGTTACACCAAGGGACAACTCTTCTTCTAAGCCGATGAAGGTTGAAAAGCCTAAGGCAATGATGAATAAGCATCCCCAGGTTAAACCATCTGATGGGGACTGGAATGCTGCAAAAGCTAAACGAAAACAAGCTTTGAAACCTAAACAAGTTTTGAAATATAAAAGGGTTGAAAAGCAAACTGTGTTGCCCAAGGCTCCTAAGAAATTAGAGAAGCCTAAACAAATTTGGAAGGCAAAACAGAAAGCAGCGACATCACCAGTCCTTGCATCTAAAGGGAACATGTGCTTTCGAGAAGTGTCTTCTGTTGATGCTTCAGGTATACCCAGGACCACGATGGCCTGGGTACCAATGTCTTACTAATCTCCTTACTTTTCAGGGACAACCAAGGAGGAGCTGTTGACAACCTTTGGATGTTGATAGCGGTTGTTCCAGAGACATAACGGGTAACATTTTACTGTTGCAAAATGTATATTTCTTTACAGTTGATATGTTTCGTTTGAAGGAGATAAGATAAGTAAGACAAGATCAGCAAAAAGGTACAAAATCTGCATTTCATGTTCGAATTTTGATATTGATTAGTCTAATGATGGAACGGTTAGGCAAAAACAACAAAAAATATTTTCATTTTCTTTTGTGTTTTTCTGTGTACATACGTTTTCGTTGTTTAGGTAAATTTGCGCGTAAGATTTACGCACAAATTTAGGGGGATATCTAAACATATCCATCTGTAAATAGAGAAAATGAGAAAAATACAAAAACATTCGAAAAACAAGAAAAATAAAAAATTTAACTTTGTTGCATCAATGGGAAATGAAATAATTTCATTATGGTTAAGGGCTGACTCATGTAAGACCAATATTGAAATGGTCTGACTCCAGAGTGATGTGCTAGTAGGCTTTATCCTGATGGCTGGACTCCTTGACTGGTACTGCTTAGAACACTAAATTTACTCTATGACCTCAGTAAAGATCGGTCACTTGGAATTAGGACATGGCTATTTGAATGCGTGTGTGACGTCCCGATACACACAATTTCGTTCTAGTTCTGAAATCTTTTCTGTCCAACTCGTGTACCTCCTCTGCTGCATCCAGATACATGCTGACCTGGAGGTGCTAGGCAACGACAGCTTCTGCTGCATCCAGATACATGCTGACCTAGCTGTACGTTGTCGTGCTATAGATCAATTACACCCGAAAGAGGCCCTCTAGTGCCCAAAAGAAACCCAAAAAAAAACCTATATCAAACTGAGAAAATCTCATTTGATCTGTATATTATATCCATCTCTGCTGCTGATCTATTCTTTTCTCTTCTCAATCCAGTCCCAGTCAAGATTTCAGAATTCTAGAACGGGCTTGTGAAATATGTGGTAGGGAAACTACTCGTATGATAGTCTGTTCAAATCTAAAATTCCGGGAATTGATCGTGATTGATTTGAGTGTTCATACAAATTTAAAATGAAAACATGATAAATCAGTTGCAGACCATCACTTGAAAAAGGCCTAGGGAGATAAGTTTAAGGGGACAAACATACTGGCAATCGCTCGGATCACCCAAAGTAAATTAGTGTTGATAAGTGTAGTCTAGCCTAAAACACTGTGATTTGATCCCATTGCAATTTGTAATTGTATATTAGTTTCTTTGTTTATTTGTGTTTTAGTTTATATCGTTAGATTAAAAAAAAATTCATTTGAAAAATCCAAAAATAGAGTGTTTATTTGTTTTATTTGTTTTAAAAATTAACCGTTCTTGAAGATTTGATTGATCATCATAAATTGAATGAAATTTGAATTGTGAAATCCAAGTACAAATACTTGGATGTACCGAGTGTTCATGTGGTACTTTCCTCTGTTTCACATAAATGTTTGCTTATGAATTTCTGAGTATGTGCAGAATTTAAAAAAAAAAAAAACTCAAATCAAGAAACAGGGGTTGTTGAAGATTAAGATGCTGTTGGTTGCTGACAAAGCTTGAAGCATCAGAATAGCAAGATGTACCTGAGTCAGAAGAACCAGATACAAGTCATCGTCTGACAGTGATAGTACATGTGAAGAAGTACCTGTGAACCTGCTTGAAATAGAAGACATTGACAAAGAAAAGAGTTGCTGAGAATCCTCCGCTTGCATTCTTTTCAACAAGTTTTTCAAGCAAAGCTGATCGTGATTAAGAAGAACAACGAGCCCAAGTTTGAAGATTAATAGATAAAGCATCTTCCCACGGATTCATGATGAAGACAACAGTTTGATAAAGACAGCATAAACCTAGGGGGATATTGTAAGGCCCTATAATGGTGTAGGTTTACGCCTATCTTTATCAAACACAATTATAGGCTATTGGGCTTAGCCTTGTAGTGGGTTAGATAGTAATGGAATAAGCCATGTGGGCTAATTAGTGATTTGGGCTCTTGATTGGTTAGTAATATTGTGCATTGGGCTTGGCCCAACTTGTAACTAGGCCACCCTATGTAACTATAAATAGGGTGAGCCTAGGTCATTATTAGGTTAGACATTTGTTAGACATTTGTGAGAGTTTCTTCAGTATTTTCGAATTCTTGTCAAGTGTACCAGACGGTTCTCTAGAAACCGTGTGCACTTTGATTATAATCATTCAAGTTCTTGTTCTTATCACTTTCATCAGTATTCCGCACTCGTGATTGTGATTTTGATATCCGATTATGTAGTGTTCCTGGACTTACACCAGCAACGACATTTTTTCTTTCCTTGAGGACAAACCTTAGGTTTTTCTTTAGAAAAATATTTTCCTGGTAAAAATTTTCTTTTCTTGGTTTTCCAAAAACGTTTTTTAGTTTTTCTTCTATATTTATTTTTATATTTCTTTTTGAAATAACCTCTATCTTTTGTTGGTTCACAGCCAAAAGATAGTTGTGGTAGCTCAGTGAGTTTTTTGCAACAGTTTTTATTAAAACGTTTTAATTGTTTCTGTTTATCAGAAAAATCACAGTATGTTGCAATTTCCTCTTTGACAATTCTTGTAGCAAACCCGAGAGAGTGCATTGTAAACTGATTTTTTTCTTTATTCCATTGTTCTTTTGCTTTGTCTCTGACGATGGGAATTTTCATTAAGTAGGCATCAATCCATGAATAGAATTCACCTGTGCCTAATTTATATAAATTTGTTTCATAAAGACAAGTGAAATCGTCTAAAAGACATATATCACAAAGTTGTGCTTTGGCAAGATTTTGTCTTGCTTTTTCTAGCAACTTTTGATTTTCACGGTCTTTATCTGTCATGAAGTCAAGTCCTAAAAACATCATGTACATTGCATTTATTATTTAATCAAAAAGATCCTCACCATGCATATTTTCATCCCAAGTTGTTCCTTTGATGAAGTTTTGCACAATTCCTGCAGACTTATGTTCAACTAATAATAACAAAGCCTTAGCTTGCTTGAATTCTTCTGGATTAGTCTAAATGATTAGACTGATCTCAGTGTTCCATTTATCAATTACCTATTTTCTTTTGTCGAGGTTAAAGATACAATCAATTTTAATAGTATTAATAGTAGTAGAACTACCATTATCATTACTATTAGAATCAGGTATACCTTTATGATACGGCATGGAAAATTCTGTATTCTTTTTTCTATTGAAACGTCTGTTATTACTGCTAGTAGAGGCCTTATTTAATCTATGTTTTGGAGACATTTCAATATCAGAAGAACTTTCTTCAGTCTCGGGTTCTTCCTTTAGACCAAAGATCCGTGGTTCTTCCTTTTCTAAAACAAAGATTCTTTCTTTATCTTTAGAAAAATATTTTTCATTTAACATTTTGTTTTCTGAAAACTGTTGTTCACATTCTTTGTCATCTAATGAAATGAGGTGAACAAGTTCATTTATTTGTTCAATTGGAAGGGTTTCCAATTGTTCATCTAAAATTTTCTCCAATTTTTGGTTGATTGAACTCATTTTATCCACAAGATAAAATAATCTTGTTATTTTTTAATTTTTGAACGTCTTTTTCCATAAGGGAATTTTTTCTTTTTAAATTAGTTAATTCAGAAAGTTTATCAGATGGATGAATATTCCAATCCAAAAGTAATTCATAAATTCTTTGATTGTTTCTCTCTAGATAGAAACAATGTCTAGAAATTTCTAGATTTATTTTTCTAAAAAGGTTTTTCATTTGACCTTTATTAGTCATTTGAAGTTGATCCAAAAGGCCATGTTAATGCATTTGGACTTTTAGAGCTTCCTAGAGATGGATTTCCAACGTTGAAATTTGGAAATGAATATTTTCGAAAACTTCTTTCTGTGCTCACTTTTTCTTTTTTCTTTTTGAGCAAAAGAATTTCAGAATTTATTTTTTCGTCAACTTTTTCCGAAATATCCTTTATGATTTTTGGAGCAATTGCTTCAAGATTTTCGTTAGTAGATAAAACTTCTACCTTGTTAATTAAATCTCTAAGCATTTCTTCTATTTTACCCAGAGAACTCATGATAATAAGCGTTTTTGCTTATTAGTAATATGCAAATAACTTAAAAGGGGTTTTAAAGACATTACGTCCCAATAACCTCTTTTAAGATTTCTCCATATTTGTCTATCCTTTCAGACATGGATCGCATTAAGTCTTCAGCGTTACTAGATTCTCTTATTTGTAAAGAGGGTCCAGCAAAACTGTGTCTAGGTTTTGTTCCTAGAATATGTTTATTTCTTGCAATATCAATTGCCCAATTTTATTGTAATTGTGAAGGTTCAGAAAATTTACTTCCTTCGACAATTCCAATTTCTGAGAAAATATCTTCAATTGTTATATTTTCTTTTTCCTTATACTCAATTGAATGAGTACTATTAGTTAAAGCATACGAAATTAAATAATTAATCGTAAAAACTTTATTTCCTGGTTCCATAAGGTCAGTTCTTTCACATTGGTGTATAAAACTTAGAGTTTTATCAAAATCTTTTGAGTCTCGATGTAAAGCAAATTTAGGATAAATAGTAAACATGAATTTACCATAAGCTAAATTTCCTTGAATTGCTCCCAGAAGAGCGTCTTGCCTATTAATAATTCTATTATCAACAAGGGCCATTTTTATAGGAAAATTTATTCCATCTCTAAATTGTGCTTTTAGGAGAATTTTGACTGCTCCTATATGTACCATATTAAGAGATTTTCTCAACTCTGGTTTAATATGTAAAAGCCTTTTTGCTATTTCCCCTTTTGTAAGAAGTGGCAAATAAACTTCTCTCGATGTATTTTTATGTCCACTGAAAGTTCTTCAGTGTTAAAACAATAAAATATGTTGTTTTTTCTAGAAAAGGCTCTAGACACTAAATTTTGTAAAGTTTTTGTTTGATTAAAAACTTGTTTTGTGTCAAGCTTGATTTTAAGCTTGCTAATTTTTGTTAGTTGATCAGAGTTAATCATATAATCTGATACAAAACCCTTTTCGTTTTCACTAAAGTTTATTACCTCAGTGTTTTGTTTTGATTCTTCCGAATCGTCTTTAAATAATTTTTTGTTTTCCATTTAAAAGGGAAGTATCTTATTTTTTAAAAAAGAGCACTAGGCTCTGATACCACTTGCAGAATGGTACCGCGCAGTAGTTTACCGCGGTAGTTTATTAGTTTACCGCGATAGTTTACCACGGTAGTTTTAGTAACAAATAAGATTCTATTTGTTATCATGGATTTTTGTGCCCAACAGTTTGTCGTACCCTGATGTGTGTAAAATGCAAAATATAAATTACATCAAATAAGGCATAAAACTAACCCTTTTTAAGTACTAATGTTGGAAAAAGAGTGTTTTTGTTTTCCTTTTGTATTTTCAGGATGAAATGAGCTCAAATTCACAAAAGAAGCAAAAAGACAGCTAATTCTAACATAAATACAAGAAAAGGAACAAAAGTAGATTGCCCGAACCCTCAACGGCATCCTCTAAAGCAAAGAAGAGAAAACAGAAGCCTGAACACGCCCCGTGCTCAGCCAGCACGGGGCCGTGCCCAAGAAGCAGCAGAAAAGACAAACCTGTAGAAGCTTCTATTGCCCACCACGGGGCCGTGCCCAGTGAGCACGGGGGCGTGGCGAAAGTACAGCAGGCGCATTAATTGTAATTGCGAATTACAATTAATGAAGAGAGAGAGTGTCAGACGGGCACGGGGGCGTGTCCAGCGGACACGGGGCCGTGCCCAGCCTTCTGTTCAGCCTATAAATAGGAGTGCTTGGTTCCATTCCAACTCATCCCTTGGCACACCACCTCTCTCACACTTCATCCACCACCCACCACCACCATAACACCATCATCCACCACCATCATCCATTGTCCATCGTAGAGTGTGTGAGTCGTCTCGGGATCCAAGATTGATAGTAAGAGTTCTTGACAATCAAGGCCATGTTTGCCTAAGTCTCTTACATCACTTGGTGAAGACAAGTGTTTAGTATAATACTTTTTATTTTTAATCTTTTGCACTTTTTATTTGGTTTTGTATTAATGACTTTAATAACTAGTTGCTTATGTTGAAGGTGATCTTTCCTTATCGTTTGTCCGTGGTGTCTTGGCATTATTTTACTGTCTATATAAAATAAAAGATTTTCACCATTCATATCTCCACGGTCTATATGGAGGTATGTTGGCTACCTGGTCGGGGGTTAAGGGAACGGTTTGGTAAGGGTCTTGCCCTTGTTCAGCGTTTAGAGGTCCTGCAAGGGACCTGGGTCAAATTTAGTAGGATCTCCTTCAATGCCCATAGGTATTGGATGGCGGGGATCCAAACTCTTTGACCCCCTCATAAGTTAACTACTATTAATACTATAACCCGGCTATTTAGGACTGTATCCCTGCTGACTCAGACTACTTAGCCGAGGGTAACGTCGCCGCCAAAAGCGGGGCCTACCATAATTTGCATTAATAACTTAATTCATTATCTTCCAATAATCCAACCCTTTAGGATTGTATCCTTGCTGACTCAAACTACTGGGTTGAGGGTAACGTCGCCTTCAAAAGAGGGGCCTACTACAATAACTAAGATAATCTCTTAAACAAGTGCAAAAGTGCGAAAATAATCAAAGGTTATACTAATACACGAGTCGGATCCAAGTTATTCATCTTGTCTATCTGTTTTTATTTTATTTTTATTTTTCAGCATTTAGTTAGTTTTTATTTTCTTAATTTAAAAACATTTTTCTAACTTTTTGATTTGATTAGACGTTGAGGATAAACCGGTACTAAAAGCTCTTGTGTCCTTGGACGACCTCGGTATCTTACCAACACTATACTACGTTCACGATGGGTGCACTTGCCCATATGTGTGTTTAGTGTTAGTGAATATCGTGTTTTATAAATTTAAAACTTGGCTAAAGGTGTAAAAAAGGGCTTAATTATATATCTAAATTATATAAACACCGACACACATCAAGTTTTTGGCGCCGTTGCCGGGGAAGCTAGGATTTTAAGAAAGTTAGGAATCAACGGCCTAATCATATTTTTTATTTTCTTTTTAATTTTTTAGGATTTTCTTAGTTTTTCAGCTTCTGCAGAGCTCAGCACGGGCCGTGCCCGCTGAACACGCCCCCGTGCTCAATCATTGGAACTGGCAATCCTGTTTTAAGTCAGACAGTAAGCTGAACACGGGGCCGTGCTCACTCAACACGCCCCCGTGCCCAAGATTCTCTTACTGAAAACAGAACCGTTAGATCCCGGCGGTTGGTAATTTCTGACACAAACATGAGTGATAGTAATTCTTTTTACTTTCGGCACTCTTATGGTATGTGGTGTCAATTATGTGGAGGCGAACATGAAGAATTAAAATGTTATTTTATAAATTATAGGCCCCACTATATAGACCCACCAATTCCTTATAACCTTAAGAGGGGCGAAAGTAAAAATAAGCACTATCTCTCCCTCGAATGCGCCCAGCCAGATATTCTAGGGGAAATGTTCCTTGACGAGTTATTTCAACTAGAAGAACTAATTCTAAATTGGTCAAAAGAACTTAGGAAGGATTTTATTGATCCGCCCCAAGACGATGACCATGAGGAAATATTGGAACCGCATTCCGACAACCTCGTTGCTCCCGAAAATACCTTCATACCTAGAAAAGACTTGGACGATAGTCGTCCCTGTGCCGATTGTGCCGTGAAGGACTCTCCATCGACTTCGTTCGGTGCATACATAGACCTGAGTGATTCGGCATACACCTTCTTTAACGAGAGCCCGGGAAAGGGTTGGACTTGTCCACCTAGAATGAAAATAGGAATTACCCTCACCGGCAACCTCTTGCGTTCTCGCCTTAGTATAGGACAATTAAGGTATCTTAGGCACTTTGGGGTTGTTCCATCCAGTAAGGAACCACCCGATATGAATAAGATCCTTAGGGACAACAAAAACTCATAAGACAGTCTCCAGACACGGGGCCGTGTCCGGCCAACACGCCCTCGTGCTCACCCAAAAGATTTTCTGCTTATTTTGTCAGAATACGGACAAAATGTGTCAGGATTTTCTCTGCACACGGGGCCGTGTCCAACGGACACTGGGCCGTGTCCAGCGGACACGGGGCCGTGTCCAGCGTGCTGTCGTTTTTTTTAAATGCAGCCTAATTCCTGCTCATTTTTGACCACTTCACTAGACAGAGATTCCTGGGATCTTCACATATACCATCCTAGGTAAGTGCTAAAAGAAGGTTCCCAAGGACCATCTTGTCCCTTCCACTTTTGTTCATTTCCCCTTCTTTCAAAATTTTTTTCAACATCTCCTCCATGGAAGCTTGGAAACTCCATGATTCCAACCTTCTATGTAGAGTTTGTAAGATTATTTGCTACGGATTCTTGTTTAAAGTTAGTTGTATAACTTTGTTTTAAATTATCTAAACTTAAACCACAGTTAAAAAATCATTAAAATAATTTAAAACCCCAAATATCCTTAGCCAAAAATCCTGCAGACAACTGAACACGGGGCCGTGCTCAGCGAGCACGGGGCCGTGTTCGAGGATCTGTTTTGCAAAAATTTAGCTATCTTCGGTTTCTTTTGCAGAAAATGGCCAGCAGAACAAGCGGATCATCTTCAAGAGGTAACCGAAATGGGAGAAGGTCGTCCACAGCAGAAGACTCCCTAGTAAACTA
This sequence comes from Helianthus annuus, assembly GCF_002127325.2. Taxonomy (NCBI): domain Eukaryota; kingdom Viridiplantae; phylum Streptophyta; class Magnoliopsida; order Asterales; family Asteraceae; genus Helianthus; species Helianthus annuus. The sequence goes on along the minus strand of NC_035447.2, from coordinate 170,485,427 downwards.
CGTTTACACCTTAAGGGAGGCCATAGACGAAATGACAGGCGTAGAGGAAGCGTTAGTGGACTGTATTAACCATCTGACGGTGGGGTTGGAGGGCTGTCTTCGAGAAGTGAACCTCTTGCACCAGAGGTTAAACCTTCTCGCTTCCCCGCCTTTGGTTCCCATAATAACCCAAAGAGCGTGGAATGTAGTACCCGAGGTCATCATTCCGGCCGAATGGTATGCCATGCACCAAGAGCCTCCGCAGAGGGTGGTGCAAGGAGTCCCGGTGAATGTTCCTCCTCAAGCCACTGAGGAAAACGAAGCCGCTTTCTTCCTTCCAAGGGAGATAGAAGAGTGGCTTTGAACAATATCCGAGGAACAATCGGCTAAAGGTCTTACTACATCCGGAAACTATTCCCGAAAGTTTCTTAAATAAGTAGAACCCTTTATGATAACCTCGTGTATCCCCCTAGTTATTTAGTTAAGTTTTTAGTTTATTTTGAAACTATATGTATCTCTCTATGTTGCAATGAAATGATGGTTTCTAAGGTTTGATGGTTTATAATAAATAAAACACACTCGTGGTGGTAATGGATGAAAAAGGGAACGAGAAAAATGGCCCCATGCACAAAGAACGGAGCAGCCCGACACAAATCTCCATTACAGAAGGCTCAACACGGGCCGTGCTCAACCAACACGGCCCCGTGCTGAACCACCTGCAGAAAAACGCCCAATTCAGGTAACTGGACACGGGCCGTGTTCACCAGACACGCCCCCGTGTCCAGGCTTCTGTCCCATTTCTTTAATTTCTGTTACTGGCACCTGAACACGAGGCCGTGTCCGGTCCCCACGGGGCCGTGTCCAGACTGCCAGTAACATAAATCTTTGCTTTTTAACACCACATTACACATACAATCAACCTAAAAATTTATTTTTGGGACACATTGAGGACAATGTGTAATTTAAGTGTGGGGGGGAAGCTAACACTTTGAAATTTTGCAAGTCCTAACAACAAGCCTTACACAAAATTCTATTGGAACCGCTAAACACCCCAAATTTTTTACAAAAAAATTTCATTTTTTTTACTTGTCTAAAGTTTAAGTTAGGAATCCCAAGGTTAATAAGGTCATATTTTTATAAAATTTACAACCGAGAGCGTCGTGTTAACAAGAACCAACATAAGAAAATTATGAAACGGCATAACAAGTCTAGTTAAAATTTGATTATATATACTTGATCACATTAAAAACCCATTCCCACAAAAGTGAGTTTTGAGCCTTTATTGAGCATACAAATTTACATCTTTAGACTAAATGCTCATTTTTCGTTTCTTGTGTGAATAGCCGCTTGGTTCTTACAACTCTAGAACTTGCCACGACGATTCATTCCCGGTCCTTACCAACTTAAACCCAAGTAAGTAAATGATGGAGGCATTAGGACTAACCATTTTTCTTTCTACACCATTATTTTTCAATTTTTTTTACCACCTACCCAAAATCCCCCTAGTTAACCCCTTTGAGCCTAAACCTTTCATTTCCTTACCCTAAACCCTTTTTATTTTTCACCCTTTATTTTAGTAACAAGCTCGGTTTCTCGCAAGCTCGTTCTTTTATGTGACTAAATATATATATATATATATATATATATATATATATATATATATATATATATATATGATGAAGTTAAAAACAAACAAGGTATGCAACCAAAAGCTTGTTTGGAAAAATACTCCAAAATAAAAAGTCACTAAAAACAAAGTGTGTTACGAAAACCGACGCTTTTTACGCTTTTCGCCCTTTTACTAACCACTAACCCAACCACCCACCTTTAGCCCAAGCCTAACCCTTCACCCAAAAAGTCCTCTTGATATTTACAAAGGTATAAAGTTAAAAAGGAGGAGGATTGATTGCTTGGCAAGCCTATGGAAGGCGTAAGTTCCATGCCGCTCTCGAGTGATTCACTAAAAAATTACACCTTCGGCCGAGTGTTGAGTGATTTCTCCCGTGAGGTATGTGAACTTGTATATAAATGGAATTTTAAAAAGGCATGTTATGCCCAAATAAGTAATTTATCCTATGAAACGTTCTAAATAAGTCATAACGAATAGGATTGTAAATAAATAAAAATAAAACCCAAAAAGATCTTGGATTCCCGACACTCTATGACAAGCCAAAAACCTTCTCTTCTACCCATTCCATTTGGGAGTGTAAGCCACATTTAAAGAGTTTTGCTTGAGGTCAAGCAAAAGTTCAAGTGTAGGGGTATTTGATGTGTGTAAAATGCAACATATAAATTACATCAAATAAGGCATAAAACTAACCCTTTTTAAGTACTAATGTTGGAAAAAGAGTGTTTTTGTTTTCCTTTTGTATTTTCAGGATGAAATGAGCTCAAATTCACAAAAGAAGCAAAAAGACAGCTAATTCTAACATAAATACAAGAAAAGGAACAAAAGTAGATTGCCCGAACCCTCAACGGCATCCTCCAAAGCAAAGAAGAGAAAACAGAAGCCTGAACACGCCCCGTGCTCAGCCAGCACGGGGCCGTGCCCAAGAAGCAGCAGAAAAGACAAACCTGTAGAAGCTTCTATTGCCCACCACGGGGCCGTGCCCAGTGAGCACGGGGGCGTGGCGAAAGTACAGCAGGCGCATTAATTGTAATTGCGAATTACAATTAATGAAGAGAGAGAGTGTCAGACGGGCACGGGGGCGTGTCCAGCGGACACGGGCCGTGCCCAGCCTTCTGTTCAGCCTATAAATAGGAGTGCTTGGTTCCATTCCAACTCATCCCTTGGCACACCACCTCTCTCACACTTCATCCACCACCCACCACCACCATAACACCATCATCCACCACCATCATCCATTGTCCATCGTAGAGTGTGTGAGTCGTCTCGGGATCCAAGATTGATAGTAAGAGTTCTTGACAATCAAGGCCATGTTTGCCTAAGTCTCTTACATCACTTGGTGAAGACAAGTGTTTAGTATAATACTTTTTATTTTTAATCTTTTGCACTTTTTATTTGGTTTTGTATTAATGACTTTAATAACTAGTTGCTTGAAGGTGATCTTTCCTTATCGTTTGTCCGTGGTGTCTTGGCATTATTTTACTGTCTATATAAAATAAAAGATTTTCACCATTCATATCTCCACGGTCTATATGGAGGTATGTTGGCTACCTGGTCGGGGGTTAAGGGAACGGTTTGGTAAGGGTCTTGCCCTTGTTCAGCGTTTAGAGGTCCTGCAAGGGACCTGGGTCAAATTTAGTAGGATCTCCTTCAATGCCCATAGGTATTGGATGGCGGGGATCCAAACTCTTTGACCCCCTCATAAGTTAACTACTATTAATACTATAACCCGGCTATTTAGGACTGTATCCCTGCTGACTCAGACTACTTAGCCGAGGGTAACGTCGCCGCCAAAAGCGGGGCCTACCATAATTTGCATTAATAACTTAATTCATTATCTTCCGATAATCCAACCCTTTAGGATTGTATCCTTGCTGGCTCAAACTACTGGGTTGAGGGTAACGTCGCCTTCAAAAGAGGGGCCTACTACAATAACTAAGATAATCTCTTAAACAAGTGCAAAAGTGCGAAAATAATCAAAGGTTATACTAATACACGAGTCAGATCCAAGTGATTCATCTTGTCTATCTGTTTTTATTTTATTTTTATTTTTCAGCATTTAGTTAGTTTTTATTTTCTTAATTTAAAAACATTTTTCTAACTTTTTGATTTGATTAGACGTTGAGGATAAACCGGTACTAAAAGCTCTTGTGTCCTTGGACGACCTCGGTATCTTACCAACACTATACTACGTCCACGATGGGTGCACTTGCCCATATGTGTGTTTAGTGTTAGTGAATATCGTGTTTTATAAATATAAAACTTGGCTAAAGGTGTAAAAAAGGGCTTAATTATATATCTAAATTATATAAACACCGACACACATCAACCCCAATTTGTAGTACACAATTTGATGGCCAGTAGAAGATGAATGACAAGCACATGTATTTGTGCTTTGAATTCACCAATTTGATGGCAAGGTTTGTTGCTTCGGTAAATTACTACCGTAAGTAGGATGACAAATAAATTACTATTTGCAGCCATTAAATTTTTTGCACAAAATTTGTTGTCGTACACAAATTTGTGGTAGACAAAACTTGAGTAGTAGACAAAACTTAAGTACCCCATGTGGTACTTAATTGGATTTACCAATTTTAGTGCAAATTTTGTCTATGGCAAAAGACACCTTACGAAGTGTTTTGTAATTATTCAACATGATTACAAATTTGTTCGTAGATTCATTTTGCAAATAGAAACATGTATAGTTTCTATAAATGAAAAAAGATGTCATATATGATTCATGTAAATTGAATTCAATTTGTAAATTGGATTCATTTTTTGATTGTTTATTACTACAATATTTTATTGAGTAAATCATTTAATTTCGATATAGTTAATCGATTGTTGTTTGTTTATGTTTATAAAACAGATGTTTAAAAATGCTTAAGGAGAGATTATTGTAAATATTTAGAAGTAATTTAACAGTTAGAATAAAATATACCTTTTCTTCCTTATCCGGCTAAGTAAATCTTTAATTTGATTTTTCCAAGTGACCAACCCAGCCAATTCTTCCCTACGGCCTTCTGCCTTAACGGTACTCTTGTGGCTCCAGGGCTCCAGGTTTTAGTAAAACATTAAAGATGAACATGTTGGATAAAGAAGACTGATATTTTTATTCATAACTGTTCTTCCCTAAGGAAGAACTTCTTGATATTTACATAACCCTCTCCTTTAGCAAGGAGTCTACTCGCTTCTACACATTATAGTTTAACAAAGAAAGATTGAAAGGAAAAGATACGGAAGATGAGATGCCTAAACTAAGAGAATTCAACTTCTTTATATAGTAGAAGTGAATTTTACAAAAGACCATTATAGCCCTTAGTTAATCGTCATGGATGACGTTTATTTAGTCGACAAACCCATGTGTTGGGTCCAGTTCTCGAGTGTCTTCGTTTGAGGAATAGCTGCTTTTTCCAGCCGAGGCTTTGTTTTCTTCTGAAGAAGATGCTTCACAATATTCGCACTGATGTTTTTCGATAGTGCGTTGTAACTTTTTGCAAAGTTGTTTTTTAGTGACGGGGCCCGCTTCTATTTTGTTGAAAATAATGCGTTGCTCCATTCTTTCTAGAACTTCTTTTTCATGTAGAGGTAAAGGAGTTCCACTATAGCTGGTAATTATGCAGTTGGTGCTGCAATAATTTACCTTATTAAAGCTTCCTGCTTTAATTTTTTGCAGGTTGTTTAGGATTTGTATAATCCTTTTGTTCGAATATCAAGCCAATTTTCATAGTCTTCATCTTCATTCATAACCCTTGAGGGGTTGACTGTTCTTGTTTTGGCAATACCAATTTCTAAATGATGGTAACTTGGAAAGGAATTTCCTTGATACCAGTCAGGGAGTGTAGAATTACACTTAATGAAGATATTGGCATCTCTTGCTACAGCAATTTTCTTGCGAAAATGTTTAATAGCTTTCTTCACTCCTTCAGATAAATTACTTATTTCAAGTAAATTAGGAGAAGGGTAAATGAACTTTGCTAATCCAGCAGAAAATGCTAGAGAAACTAGTTCTGGGCTTGCACCTGGACAAAAGATAATAAGACTTTTAGTAGCCCTGTCTTCTGTGTAAATATGTTCAGATTCGAAATCGTTTTGGCTTAGGGTTCTAGCCTTTGACCAAACTGTTCTGAACTCGTCTAAAGATACAATTTCTTTTCTTCTTTCTCTTCATTTATTGTTGGTTTTGAGAAAGTGTTCCTGAATTCAATAACCCTTTCTTTTTTCTTGGGCTTCAAAGGCTCAGGAAGAATAGTTACCTTTAAAGGTATTTCTTTTTTCCCACAGTTTGCTGAGTATCGGGTGGCTTCTTGTTGGGCTTGTAATAAAGACCCATATTTTTTGAAGGGATAGTCAGTTCTGTCAACATAATTCTTGACTACAGACCAATCTTCATATATTCCTCTGTGTTCGCCATCAAAAATAACGTAAAATCTTGAGTTAAGATTTTCTGCTGTTTGAGCGACTTGAGAGTAACTTGGTCTGAGAAAGACCTTTGCAGTTTTTGGCAAATTGTCAGCCATCAACGGATTTGATATGCCTTTACCAGAGCCCTTTGCTTCTGGGCTAGATGAAGATTTTAGTTCTTCATTCACTTTATTTTTGCTTTTTTCCAAAGCAACAGGAATAAACGGATTTGATTTTTCTTTACCCTTTTCCGTTTGAAAGGGAATAGATTCAGATTGTTTCCTTGCGGATTCCTGCTCTGAATTAGCAGTTGTTTCTAGACTTTCGTCATAGAGAGCTATTTGATCTTGAATAGCTTTTAATTCTATCAAAAGAATTTTTTCTTTTAGGCGTAAAGCCTTTATATTCTCCATAACTTTCAAAAATATTCTTGATGTAGTGAAAGTGATGCCGTTTGAAAATTTGTAAGTCCTATCTTATATAGGCATGAGAAAACTTTTGAGGTAGGCATACAAAGCCATTTGAAAATACGTAATCGCTTACGTAGTTTGGAATTCGCATGTCAAGCAATCAGCTAGCACATTTTTGGCCCCCTCAAGATGCTCAATGTCGAAGGAATATCTTGAAAACCACATTTGCCATCTGACAAGACGGCCTTGTTTGTTATCTCCCGAAATTTTTGTTTTCAGAAAATAAGTAAAATTTTTGTTATCTGTCCTGACTAAAAATTTTACAGGAGTAAGATAAATAGAAAATTTAGAAATAGTATTTTTTACCGCAAGTAATTCTTTTTCATTACTGTGGTAATTTCTTTCGGCTTGTTTAAAGCTTCCAGAAGTATACTTACATATTTCTTCTTTTTCGGTTGTTCTGGCCTTCAAAACTCCTCCCCAATAATCATGAGAAGCATCTGTTTCTATAATTAAGAATTCATTTTCTTTAGGAAGATAAAGTTCGGGAAAACTGGTTAAGTTTTTCTTTATCTTTTTGATATAATCTGTATCGGATTGTTTCCATTCCCATACATAATCCTTTTTTAATTTGACCTGTAAAGGTTTTCTAAGTTCTGCGAGTCTAGGAATATAGCTCTCAGCATAAGTTAAAATACCTAAAAATCTTTGAAGATGCTTTTTATCTTCTAAAGTATCAGGGAATTTATGTAGATTTTCCAAAAAATGTTTTTGAGGACAATGAGTCCCTTGATCTATTTCAAGACCCAAAAAGTTTATCTTTGTTTTAAAAAGATTAGCTTTCTTTTTTGATAAAATAATTCCATATTTTCAATTGTTTTTAAAACTGATAAAACATGAAAATAATGTTTATCTTCAGAGTTTGAGAAAACTATAATATCGTCGACATAGACGGTACAATAATTTTCTAAACCTCTTAAAGCATTTTGCATATGTCTTTGAAATATGCTCGGTGCTTGTTTTAATCCTAAAGGAACTACTCTCCATTGATAGTGACCATCTGGGCATGTGAAAGCAGTTAGCAACTGCGATTCTTCATCTAGCAGTACCTGCCAAAAACCATTTTTGCAGTCGAAACTAGAAAAATAGGTTTTTCCTCTTAAGAGAGTTAATATTTCCTGCATACAGGGAAGATTATGACTGTCGCCTTTAGTGGCTGTATTGATTGCCTTATAATTTACAACCATACGCTTCTTTCCTCTTCTTTTCTCAGCTTGGTTTTCTACTAGGAATGCTGGAGACATGTGAGGTGATTTACTAGGAATAATTAACTTTAAATCATGTAATTCCTTAATTTGTTTATTAAATTCTTCTCTGTCCTGTGGACTGTATTTCATAGGCTTTACCCTAATGACAGTTTTAGGATCTATAAGCTCTATTGATGCTTTCATCCATTTTTTGGATTTTTCAGGATCAATAGGATTTTCTGAACAAACCTTTTCAAGTAGTTCTTCAATTTTTTGAAACTTTTGTATTTCAAGAAAAAATATTTTTTCTAGTTTTATAGCCTCTTGGACTATATTAGTTCCAGGAATTGGTTTTATCTTTGAATCTTTTTTCATGGATTCAAGAAAATTGGGTTTTCCAATTTGAAAAGCCTTCGTAACCTTTTTAATCAAAATCATTTCTTGATTAAGATGAAAAGATATTCTGTCTAACCATTGAGGAGTGAAAGGTCCATATAGTTGACAGAAATTATTTCCAAGAAGTAAATCCATACCTGAATCTTGGTGATAGATAGTAGGAATGGTAAATGGTTCTCCAGAAAAGTAGATTACAAGGTTTCTACACACCTTATCTAGTTTAATGATTTCTTTGTTGGCAATAATTGCCTTAATATCTTTGGGAGCATTTTCCCATAGATCATCAGGAATTACATGTTTACTTGCCAAGCAAAGACTTGCCCCTGTATCTACATAACAATGTAGAGAAATTGTTTTATATCCTTTAAAAAATATTTTTCCTTTGATATAAATTGAATTTGGATTCGTTATATTTGCTAACTCAAAATAATGAGTCTGTTTTTTGCTGTCATCATCCCCCTCATTAAAAGAGTGGTTAGAATTCATTCTGAATCTTCCGTTGAAGGTTTAGAGGATGACAAGTTGTCTAATATTTCTAATGTATATACTTGTGTATAGCCATCAAAAATATTTTCGGAAGGAAATTATCCCTCGATTTCAGCTTCCAAAATAAATTTTAATTTTTCTGGAAATTTTTGTCTGTTGGGACATTCGTTGGCATAATGTCCTTCTTCAGAACATATCCAGCAACGACATTTTTTCTTTCCTTGAGGACAAACCTTAGGTTTTTCTTTAGAAAAATATTTTCCCGGTAAAAATTTTCTTTTCTTGGTTTTCCAAAAACGTTTTTTAGTTTTTGTTCTATATTTATTTTTATATTTATTTTTGAAATAACCTCTATCTTTTGTTGGTTCACAGCCAAAAGATAGTTGTGGTAGCTCAGTGAGTTTTTTTGCAACAGTTTTTATTAAAACGTTTTAATTGTTTATGTTTATCAGAAAAATCACAGTATGTTGCAATTTCCTCTTTGACAATTCTTGTAGCAAACCCGAGAGAGTGCATTGTAAACTGATTTTTTTCTTTATTCCATCGTTCTTTTGCTTTGTCTTCGACGATGGGAATTTTCATTAAGTAGGCATCAATCCATGAATAGAATTCACCTGTGCCTAATTTATATAAATTTGTTTCATAAAGACAAGTGAAATCGTCTAAAAGACGTATATCACAAAGTTGTGCTTTGGCAAGATTTTGTCTTGCTTTTTCTAGCAACTTTTGATTTTTACGGTCTTTATCTGTCATGAAGTCAAGTCCTAAAAACATCATGTACATTGCATTTATTATTTGATCAAAAAGATCCTCACCATGCATATTTTCATCCCAAGTTGTTCCTTTGATGAAGTTTTGCACAATTCCTGCAGACTTATGTTCAACTAATAATAACAAAGCCTTAGCTTGCTTGAATTCTTCTGGATTAGTCTGAATGATTAGACTGATCTCAGTGTTCCATTTATCAATTACCTATTTTCTTTTGTCGAGGTTAAAGATACAATCAATTTTAATAGTAATAATAGTAGTAGAACTACCATTATCATTACTATTAGAATCAGGTATACCTTTATGATACGGCATGGAAAATTCCGTATTCTTTTTTCTATTGAAACGTCTGTTATTACTGCTAGTAGAGGCCTTATTTAATCTATGTTTTGGAGACATTTCAATATCAGAAGAACTTTCTTCAGTCTCGGGTTCTTCCTTTAGACCAAAGATCCGTGGTTCTTCCTTTTCTAAAACAAAGATTCTTTCTTTATCTTTAGAAAAATATTTTTCATTTAACATTTTGTTTTCTGAAAACTGTTGTTCACATTCTTTGTCATCTAATGAAATGAGGTGAACAAGTTCATTTATTTGTTCAATTGGAAGGGTTTCCAATTGTTCATCTAAAATTTTCTCCAATTTTTGAATGATTGAACTCATTTTATCCACAAGATAAAATAATCTTGTTATTTTTTAATTTTTGAACGTCTTTTTCCATAAGGGAATTTTTTCTTTTTAAATTAGTTAATTCAGAAAGTTTATCAGATGGATGAATATTCCAATCCAAAAGTAATTCATAAATTCTTTGATTGTTTCTCTCTAGATAGAAACAATGTCTAGAAATTTCTAGATTTTTTTTCTAAAAAGGTTTTTCATTTGACCTTTATTAGTTATTTGAAGTTGATCCAAAAGGCCATGTTAATGCATTTGGACTTTTAGAGCTTCCTAGAGATGGATTTCCAACGTTGAAATTTGGAAATGAATATTTTCGAAAGCTTCTTTCTGTGCTCACTTTTTCTTTTTTCTTTTCGAGCAAAAGAATTTCAGAATTTATTTTTTCGTCAACTTTTTCCGAAATATCCTTTATGATTTTTTGCAGCAATTGCTTCAAGATTTTCGTTAGTAGATAAAACTTCTACCTTGTTAATTAAATCTCTAAGCATTTCTTCTATTTTACCCAGAGAACTCATGATAATAAGCGTTTTTGCTTATTAGTAATATGCAAATAACTTAAAAGGGATTTTAAAGACATTACGTCCCAATAACCTCTTTTAAGATTTCTCCATATTTGTCTATCCTTTCAGACATGGATCGCATTAAGTCTTCAGCATTACTAGATTCTCTTATTTGTAAAGAGGGTCCAGCAAAACTGTGTCTAGGTTTTGTTCCTAGAATATGTTTATTTCTTGCAATATCAATTGCCCAATTTTCTTGTAATTGTGAAGGTTCAGAAAATTTACTTCCTTCGATAATTCCAATTTCTGAGAAAATATCTTCAATTGTTATATTTTCTTTTTCCTTATACTCAATTGAATGAGTACTATTAGTTAAAGCATACGAAATTAAATAATTAATCGTAAAAACTTTATTTCCTGGTTCCATAAGGTCAGTTCTTTCACATTGGTGTATAAAACTTAGAGTTTTATCAAAATCTTTTGAGTCTCGATGTAAAGCAAATTTAGGATAAATAGTAAACATGAATTTACCATAAGCTAAATTTCCTTGAATTGCTCCCAGAAGAGCGTCTTGCCTATTAATAATTCTATTATTAACAAGGGCCATTTTTATAGGAAAATTTATTCCATCTCTAAATTGTGCTTTTAGGAGAATTTTGACTGCTCCTATATGTACCATATTGAGAGATTTTCTCAACTCTGGTTTAATATGTAAAAGCCTTTTTGCTATTTCCCCTTTTGTAAGAAGTGGCAAATAAACTTCTCCCGATGTATTTTTATGTCCACCGAAAGTTCTTCAGTGTTAAAACAATAAAATATGTTGTTTTTTCTAGAAAAGGCTCTAGACACTAAATTTTGTAAAGTTTTTGTTTGATTAAAAACTTGTTTTGTGTCAAGCTTGATTTTAAGCTTGCTAATTTTTATTAGTTGATCAGAGTTAATCATATAATCTGATACAAAACCCTTTTCGTTTTCACTAAAGTTTATTACCTCAGTGTTTTGTTTTGATTCTTCCGAATCGTCTTTAAATATTTTTCTGTTTTCCATTTAAAAGGGAAGTGTCTTATTTTTTAAAAAAGAGCATTAGGCTCTGATACCACTTGTTAGATTCAACAGAAGCTAACTGGATTTTTGGTTTCTGGAAAGAAATTGTTTGATTGAAACTGGATTGTGAATTAGGGTTTATAAAGGGTAGAATTGGGGATTTTGAATTTTAAGCGGTCAATGTAGATATATGATCGACGGTGGAGATTACAGATCCGTGTTATGAGGTTTAGATCATTGTGAGCCGTCGATTGGGCAAGTGGTGAATCGATGACGTGGTATTTATTTTTGAGGTTATTTTGATTGAAAACTAGTGGGATTTCTTCCGTGTTGTGTGGCAGGTTTCAGTCAATACGGTTCATTATATTATTGGTATTGGTGTTTTTTTTGGAGGCAAACAACTCACCTGGCTAGGACCGTGGCCAGCGACCTAGCCCACCCGAGTTCGAATCCACGCGCATGCGGGCTGTTTCGACCCTTCACCCGGAGGCTTTGCATAAATTTGTATACCCCGTGATTCGAACCGGCGTCACCCGGGCAGGAACCCCGAAGGGAAAACCTTCCCACCTCTCCACAAACCTATTGGTATTGGTGTTGTTTGGTCGATATCAATTTAGTTTGTTACAGTACCGGTATCGTACAAACACTCGAGATATCTTACGATACAATGAACTTTATATTTTAGAATCTTAAGCAATATAACCATCAAATATTCACTACAACATATTTTTATCTATTGAGATTGATGTATAGTGTTTGATAAAAATATAACTATACAAATTAAGGAGTATGATCAAATATAACTCACATTTTGTCTAAAAATTGTAAGAACTATTTAAAAACTTTCATGTGGCAACCAACTATTTATAAAGGATAGTTAATATAATAACCTAAATAATATCAATTATATTTAATTTCCTATAATTATGCTAACAAACAATTAGTTATTTCTTTAACCATTCTTTTGTTTTTAATGTGCTAATATGATTATCTACAAAGAAGAGTGCTAATATAATACACACATGTGCTAAAATCAGTTATATTGTTTAATTTACATGTGCTAATATAATTCAAAGGTGCTGCTTTTATGAATGTGTTGTTTTAGTATGTGCTATAGATGAATTTTTTTAAGTGATAGGATTTGTTCTTACAGTTTTTAGTAGTGGTGGCAAAGTGGGCAAGTTGGATGAGTTTGAGTAATGGGTCAAGATGGGTTTGTGTTAGGATGGGTATAGGTCAGGGTAAAAGGAGACGAATACCAGCCAGCGGACTCGATATCGGGCAAGTGGATTGATATCAACAAGAAGTGCATGAGTTTTCAAACCATGTACCAACGCAATTTTGCCAGATGGAAAAGTGGAAGCAAGGACGAGGACATTACACAAGCGGCGTTAATCGAGTATACAAATAGTCAAGGCAATTTCCTGTACTTAAGGTGTTGGCAAATCCTTCGGCATAGCCCCAAATGAGCCAACATCCCTACACCTAGCGGTCGGTCGGCAAATAAAAGGCCGTCAAATAGGTCAAAAACCAACGAGTCGGGTGAACCCGAAACGCCAACCTCCGATGTCACACCCCAACCAATGGCGGAATCATCAGAGTAGGACGAAGATAGATTGCTCATCACACATAACACTATTGCGACAATATTTAATTCAAAATTTATTTCATATCATGATAAAATTGTCAAGTACAACATGGAAAAACAATACAACAAGTTCAACGATTAAAGTACAAAATCTAGTAATTTCAAGTGCGTTTCTAGAGTCGTCCCTACTAGATTTCATCATATTTAACCTCATCAACCTGCAACATGTTAACAAAATATAGTTCAACACAAAAATGTATTGGCGAGTACACAAGTTTAAGTATAAGTATAAGTATAAAAGTTTAAAACGAATCCTCATGGCAACTTAGGTTATTCAAGATCAACATAACATGGCATGCAATATTTCTAGTTAACCCTCTGTTTACGCAACAAAGAATGAAATTTAACATGACCTCTCGTTCACGGGTGGTGCGTTAATCCTATAGTGTCACAGCCCCCGACCCCACCCTGGGAGCGGGAGCCGCGAGCCAGTCAGATGGTATCGGTGTTTATTAAATATGCAGCGGAAAATTTTCATCACGACCGTAGTTAGGAAATATTTATCAGAGTTTCAAAACACCATATTTTATAATAAACAAGTGGGATAAAACCCCAGTTTCGTTTATGCTACATTTATAGGGATAAACCCTAATTATTGAAAATATAATATCCTTTTTATTTAGGTAACTTTTATAGTTATTTCTTTAAGCCTTCAGTGCTCTGCAGCTGGCTTCTATTTGTCACACCCCCAAAATCCACCTGCGGATAACACCCGCTTCGGGGGCGTGACTGACCAGGATCCAGCCACCAATTATACCGAATACTTAAGTTGATAACAAAAGTAATACTTACTATTCATAAGCTTAGCAAATATTAAGTTCAGAGTTTAAAGTTTTAAGTTCCAAAACAGTATTAAGTAGCGGAAGCATAAGTACGGTAGTTTAAAACAAAGTTCACGATTCAAAATAAGGTAACACCCAACACAAGGGTGAACAGACACTACACGTTCCCAAGCTGCAAGCTCCTTCGTCACTGGTTACCTGCAAAGCATGCAGTAAGGGGTCAACAATAATGCTGAGTGAGTTCACTAGTTGTCCAGTTTTAATTTCCAAAAACTTTGTTTCACCGGTTAATTTATCCGTTTATACATGCCATGGGGAGCTACCCCAAAAGTTAGCGACTAAACTGTTTTTCCAATACCGAACACTAGGTAACCGTTGCGTATCCGCAGGATGCCCCGATGTCAATGTTCTATCATCATTGACGGATTTCTGAGTACATTAGTTCACGACCGTCCCAAACCAGGGCACGGTGTGAGGCTGGTAAACACCTAAATAGCGCTATCAACTAATAACCCGTTCGCCTAACCCGGCGACTAATCGGTATTTGTAGTAGGGACTTAAGTGATAGAGTTTCGTTTAGTGCCGTTAGTTGCAATCCGTATAAACAGTAATTAACCAAACGGTTTCCCAATACCCGGGAAGGAAAAGTAAGTTTTGTTCCCAATAACTAGGGAAGGTATGTAAATGGTATCCCCTTTTACCAGGGGATAGGGTTGTTAGTCTCGTGTCCCAAACCACCGGGACGCATGCTTTTAAGTTGTGAACTCACCTTGGGTTGCTCGGTAGGTTTAGGTTACTTGTCAATCACGTTGGTCACCACGTCCTAACATGGTTACCGGTATAGGTCAGGTTCGGTATACAAGCATTCACGTAAAAACACATACGGGCACGTAACATACATACAGGTAAACAGTCATGGGGTTAATGAGCCGGCCCTAACAGTAACACAGTCAAACAGAACACAACATCACAAAGTCCATTTAACAGATAGTCCAACACAGAATGGCCCAATAACTAAAATGAACAGCCCACTCGCAACCAGCTGGTCTTGAGTCGCAACCAGGTGGTTTCGGCTTGTCACGCTATGGTTGCGAGTCGCAACCGTGGTCTCGAGTCATCACGTTTTGGTTGCGAGTCGCAACGGCGTGGTCTCGAGTCGCAATCTCGAGGTTTCGACTTGTCATGCTTTGGTTGCGAGTCGCAACCGTGTGGTTTCGAGTCGGAATGCTGTGATTGCGAGTCGTAATGTCGTCGTTGCGAGTCGTAATCTGTCACTTTCATGTACACGTGATGATGCAGAAAAGACAGTCCAAATTGTACACATAAACTCAGACCCAGATTAGGAAACTACCAATAAGATTTCTACAAACACTTTTCCTCATTTGACCATTAAACCATATAGATCAAACTTTGCCATTTTAAATCTTCAAACCATCTTTAACTAGTTCATCAAGTTCATAGTTTCTAGGGTTTTCACCTTAACAAAATCATACATTTACTTGCACCAAAACTCACATATTACAACAAGATTGTTATTGCAAGAACAAAGAACATACAATATATATATATAAATATCCGAAACTTATGTTTAACAACATCATCTTAGCAAGAACTTTAAAGCATAGTATAGTTGGCCATGAACACTTGTAAACTACCATTATCAAGTCATTTTCAAACATGTCACCATATATATATTCAATCTTTACAAAACAACCTAAAGATCATGCATAAAATTACTAACAAAACATTTTTCTAGTTTATTAATCACACATAATTTCTATGCACAAAAGATAACACAAAAGGTAGTACTAACCGGTTATGAAAGGAGGAGCCGAAAACAAAGAAAAGAGAACCGAGAAGATGGTATGTCCGAGTGATAGTCTTGACCGAGTTTCTTGTCCGGGATCTTTGCTTGAACCGAAAAGAGAAGGAGAGAAGTGGTGTTTGTAGAGGGTTTCTAGTGAGAGAGTTCAAGGAGGGTTTGTGTGTGTAAAATGAAAGAAGTGGGGGAAAGGTGGGAATTTATACAAGGGGTTTTCGGGTTGGGCTTGGGGTTTCGGCCCAAACCGGTTTTGGCTCAACGGCCCACTCGAGACCGAGTGGCCCACTCGCAACCGCCCGGTTGCGAGTCATGGTCTCGGGTCGTGGTTTCGGCTCTTATATATATATATACAATACATACATACATCACATATCATGCGCAAAGGTCACGTTTTCATTTAATAATATTTATATACACAAGATATTACAAAGCGTTCGTATGGAAAAACCTCGAGTGTCACATTATCCCCAAGTTTTAAGAACTTTCGTCCCGAAAGTTGAAGCAGCCACTGCCAAGCTAGCGTGTTTTAACGGGGTGTCACATCATCCCCCCGTTAGTTTGGAATTTCGTCCCGAAATTCGGTTGTAGCTTCAGTGCTGGGGTTTTCGTTTGGGAATAACTGGGGATACTTGGACTTCATCTGGTCCTCCCGCTCCCAGGTAAACTCTGGGCCGCGCCGTGAGTTCCAACGAACTCGTACAAGGGGTATCTGGCTACGTTTGAGGGTTTTGATCTCTCGATCCGTGATCTCAATTGGTTCCTCAGTAAAGTGTAGCTGTTCATCAATAGTCAGTTCCTTAAAAGGAATCACAAGTGTTTCATCCGACAAACACTTCTTCAGGTTAGATACGTGAAAAACGTTGTGCACTGCACTCAGCTCTGCAGGCAGGTTCAATCTATAAGCAACCTTACCGATTTTCTCGGTAATTTCGAATGGTCCAACATACCGTGGATTCAGCTTGCCCCGTTTACCGAAACGGACCACACCCTTCCAGGGTGAGACTTTAAGTAGAACCCGGTCCCCGACCTGGAATTCTAACGGTTTCCTACGCTTGTCAGCGTAGCTTTTCTGACGGTCACGAGCTGCCGCCATGCGTTGCCTGATTTGGGAAATCTTTTCTGTTGTAACTACTACCAGCTCTGGGCCTGTGAGTTGACTATCACCGACTTCCGCCCAGCAAAGAGGTGATCGGCATTACGACCGTACAATGCCTCAAAAGGTGCCGCCTGAATGCTAGTGTGGTAGCTGTTATTGTAGGAGAATTCCACTAGCGGTAGATGCTTCTCCCAGTTCTTGCTAAAATCGATCACACATGCTCTAAGCATGTCTTCCAGGGTTTGGATGGTGCGTTCAGACTGCCCATCCGTCTGCGGGTGATAAGCGGTGCTCATGTCCAAACGTGAGCCAAAGGATTTGTGCATAGTTTGCCACAATTCGGAAGTAAAACGAGCGTCTCGGTCGGAAATAATAGAAGTTGGCACCCCGTGCCTGGAGACTACTTCCTTTAAATAGATTTCTGCCAAGGTTGAGAACTTGTCTGTTTCCTTAATGGCCAGAAAGTGTGCAGACTTAGTCAAACGATCTACTATCACCCAAATAGTATCATTCCCGCGTTGAGATCTAGGTAGCCCTGTAACAAAATCCATGGAAATCTGTTCCCATTTCCATTTCGGGATTTCGGGTTGCTGTAGTAGGCCTGCTGGTTTCTGATACTCGATCTTGACTCTTGCGCAGGTCAAACATTTGCCAACGTAGGCTGCTATGTGGGCTTTCATGCCAGGCCACCAGTAAGTGGTTCTTAAGTCGTGGTACATCTTATCTGAACCAGGATGTACTGAATAACGGGACTTATGAGCTTCGTCCATCACAAGCTCTCGTAGATCTCCGTAAAGTGGGACCCAAATGCGCCCTGCTACATAGTAGGCGCCGTCCTCTTTCTGTTCTAGTTGCTGTCTCGATCCTCGCAGGGACTCAGCCCTGATGTTTTCCGGTTTCAGAGCTTCAATCTGAGCATTTCGAATCTGGGTAGGGAGACTAGACTGGATGGTAAGTTGTAATGCTCGCACGCGCTTTGGTACAGTGTCTTTCCGGCTGAGGGCGTCTGCCACAACATTGGCCTTGCCCGGATGGTACTTGATGGCGCATTCATAATCATTCAGAAGTTCAACCCATCGACGTTGTCGCATGTTTAATTCTTTCTGCTTAAAGATATGCTCGAGACTCCTGTGATCGGTGTAAATGGTGCACTTGGTACCGTACAGGTAATGTCTCCATATCTTAAGCGCAAATATCACTGCTCCCAGTTCCAAGTCGTGTGTTGTGTAGTTCCTTTCATGCGTCTTAAGTTGTCGAGAGGCGTAAGCAATAACTTTCTCGCGTTGCATCAACACGCAACCGAGCCCATGAATAGACGCATCGCAGTACACCACAAAGTCGTCCGTTCCTTCAGGTAACGAGAGAATAGGAGCACTGCAGAGGTTATCTTTAAGTTTCTGAAACGCGGTTTCCTGAGCTTCTTTCCACTTGTAGGTGACGCCTTTCTGAGTGAGCGTAGTGAGGGGTTGTGCAATCTTTGAGAATCCCTGAATGAATCTGCGGTAGTAACCTGCCAATCCCAAAAATTGGCGAACTTCAGTCGGAGTCTTAGGGGTAGGCCAATTCTTTATAGAGTCGATCTTAGCTGGGTCGACGTGGATTCCATCCTTGTTAACCACGTGCCCAAGGAAATGGACTTCTCGAAGCCAGAAGTCGCACTTCGAGAACTTGGCGTACAGTTGCTCGTTGCGAAGGAGTTCGAGGATAAGTCGTAGGTGCTGTTCATGCTCTTCCTGACTTTTCGAATAGATCAAGATGTCGTCTATAAACACGATCACAAATTTGTCGAGGTAGGGTTTGCATACCCGGTTCATGAGATCCATGAACACTGCAGGGGCGTTGGTCATTCCAAAGGGCATAACGAGGAATTCATAATGACCATATCGAGTTCTGAATGCAGTCTTGGAAATATCTTCATTACGGACCCTTAACTGATGGTAGCCTGACCGCAGGTCAATCTTAGAGTAGTAGCTCGATCCTTGCAGTTGATCAAACAAATCGTCGATTCGCGGGAGAGGGTAACGATTCTTGATGGTAACCTTGTTCAGTTCACGATAATCAATGCACATTCGGAACGTGCCATCCTTCTTCTTAACAAAGAGTACCGGTGCTCCCCAGGGTGATGAACTAGGACGGATAAATCCTTTATCCAAAAGTTCCTGTAGTTGAGTAGAGAGTTCCTTCAATTCTGCGGGGGCTAGTCGATAAGGCGCACGAGCTATAGGTGCTGCTCCGGGAGCTAGCTCGATTTGGAATTCGACCTGACGATGGGGAGGGAGTCCAGGTAATTCCTCAGGAAATACCTCGGGGTAGTCACGTACTACTGGAAAGTCTTCAATCCTCTTTTCCTTTTCCTGCGTGCTGGTAACAAGTGCTAAGATAGCGGTGTGCCCTTTTCGTAGACACTTCTGGGCTTTCAAGAACGAGATAACGCCGGAGATTTCTCCACTTTTGCCACCTTGTACAATGAGGGGTTTGCCAGAACGGCGAGGAATACGAACTGCTTTCTCTTGACAGAGGATCTCAGCGCGATGCTTGGATAACCAATCCATACCAATAACGACGTCGAAGCTTCCAAGAGTAACAGGGAAAAGGTCGATACTAAATGTCTGACCAGACAACTCTAGTTTGCAGCCTTTGACAACATGTGAGGCCTCGATGTTTCTACCATTAGCTAACTCGACGATATGAGGAGAACTTAGTAACGAAAGCGGACGCTTAAGCTTCTTACTAATACGTAGGGATACATAACTAGCATCGGCACCGGAATCAAATAACACAGAAACATAACGGTCATCGAGTAGGAACTTACCAGCCACGACATTGGGGTCATTCCTTGCTTCTCCAGCTCCAATCACAAAAGCTCTTCCTCTAGCACCATTCCCAGCATTGTTGTTCTGATTGTTGTTCCCAGCTCCCTGATTATTGTTGCGGTTCTGATTCAGTTCAGGGCAATCCTTCTTAAAGTGCCCCTCAGCTCCACACTTAAAACATGCCCGGTTGTTTCCCTGCTGCTGTTGGGGTTGTTGCTGATTCTGTCTAGCTGGGAATTGACTTCTACAATCCTTGGCTTCGTGCCCCATCTTGTGGCATCGCTGACACTGGCCCTTGTTACATGCCCCATTGTGGTGCTTGTTACACTTGTTGCACTTAGGGTAGCTTCCTCGGTAGCCACCCTGTTGTTGAGTGCCCTTGTTGTTTTCAGTTTTCCTTTGTTGTGCTGGGGCCTGAGTGGGGTTAGCATCCTTGCTTTGACTTCCTTCCCACTTACGCTTGCTGTCACTAGAAGTTCCGACAGTAGCACTGATCCTTTTGGGCAACCTGCCCTCTTCCACAGCCTGATCAGTGAGTTTGTGAGCAAGTCGAACGATCGGCTGAATGGTAGTGTGGTTGGCTGAAGTGACATGGCTTCGAATTTCTGGAGCCAAACCTTTGATATATAGTTCGATCCTTCGGTACATTGGTCGTGACATGTTCGGGCAGAGAGCAGCATAGTCATTGGACAACTTGGTGTAGGTTTCAATCTCTGACCCAACCATCTTGAGTTCATAGTACTCGTTCTCAAGCTTGTGGATGTCATCCCGGTGACAGTATTCATCCTTAATCATATCCTTGAAATCCTCCCATGCGGTAGCATTAGCAGTTTCCAAACCAAACATCTGAATCTGCGCCTTCCACCAAGAAAGCGCGCTTCCTTCAAGTGTAGCAGTAGCAAATTTCACCCAATTTGCAGGGGGACACTCGCAAACAGCAAAAACAGCTTCAATTTTCTCAATCCAATGCAGAAGACCTATGGCACCCTCAGTGCCGTTGAAAGGGAGAGGCTTGCAATCCATGAAAGTTTTGAAAGTACACACTGGTGGTTGCGCAGGTGCATGCTGACCTGTTCGTGAGAAGCGAAGCGTATAGGTTTAGAGGCGAAAAGTCGATGTGGCGGTAGGATCTAAACATCCTAAAACAACGAGCTTACCTATAGGGTGAGCTGCAAAAGCCGCAGCCACTGTGTTGAGCAGGTTAGTGAACTGAGCCTGCGTCATGTTAATGTTTCCCCTTCCACGTCCACTCATTGTCTTCATAACCAGAAAACACAGTATGAGTGTGATGTCGTAGTGTAGCGAGAATGAGATAGAAGAGAGAGGTGTATCTATCTAGTTAGGCACACTAGTACGTATAGCATAATAGGAAACATAAGTAAGCAACAAGTAAACACTGGTCCGAGCTATGAGGTCAAAAGTGTTGAGCCTTGCACTTGGAGTGTAGTGTCGTCGCGAGTCACGGGTTATAGTCTGGTTTTCTCCAAAAAGATTCTTTTTCCCTTTTTAAAACCAAGTTCACTATAACCAATGGCTCTGATACCAAGCTGTCACACCCCCAAAATCCACCTGCGGATAACACCCGCTTCGGGGGCGTGACTGACCAGGATCCAGCCACCAATTATACCGAATACTTAAGTTGATAACAAAAGTAATACTTACTATTCATAAGCTTAGCAAATATTAAGTTCAGAGTTTAAAGTTTTAAGTTCCAAAACAGTATTAAGTAGCGGAAGCATAAGTACGGTAGTTTAAAACAAAGTTCACGATTCAAAATAAGGTAACACCCAACACAAGGGTGAACAGACACTACACGTTCCCAAGCTGCAAGCTCCTTCGTCACTGGTTACCTGCAAAGCATGCAGTAAGGGGTCAACAATAATGCTGAGTGAGTTCACTAGTTGTCCAGTTTTAATTTCCAAAAACTTTGTTTCACCGGTTAATTTATCCGTTTATACATGCCATGGGGAGCTACCCCAAAAGTTAGCGACTAAACTGTTTTTCCAATACCGAACACTAGGTAACCGTTGCGTATCCGCAGGATGCCCCGATGTCAATGTTCTATCATCATTGACGGATTTCTGAGTACATTAGTTCACGACCGTCCCAAACCAGGGCACGGTGTGAGGCTGGTAAACACCTAAATAGCGCTATCAACTAATAACCCGTTCGCCTAACCCGGCGACTAATCGGTATTTGTAGTAGGGACTTAAGTGATAGAGTTTCGTTTAGTGCCGTTAGTTGCAATCCGTATAAACAGTAATTAACCAAACGGTTTCCCAATACCCGGGAAGGAAAAGTAAGTTTTGTTCCCAATAACTAGGGAAGGTATGTAAATGGTATCCCCTTTTACCAGGGGATAGGGTTGTTAGTCTCGTGTCCCAAACCACCGGGACGCATGCTTTTAAGTTGTGAACTCACCTTGGGTTGCTCGGTAGGTTTAGGTTACTTGTCAATCACGTTGGTCACCACGTCCTAACATGGTTACCGGTATAGGTCAGGTTCGGTATACAAGCATTCACGTAAAAACACATACGGGCACGTAACATACATACAGGTAAACAGTCATGGGGTTAATGAGCCGGCCCTAACAGTAACACAGTCAAACAGAACACAACATCACAAAGTCCATTTAACAGATAGTCCAACACAGAATGGCCCAATAACTAAAATGAACAGCCCACTCGCAACCAGCTGGTCTTGAGTCGCAACCAGGTGGTTTCGGCTTGTCACGCTATGGTTGCGAGTCGCAACCGTGGTCTCGAGTCATCACGTTTTGGTTGCGAGTCGCAACGGCGTGGTCTCGAGTCGCAATCTCGAGGTTTCGACTTGTCATGCTTTGGTTGCGAGTCGCAACCGTGTGGTTTCGAGTCGGAATGCTGTGATTGCGAGTCGTAATGTCGTCGTTGCGAGTCGTAATCTGTCACTTTCATGTACACGTGATGATGCAGAAAAGACAGTCCAAATTGTACACATAAACTCAGACCCAGATTAGGAAACTACCAATAAGATTTCTACAAACACTTTTCCTCATTTGACCATTAAACCATATAGATCAAACTTTGCCATTTTAAATCTTCAAACCATCTTTAACTAGTTCATCAAGTTCATAGTTTCTAGGGTTTTCACCTTAACAAAATCATACATTTACTTGCACCAAAACTCACATATTACAACAAGATTGTTATTGCAAGAACAAAGAACATACAATATATATATATAAATATCCGAAACTTATGTTTAACAACATCATCTTAGCAAGAACTTTAAAGCATAGTATAGTTGGCCATGAACACTTGTAAACTACCATTATCAAGTCATTTTCAAACATGTCACCATATATATATTCAATCTTTACAAAACAACCTAAAGATCATGCATAAAATTACTAACAAAACATTTTTCTAGTTTATTAATCACACATAATTTCTATGCACAAAAGATAACACAAAAGGTAGTACTAACCGGTTATGAAAGGAGGAGCCGAAAACAAAGAAAAGAGAACCGAGAAGATGGTATGTCCGAGTGATAGTCTTGACCGAGTTTCTTGTCCGGGATCTTTGCTTGAACCGAAAAGAGAAGGAGAGAAGTGGTGTTTGTAGAGGGTTTCTAGTGAGAGAGTTCAAGGAGGGTTTGTGTGTGTAAAATGAAAGAAGTGGGGGAAAGGTGGGAATTTATACAAGGGGTTTTCGGGTTGGGCTTGGGGTTTCGGCCCAAACCGGTTTTGGCTCAACGGCCCACTCGAGACCGAGTGGCCCACTCGCAACCGCCCGGTTGCGAGTCATGGTCTCGGGTCGTGGTTTCGGCTCTTATATATATATATACAATACATACATACATCACATATCATGCGCAAAGGTCACGTTTTCATTTAATAATATTTATATACACAAGATATTACAAAGCGTTCGTATGGAAAAACCTCGAGTGTCACACTATTGGCTTCACACTAAGTTACCTGAAACACGTTTTAAAAAGGTTTTATCAGCAAGAAATACTGGCGAGTGCATCCCATTTTAATCATAACAGCTTTTATAACTTTACAGTATTGAGAGCGATTACAATGTTTATATCTACCAATATACTCATTCAGTACTGTCAATCCTGACTTGTAGGTCATGTTACTCATTGGCTAACTCATCGTCCAATAGTAACGGATTACAAATAATGTATACAAAACCGCAACATACTGGCAGCAATTGTAGAATACATAGACTCAATCACTGTTAATTATAATTGAAAACATTTGAGCTTTTGTAAAAACAGTTTGTAAGAAAAGAGAATGTACTCACAAAAAGGTTTACAAAAAGGGGAATGAACTCACATTTGTAGACGTAGGTAATACTATAGCTTTCACTTGCCGTTCCTGATTATTTTCTATTAAAATAAACAATGCACACATGTTAGTAAGATAACCCAAATCACATTAGTCATACAACACGATACAGAACTCCAACGAACTAAGTCAGGTAGAGCCTTGACATGCGTTACGGAGTCCTAGATCAATCGAGCAGAGTATCGACTTAGTGTCCAGGGTTAAAATACTTACAACGAGGAAGAACTTTGCTTTTTAGGGGTATAATACCCGAGTATTTTCGTATTATAACTTGAGAGAGAACAGAAAAGTTTGAACGAGAATGAAATGGCAGGGTTCGGCCCCTTTTATAGCTGATTAGGGGGTCTCTCGTGCCACGCGAGACCCACCTCCTTCTCCTTCGCGGCCCGCGACTCGCCCTAGCTAGGGCCTAGGGTTGGTGAGTCACAAAGTAGGTTCGACGCGTGTGTGGGACACGTCGTAGCCCAGGTGACCGGCAAGTAAAGGGGCTTCGCGCCCCGTGAAACCTTCGGCTAACTGGGTTACGGCCCGCGAGCGGCCCAGATTATTTGTTTTATTTGATTTTTACTAAAATTAATGTTATTCGGGTTCTTTTATCGTATACGAGGTGTAATTTAGGAGCGTTTAGGGGTGATTTTCGAGGGTTGTTATATATAGCGCTATACATATTAAATGGAGGCTCGTATAAAGCTAATGACCATAGTATCACATAAGAATCACCCAAGTATATGCATCAAGTATAACAACATAGTATTCATGTATTTGGATTGTTTTGCACGGAGGGTGGTCACGGAGAGAACCCCCATTCTCCCCGTGGCGAGTCTAATGGCTGTCTGTTTTGCAGATATCGTCGGAGAAGAAGCTCAGTTAAACCCCGAATCGAACGAGAGGACTAACCCTTTTATGCAGAACTAAACCCCTGGTCTGATTGATTCCGGTCATTTGAATCACTGTTTCTTCATTGGCGCCCACCGATTTTTCAATTTTCAATCTCATCTTCTCGTTTTGATTCTTTTCTTTGCATTTTCTGTTTTCCATGGCAGAAACTCCGTCGAATCGTCCATCAGGCCCTCGACCGGAGAATTTTACACATGATTCTCGTGTCGAGGGAATTGTGGAAGAAGCTTCCGATGATAACGATGTCCAGCACAACATTAATCATCCAAATGATCTTGTTACACCGAGAGCACAACCCGAGATCCCGATAAGTTCGATCTTACTGACATGATGTCATGGTCACAATCAAATTTAATCCAATTACTAGTAAATAGTTAGCGGCAAGTGGGTATCAAACATAGGGAGTTTGTGGAATACGTGCTATTTAAAAGTTTCTCTAAGTTAACTAAAATTAAACTAATTGCAAGAAAGTAAATTCAAAGAGTTGGTTTGGTTGATTGAGTTTTAAGAACTAAAATTACTATTCTAATTGCAAAATGAAAGTTTGGTTTGTAAACAATTTAGAGACAAATGACCATCTTTAGTTTCCGGTTTGCTTTGACGTTTATGCTATCATTCCACTAGAAAGAACTACATAGACATAGTTCATGTGTGATTACTTGTTGTGATAAAAGGGAACTAAGTACTCAGATTCCTAGAACGTGAGGTTGTTACCCGATGACCAATTAACCCTTACCCAATCCTAATTCTACCCATGATATCTCGATTGCCAACGGTACCAAGAACGTATGGTTTTAAACTAGATTAACATAAGAATCAATAATTTACTAACAATCAATCACACACCATAACAAACAAAACATAAAGACAAAGTTTGTTATTCTAGAAATAAGGAAATCAAAGCATAAAGTCTTACAAACCTCCAACCAAAGATAGTGATAACAAGTTTAGCCACTCATGGCCCGAACAAACATCGTCATCAAAGTTTTGATCTTCAAGCAAATTACAAACATAAAAATAATGAGTAGAAATTGTCTTCAAGCCCCCAAGAACTCTCCAAACTCGACTCTAGATGATTGGTAACCGAATGGAATGATTAGAAGTCAAAAGACATCATAAAACGCGAGTTAATATGGCAGTTACAAGTTTCCCCAGCTCTGAGCCATAACCTACGGCCCTGGCCGTAGGCTACGGTGCCATATAAACTCCTTACGACGCTTTTAAAATAGCTTACGACAACTTTTGGATAGCTGAGGGCCGTAACCTACGGCCAGGGCCGTAGGCTACAGTGGCTCCAGGATACGTTTTCTTGTTTTCTTCATAACTTTCTCGTTTCAACTCCGTTTTCTTCGCCGTTTTCGCCCACGTTCTCGTAATTTCATCCTCCATCATGTGCTATTCTTAGTTATTCAGTTTCAAAATTTATTTTTTCATTGATGCTCCAAATTCCTTCCCTTTTAAGTTCCATTTGTACCTGAAACACAAACAACCGTAGTTACCTAATTCTAGCCAATTACATGGATAAATGCGGGGTTAAATTATCATTTATAACACTCAAGGGTTGTCCTACGGACTACCCGTAGGGCTGTTCACGAGCCGAGCCGAACCGAGCGGACTTTTGCTCATGCTTGGCTCGTTTACAAACCGAACCGAGCGGAGCGGCTCATTTAAAACCGAGCCTCAAATCAAGCGAGCATTTTTCGAGCAGTAAATATTCCGAGCGAGCGTCGAGCGAAGTTCGAGCGATTTGGACAACCGTGTCGCCCGATTGAAATTCGCTAAGAGAGCTAGTGACAATGTTCGATCTCAAGTTTTTATGTCTTTAAAAACATGTCCGTTTCATGACATAATATTTTTCTTATGAATAACAATGTTGTGGCCGATGAGGCGATGATCAAATTGCACGAACAATTACGTTGAGAGCAGGAGACGATCGACTTAGGGTAACGACATAAAACATTGAGACGATGAGCAGCTTGTCATTTATCGATTTAGGATTTAACTTTTAGGTTTTGATATTAATTTTGTATTGGCGTGGTTGGGCTAGTACATATAGATATAGTTGTAAATTTGTATATAGTGGACCAAAATCTAATAGAGTGGTATATATAAAACTATAAATTTAATTTATACTTAAGTATATATGTATGTGTTATGTGTGTGAATATATATAGGTGTGTGTGTATATATGTATAATTTATATTTGTATATATATATATACATGTTTATATATGTATGTGTATATGTGTGTATATATATATATATATATACTAATTATTAATTAAAAATAATAATTCGAGCCGAACCGAGCCGAGCGAACCTTTGCTCATGCTTGGCTCGTTTACAAACCGAACCGAGCAGAGCGGCTCATTTATAACCGAGCGTCAAATCGAACGAGCATTTTCCGAGCAATTTCCGAACGAGCGTCAAGCGAGCGACGAGCGGCGAGCGATTTGAACGGCCCTAACTACCCGTCACATCCCCACACTTACCCGTTGCTTGTCCCAAGCAACTTGTTCAAAAGTCATTCCCAAACTTACAAGCGATCAAAATAAACCAAGCAAATACATGTTGTCCTTTTACTAACCTATCATCACACCACAAGACACACCCCTCGCAATAACTCTACTCTCGGTGACAAAGAATACTAGCAAAATTGTGCTAAAACACTCAATGCAAATGTGTGACTGTGCGACAATAAGCTTGAATACAAATCAAGTCTCCGCCTATGCATTGCCTAACATGCTCGTAAATCAAAGGGACTTATGGGTTGTAACGGGGCTATGTGTAAGGGTAGGAAGATGGTGGGAAACATATGCAAGTAGCTCAGTGATTCGACCCGGTTTTATTGCTACTACTAACCAAAAAACCATCGACTGTTTACACAACATCATCTTTTTCTTTTCTTTTTGATTTTCTTTCAACTATTTCTTTCTTTTTGTATTTTTCTCAGATTTTTTTTTGTAGACAAAAAAGCATAAAAAGAACATATACATAAACATCAAACATCAAACACTAAAGCTCCTAAACCGGGTCGTCTCAATATGTAGAAATTTGAGAAGATGGGCATGGGTCACAAATGAATGGCGGTAGGCTCAAACATGGCTACTAAAGACCAAACATCCGCCCCCTCGCACTACCAAGCTCATATATATATATATATATATATATATATATATATATATATATATCGTATGAGGTCCAACCCCCCATTCCCACATTCTCACACATCCAGACGAAGCTACCTAAATGCCCTTCTCATCTTCACAAGCATGCTAAACCTAGGCTTCAACAAGCATTCGTTATGCAAGTTCTATTAACACAAATCACAAACTGCCACTCAAACCAAAAAAAAATTAATCTCTAATAATCATGTGTGTGGCCCAAGAACTCACCAAGAAAGGACAATAAGGGTTACCGATGTGTCACGCAGGCAATGTCAAGTTTTCAAAATTCAACAGTTTTTCGCTTGGTTTAACAAAAAAATTTCAAAATCGACAAAAATTTCCCCCATCCCCACACTTGGGATACATTGACCCCAATGTATAGCTTTGGATGGAAATGATCGCTAAAAACCACTTTAACATCAACTTAAGCTTTAACACTCAGACCCCAAATTTCTTTGTGTTCTTTTCTCTCTTTTTATACTTCTTTTTTTTAACAACAAAATCACACCAACTAACTACAAAAATTTCAAAACTAAAGAACATAACAAGATTAGGGGAAGAGTACATTAACCTGGTGAAGCTTGACACACCATATATTGTAGATGATTCGACTTTCCACCACCATCTTCACACAAAGATCTACATATCTTCCCCACATTTGAACGTTGCCATAGCCCCGAAACATAGAAAATAACAAAACAAACAAGATCAATGTAAAACCCCCGGGTTGCCTCCCGAGCAGCGCTAAGTTTTCAGGTCTTTAGCTAGACCATGCCACCCCACATTTATGGTGGCTCAAAGAAAAGATTTCTATCATCTTCATCATTTCCTCGTGCCATTGAGCAAAATGCATCCATCTCATGTTCGTTCGGTGGAAAATCACATACACTCCTGCTTGAACCTTCATACTTTTCTTCACGACCCGGTTGTTTATTTGTTTTCGTTCTTTGACACATGCTTTTCATATGACCATTAGATTCGCTCCCCTTCCCCTCAGTGGACTCATAACTAATAATCCTCGCCTGAACATCAAAGAACAACTTACGGCTCTTTTCGGTCATAATAATGATCCCGTCTCTACAGTTGATTTGAGCATTTGTTGTATAGAGAAACAATCGACCTAAAATCACCCTTTGTTGCGACGCCATCTCGGTAGTAGCATAATCTAAGACTAGAAAATACACCGGGTATTCGAATTCTCCCAACCGAATCATAACATTCTTAACAATTCCCCGTGGACGCCTCCAACTTTCATCCGCCAAACTCACCATGGTGTCTACATCCTGAAGCGGGCCAAAATCATACATGTCGTATAGATCACCTGGTAACACACTCATGCTCGCCCCATAATCCAATAATGCATGAGGAATTTTTAGTTTCCACACTCAGGTAGGCATGACTGGCGCTCCATACTCTTTATCATTCTCGACTTCGGCATCCTTTTCCAAACCTGAATTCACTTGATATGAAGAAGTTAGCAATGTTTCATTAAATTTAGTATTTGGAATGGTGCTTACCACATTGATGTTAATGCTTTTTGTGTTCTTGGGATTTATCACCGTGTCACTTGGTGATTGACCTTTTGCTTTCTTTAATAATGCCACGTCACTTGCAAGTTGACCCATTTGAGTGGTCAGCGACTGAATCGCTTTGTCACGGATTTCATCTTTTTGCATGCGAACATCATCAAGTTGATTCCTTCTTTGCATATCTTGTTGCATCAACCGGAGCATATCCATAACTTCATTCCCACTTGATGAAGTTTGACCCGAAGAACCACTTTGACCACCCGATTGTTGAAATTGACCTTGGTTGTATTGTTGATGAGGTATGAAATTTCCTTAAGCTCCTTGGAAATTTGGGTTAGCTTGGTTTGTGGGATTCCCATATCGAAAGTTTGGGTGGTTTCTTAAGCCGGGGTGGTAAGTATTGGAGTTCATGTTATAATTTCTACCACCCCCTCCTTGCCCTTGCAATGCACTCACCTCCTCATATTGCCCTTCCACTCCTTGGCAATTTTCAGCCGCATGCCCTATCTCATTACAAAGTGCATAAACATCATAAATTTGATTAGAAGTTTGAACATTACCATCATCTACCGCGTGCACTTGAGTTCGGGTAATGGCCGGTCGTGCTCTCCTTGATGCTTGAGCTTTTCTTTTTGATGTGACCGCCATTTGCTCCAAGAATTCCCAATCATCATGCTCGTAATTTCTGCCAAAAGTGCCATTTGTGATAGAAATTAAGTCACGCGCATCTTCAGAACACAACCCCTCATGAAATGCATTCATCAATTCCCATAGCTCTATCCCATGATGAGGGCAATTCTTTATCATCATGTTAAACCTCTCAAATGCTTGATGAAACATTTCACCCGATTGTTGTTGAAAACTTCTCAAACCTTTTCTAGCATCATTTGTCTTTTGAGCGGTATAAAATTCATCCAAGAAGATTTGTTGCATTTTCGCCCACATATAGATAGATGCCGAAGGTAAGGTATAAAACCACTTTTTAGCCTTGTCTTCTAAGGAAAATTGGAATAGCACCAATTTAACATCATTGGCTGAAAATCCTTGACCCCCAATAGTATTGCAAATCGAATCATAAGCCTCCAAATGAAAATAAGGCTCCTCCATTGCTAGACCCTTATACTTTGGCAAACTTTATAACGAATTGGTTCGAACTTCAAAAGTCCTTCCTTGATCATTTTGAGGGATAACTACTGGTGAAGGATTATGAGTGATCACCGGTCTAAATGTGCTTCTATACCTCTTGCATGCTCTCGAAGATGTCTTCTTGGTACCCCCAACCGAACTCTTGGACGTATAGGACCCATTGGTCTTTGAACTTGCATTCGTCGAGGCCCAAATTGTTGTGGAGGTGGTTGAAATCTTGGCCCCACATGAGGTTGTTGAACTCGTCTTTGCACCGGTGGACCTTGTGGTGGCAATTGTTGAGGTATGATTTGTTGTTGAGGAATCCCACCAACACTTGACATTCTTTGATTTTGACCTTGAACATAGGTATACTCCCCTTGATCTCCATCACCCCCATACATGTATCCTTCGTCATCATATCCCCCAAAGTCGTCCTCAAACTCATCATCGAACCCATCTTGTCTTACTCCCGAAGTATGTTGAAATTGCACTCTTGGTTGGAATGGAGTAGAATGGATAATAGATGGACCAGTTTGGTATAGGTTAGGTGGTGGTATTTGTGATGATGATGGTTGGCCGGATGTTGGGAAAAATGTTGAATAAGCTGGAACAGCGGATGATGTAGGGTTGTAACTGAAGGAGTGGTCAGGTTGTGTGTTCTCAAGTAAGGTAGTGTTGGTTGGTTGGTTTGATTTCTGGTGTGGATGTAGGAATTGTAGTATTTTGTGAAGGTTGTGTTGAAGATGGTGTAAAGGGTGGTGTAGGTTCACCCGTAGTGGGTGGTGGTGGTGGTGGTGGTGGATTCATGTATCTGATTGGTGAAACTAGTGTAGTAGGTGTTGTTGGTGAATCGCTGATTTTGTTTTCTCTTAGCAAAATTCTGTTTCTTCTCAAAGTTCGCTCAATTTCTGGATCAAATGCCAACGGTGATAGCTTGTGAGAGCTCCTAGTACGCATGCACCTGTAAATACCTGCACACTAACACACCCAACATAAACTAGAAAAATAACAAACTTAGAAAGATAAAAAATAACAGACGTTGCGCACTACTCCCGGCAAAGGCGCCAAAATTTGACGTGATGTCGTGGTCATAATCAAATTTAATCCAATTACTACTAAATAGTTAGTGGCAAGTGGGTATCGAACACAGAGAGTTTGTGGAATATGTGCTATTTAAAAGTTTCTCTAAGTTAACTAAAATTAAACTAATTGCAAGAAAGTAAATTCAAAGAGTTGGTTTGGTTGATTGAGTTTTAAAAACTAAAATTACTATTCTAATTGCAAAATGAAAGTTTGGTTCGTAAACAATTTAGAGACAAATGACCATCTTTAGTTTCCGGTTTGCTTTGACGTTTATGCTATGATTCCACTAGAAAGAACTACATAGACATAGTTCATGTGTGATTACTTGTTGTGATAAAAGGGAACTAAGTACTCAGATTCCTAGAACGTGAGGTTGTTACCCGATGACCAATGATGTGCGTGAAGTGTGTTATATTTTAGGTGTATATTTTAAGCCCTTTTTACACTTTTTAGCCAAGTTTTAAATTTAGAAACACGATATTCACTAACATTAAACACACATATGGGCAAGTGCACCCATCGTAGACGTAGTATAGTGTTGGTAAGATACCGAGGTCGTCCAAGGACACAAGAGCTTTTAGTACCGGTTTATCCTCAACGTCTAATCAAATCAAAATGTTAGAAAAAAGATTTTTAAATTAAAAAAAATAAAACTAACTAAAATGCTGAAAAAGAAAATAAAAATAAAAATAGATAGACAAGATGAATCACTTGGATCCGACTCATGTGTAGTGTAACCTTTAATTATTTTCGCACTTTTGCACTTGTTTAAGAGATTATCTTAGTTATTGTAGTAGGCCCCTCTTTTGAAGGTGACGTTACCCTCAACCCAGTAGTTTGAGTCAGCAAGGATACAATCCTAAAGGGTCGGATTATTGAATGATAATTAACTAAGTTATTAATGCATAATGTGGTAGGCCCCTCTTTTGAAGGCGACGTTACCCTCGGCTAAGTAGTCTGAGTCAGCAGGGATACAGTCCTAAGTAGCCGGGTTAAAGTTTTAATAGTAGTTTAACTTATGAGGGGATCAAAGAGTTTGGACCCCCGCCATCCAATACCGTTGGGTATTGAAGGAGGTCCTACTAAATTTGACCCAGGTCCTTTGCAGGATCTATACACTGAACAATGGCAAGACTCTTACCAAACCGTTCCCTTAACCCCCGACCAGGTAGCCAACATACCTCCATATAGACCGTGGAGATATGAATGGTGAAAATCTTTTATTTTATATAGACAGTAAAATAATGCCAAGACACCACGGACAAACGATAAGGAAGAATCACCTTCAACATAAGAAACTAGTAATTAAAGTCATTAATACAAAACCAATTAAAAAGTGCAAAAGATTAAAAATAAAAAGTATTACACTAAACACTTGTCTTTACCAAGTGATGTAAGAGACTTAGGCAAACATGGCCTTTGATTGTCAAGAACTCTTACGATCAATCTTGGATCCCGAGACGACTCACACACTCTATGATGGACAATGGATGATGGTGTTGTGATGGTGGTGGGTGGTGGGTGAAGTGTGAGAGAGGTGGTGTGCCAAGGGATGAGTTGCAAGAGCTCCAAACACTCCTATTTATAGGCTTAACAGGAGCTCGGGCACGGCCCCGTATCCGCTGGGCACGGCCCCGTGTCCATCCGCGTCTCTCTCTTCATTAATTGCAATTCACAATTTTATTAAATGCGTCTGCAGGAAATTGACCACGCCCCCGTGTCCGCTGGGCATGGCCCCGTGGTGGGCAGTAGAAGCTTCTATGAGTTTGTCTTATCTGCTGACACTTGGGCACGGCCCCGTGCTCACTGAGCACGGGGCGTGTTCAGTCTTCTGTCTTCTTTGTTTTGCTTGGGAAGGTGCTGTCGGAAGGTCGGGCATGCCACTTTTGTTCCTTTTCTTGTATTTATGTTAGATTTAGCTGTCTTTTTGCTTCTTTTGTTCATTTGAGCTCATTTAATCCTGAAAATACAAAAGGAAGACAAAAGCACACTTTTTTCCAACATTAGTACTAAAAAAAGGTTAGTTTTATGCCACAATTGATGTAATTTATATGTTGCATTTTGTGCACATCAACCAATTAACCCTTACCCAATCCTAATTCTACCCATGATATCTCGATTGCCAACGGCACCAAGAACGTATGGTTTCAAACTAGATTAACATAAGAATCAATAATTTACTAACAATCAATCACACACCATAACAAACAAAACATAAAGACAAAGTTTGTTATTCTAGAAATAAGGAAATCAAAGCATAAAGACTTACAAACCTTCAACCAAAGATAGTCATAACAAGTTTAGCCACTCATGGCCCGAACAAACATCATCATCAAAGTTTTGATCTTCAAGCAAATTACAAACATAAAAACAATGATCAGAAATTGTCTTCAAGACCCCAAGAACTCTCCAAACTCGACTCTAGATGATTGGTAACCGAATGGAATGATTAGAAGTCAAAAGACATCATAAAAACGCGAGTTAATATGGCAGTTACAAGTTTCCCCAGCTCCGAGCCGTAACCTACGGCCCTGGCCGTAGGCTACGGTGCCACATAAACTCCTTACGGTGCTTTTAAACTGGCTTACGGAAACTTTTGGATAGCTGAGGGCGGTAACCTACGGCGAGGGCCGTAGGCTTCGGTGGCGCCAGGATACGTTTTCTTCATAACTTTCTCATTTCAACTCCGTTTTCTTCGCCTTTTTCGCCCACGTTCTCGTAATTTCATCCTCTATCATGTTCTATTCTTGGTTCTTCAATTCCAAAACTTTATTTTTTCATTGATGCTCCAAATTCCTTCCCTTTTAAGCTCCATTTGTACCTGAAACACAACAACTGTAGTTACCTAATTCTAGCCAATTACATGGATAAATGCGGGGTTAAATTATCATTTATAACACTCAAGGGTCGTCCTACGGACTACCCGTCAGGCCGTCACTTACCCCCTGGTGAAACCCCGATTTCATGGTATGTAAGATCTCAGGGTGCATTAAACACAGTCTATGCACAACTCTGTGCACAAGCCGCTCCTCCTGCAACTCAATCACGCAGATTTGCACCTCAAGTACGAGCATCGTCTGCACCACGTACATCACACTACGATGCACCATCACGAATATCCGTGGACGATATAGAAGTCTACTCAAGATCTCCCACTAGGTACGAATCTACTCACTCGGAGTCTCGACGAAGAGATTACCATGATGAACAGTATTCTCATAGACGTCACTCAGTCCATTCTCGGTTGGGCCGGCGTTCTTACCAGAAACGGGACGCCCAAACCGAGGAATATGACAAAACATATCAGGAAGGTGACAACACAAGCGTTTTCAGCTGATTGTAGCGAGATCATGCAAATTACAAACCAAAAACCCGTGCAGTTTACAACCCGGACACAGAGTATGATTACAACCTAATTTACCGACCAGCAGAAGCAGCTGAGAACTCAAAATTTGTCAGTGAGATCGCTCCAGCTCCCCTTGAGAGGGCGAAATTACCATCAAATGTTGGAAAGTTCAACGGAATGATAGATCCAGATGATCATTTACGTGTGTTTACCAGCGCAGGCCTAGTCGGGGGATGGACACTACCCATGCGGTGTCATTTATTTGTCCAAACTTTGACATGCGCATCACGATTATGGTTTGACAACTTACCAGTCGGTAAGTTAACATCCTGGGTAGATTTGAGAGAGAAGTTCCTGGTCCATTTCAGCCAACAACACAGATCCTTCAGAGACACCGCCGACGTAATGAACATCTAGAGACGAGATGATGAAAGTTTGGAAGATTTCATAACGAGGTATAACAAAGAGGTGCTAGAGATTGGCAACGTACATGAACATCTAATTTGCGCACAATTCAAATATGCGGTAAGATGTGATGATATGTTTAAAGTCTTGTCAGGAACTGAAGGCATGCCAAAAAGTTGGGAGAAATTGATGGCTGCTGCCAAAGTTTATGCTCAAAGAGAGCGGAATCTAAGCTCCAACAGGCCACCGCTACCGCAGAACCGTCTGCTGGACAGGAGTGGGAATAGCGGCAAGAAATTTAAGAAAAAACTGGAGGGACTCAGCCTTAGGTGCATACTCGTCCGATGACGCCCGCACGACAATTAACAAGCTAGCAACGCAGAAAGAGGCTAAGCAGGAGAACCGTGAACGGCAATGGACCCCTCTACCAAAAACACCGGCGGAGGTACTTAGTACTGAGGACTATCAATTCAAAAAACCACCGCCGATGAAGAACAAGAGAGGGCAAAACCCGAACCTTTACTGCGAGTACCATAAAGACAACGGCCACACCACAAATAATTGCATAAGTCTCCGCACAGAAATTGAGAAAGCATTAAAGAGCAGAGAACTCACCCACTTAGTCCAAAATGTGCGCAAAGACATCAAACAAATCACTCGCAGGGATGAAGGGCCGAACAAAAAAGCCAAACAAACTTGAGCCCAAGACAGATCAACTCGCTGCAGTCATAGCCTCCCGTCATAATTGGTCAAGTTCTTCAACCTACCAAACGATGGCACAGGACTATCTGCACGCGCAATAAATTAAGTTTCACTATTTATAGTAAAACAAGTTTGTAAACTCATGGCCTCTGTGTGACAACCGGTGATTTACGGCTCTTAATTACGTGATTAACAGGTGATTAACGCGACAATAAATAGTGTTTAAGACGCAAATTAACTTAATTAGGCCTTTGGAGTGCCTAGAAACGGCTAACCGGCTTTACAGGGCGTGCACGGTGGTTTACGGAAAGATCCGGTGAATATTACGCGACAACGAACTGATACCGTACAAAATACTGACAACGTCAACAAGTATGAATGTTACATGAATATTTTATGTTTATGAAATTAATTTTGTGAATTTATTGGGCTTCCGTGCGACACAAGTGCAAACGTGAACTAAAAACGCGATGTTAGGAAACGCATCGGCAACAAAACGGAAGCGATGGAGACGCATGCCACCTTCGAAACTTACATTTTACGCTATAAATAGCTCCATAATAAAATTTCAGCAACTACAGTCGAAACCAGATCGAAAAACGGATTGAAACGGCCAATGACGCAAATTACGTGATTTTTACGCAACCGACGATCAAATGTCGACCACCGACCCTAATTTACTTGTTTTAATACTACAATTTTGTTATATGACGCTACACGACGTTCGGGGGCAAAAACGTGCTTCAAAAACAAGATCGGGCCATTCAAAATGCTAGAAACGGGCTTGTGGGCCTTGGGCCCAAGCCCACAAAACTCTACATATATATAGAATTTTATTCCTAAAATCCATCATTTTCCACTCATTCACTCTCTCTCTAACCTCCCAAACTCTCTCTCTCTCTAGAACTCGGATCCAGGCAAACTTCCGGCAAGGAGCCGGTGAAGTCCCGGCGGCGACGGCCGGTGACCGCGGTGGTGCGGCGGCGGAGCCGCCGTAGGCGGCGGAGGTCCGGCGAGGTTCTGGCGTCATTTTCCAGCCAAACACCCCTACCCCCACTAAACCGAACGTTCCCGACGCGATGGCGGTGTCCGTTTTCAAAGATTCGCAGTTGTATGAGCTGTGGAGCAACTCCGGCGAAGCTCCGACCGTTTTTCCAGCGAAGCCATTTTGGATTTTTCTTTCCATGCATGTTTAGATCGGGTTATGAGGAACCATTCTGCAAATTTTCAAGACATTTTATATTCCGGCAACTTGGTGAGTTTTTCCGACCTATTCCTACTGTTTCCTTTTGATTTCGGAGTGATTCAACTCGTCTAACGTCAGATAACGTTTCGGTGGGCTTTTTTATGGCAGTTAAACGGGGCTGTTTGGGGGCGGAACAAAAGCCGACGACGGCGGTGGTGAAGCCGGCCGGCGGCTGAGGCGATGGCGGTGATGATGGTTGGCAACTCGGGTTATTAAAGTTCATGTTTCGATTCAGGGTTTAGTTTTGGTTTGATTTTTGGTTCGAATCTACTCAGGTCAGACTCGGTTGGGGAGCTCGAGTTCGGTTCGGGTCATGCGGTTCGGTTAGGCGGCTCGGTTCGGTTGACTCAGTCAGCGAGTCGACTCAGACAAGACTCGCCTCAGGTCAACAAGTCCAACTCGGTTCGACTCGGTTCTATACGACTCGACTCAGTACAACTCGGTCCTGTTGACTCGGTTGAACCGAGTCAACTCAGTCAAAGCAACGAGTCAACTCAGCGGGTCAACCCGGTTGACTCGGTCAAGTCAGCCGGTTAACTCAGTCCATGTTTCGACAACTCGACACGGAGGATTTGGTAAATAATTTTAGTGGCGCGAATATTTACGTTATTTTAATAATTTATATGTTTAACGCGGACCGAGCTCGAACCATTAGCAATTACATAACGTTTATACATTAGTGAGTCTTTACGCTTTGATGTATTTTGACGAGAAATTATATATATATTAGTTGACAATTGTTGAATTTTGAAAATATATTGACAACTTTGATTGTCGGGGCGTCCAAAAACAGGGGAAACTCTGCCCGTTTTTCGAGAAAAATACGTAAAACTAAAACGCGTTTTATTGTAAAACGAAACTATTGGATCCAAACAATCTTCTATGAAAACAAATACAAATATATATTTACTTCCGACGACATTACATAACCTACAAAGCATGTTTAAAAGATTTCGACAAACCGCTTTACAAAATAACAAAACTTGATGGTTTTATAAAATAAATATATATTTAGTTATAAATATTTCCAAACAACGAGCAATTCAGATTCTTTTCTAAATAAATATAGTTTATATATTTATTTCAAACAAATCCTTTTATAAATAAATATAGTGTTATATATTTATTTCGGATATCAAACAACACGACGATTCTTTCATTAAAATAAATATAGTTTATATATTTATTTTAAATATCAAATGACTCGTAATTCTTTTATAAAAATAGATATAACTTATCTATTTATTTCAAACATCCAACAACTCGATGATACTTTTGTAAAATAAATATAACTTTTTATATTTATTTCAAAACGCCTAAACGGCATCTACATATACTTTGATGAACACATACGAGATGTAATATATGGCGCAAGTCTGTTATATGTAATTTTCATATAAATATTCTTTTTATACACGTACGACGTCGCGAGACGTCTAACGCGATGATAACAATATATTTATACGTTTTTATATAAATATTTATTAAATATTTATATACTATAAATCTCACGAAAACTAAGTCTTCCCAAGACTTGTTAATCCTTAATGACGTTATGTGAACTAAACAAAGTTCAACTTAGTCATTTTCGTTAAAATCGTCAAATCGTTCGGTCAACGATTCGGTAGAGCTCGGTGACACGTAGTTTAGTTACTGCGTTTATTTAGAAACTTATAAGACATTCCGTGTTAGGAATATTGTAGAATGCACGCTAGCAAGTCAAGTCCTGGAAACGACATCACGAAGTCGTAATTAGCTAGCTTTGCACAAGGCAATTCAGGTGAGTTCATAACCCCCACTTTTTACTGTTTAACAGTTTTATAAATGTTTTCGGGGGTGGAAAGACATGCACGTTTTGCAAGAACATACAAAGTTTTGAACAAACAAAAACTCGTATTTCTAAATCATATTACGAATGGATTTCGAGGAACTCAAATGGATTATACTAAATATACCGGTTTTTACAAAAAAAATGCGTATTATCGAAATGTGAATGATTTTCATGACTAGGGGTGGATCGTCTGGTGGTAATATATAGAGTCTGGGGAGTTGGCCTTAGAGGCTAGGGAGGTTCAGCCTTAGAGGCTGGGGAAGTTCAGCCTTAGAGGCTGGGGTGAAATACATGTTACAATTTTTTTAGACATTTTATACATGGTTTGATTAGCTTAAGGAGGGTTTACTACTTAGATCATGTGAGTGGTGGGCACAACACTTAAGGCCATTAATCCTCGTCGTAGGACCGAGGGACAAGAGTGATAGATCTATTTGGGTGTAGCGAGCCCACACCCGTGAGGCCGGGGCGGCCATAGAGGTGACTATGTCTTACCGCCGAAGCCCGGTAACAAATTTTCTAGGTTTGAGTTTTCCTGCACCTTTTCACACATACCAGTGGCTTTGCAACCCATTGGTGATCTCGTTTTCCTTATTGCTACATGCCAGGGATTTTTATCATACACACTTACAAAAATACTTGATTTATACAAATTAAATACCATGTTTTATACAAATTCAAAGTATAGGATTATACGGGCATAGAGTCAAAGCCAGGGCGGGCATTGACAGTTATACAAATTTTACAAATACAAGAGTTTACAAAAACATGGTTTTACGAACATAATGCGTTACAAATACAAAGTTTCCATATAACTTGACAAGAAAATGATTTCTAAATTCGTTTTCTCAATCTTATTTCACAAACCGGTTATTCAAAAGATTTATTTCAAATCTTTTACAAACAAACTATGAACTCGCTCAACTTTATGTTGATTTTTCGCATGTTTCTTTCTCAGGTTGCATTTCAAAGTTATGGCACGGTTTGAATAGGAGAACCATTGAAGATACGAGTACTTAGTGGCGTTCATTTTCTAAAATACTTAGCTTATTTGCTTCCGCTGTGCAATGAAGATACCAGTCCAGTCATGCCAGCTCTGATAATTTCGGGGTGTGACAGATTGGTATCAGAGCTATAGGTTACAGCGAATAGGATTCTCTGTAGAGATACCTAGGCTCTAACCTCATATATTTCTCTAGGATTTAGATCATTAAGACTTTCAATACGTACAAGAACGCCTAGTACTCGAATATGGTCTCCAACCGTTGCCGAAAAACAAACAACCAAAATTTTGTTTTCAAACATACGCTATTGTGGTGTTTCATACAAGGTGCATAAAACAATTACATACAGTAAGCAAAACTCTGAGAGTTTAGGAAACATGCATTTAAGACCTTCGGAAACTTATGTTGAAGTTCATTAAAGGTCATCACGTAGGAACCGCGAATATTAACTCGGGCACACACTATTATCCATATTGTCTATGATATTTTAACTTCCCGAGCAGGCGGCCTACGCATAACGAAACGCTAGTGCACGAGAATACGTGAAACTCAAATTTTACGTCAACGGACGTCGGAGCACATCACATTCTACGCGGAACGTAACACTAGTGCACAGGTATACGTGAAACTTAAGCTATACATCAACGGAGGTTGAAGTACGACACATACGACTATCGAGGCGAGGCCTTTGAAAATACACGATGGCGCAATTCCACGACGACGCTAGATTCCTGTCAGCAGGAGAACTATCGATCAGGAAGCGGCGGCTTGGCACGCGATCCTGAAACGACACGAGTCATGTTAAGGAGAAGACGCATGCCTTCGTATTCCCCCTATCTTATTAACGACGAATGCGCTATGTTCGACATTCCATGGTAATGTCACCTAACAACCGGTTATCACATGCAACCCCAGGTAAAGTCCTTAAATTTCTTTTATTGAAATTTTGACTTTCACATTTACTGAGTAGATTTTCGTATCTCTACTCTTCGTAATGGTTATTGTGTCACAATCATTTCTTTCAGTATAGCGAATAGTTATTTGCTCCATTTCTTGAAAAATTCATATACTGCGCATGCATTGGTTGTTACGCATGTGGTTTCGTTTCGAATAAAGCGTTTCATTAAAGTTCAAATATTATTTCGCTAAATTTAATTATTGATTTGTGATTCGAATGACCTGCATTATTGTAATTGTTGGCTCCTTTGTTATCAAGTCAACACATTTTCTTGAAATTTCTTTTTACATACATGGTTTTTCGTTGTGAGTTGTGACCATGCCGAAAGTCTTTCTTGTCGATACATGTATTTATAACAACCCTAACGTAAACCGACACCCTTATAATTTTTCCGACACCATAATATATTTTAAAATGTCCTAATTTGTTTTAAATATAATCTGTATGTGAAAACCGAGCCCGAAATACAAAATAACATTTAAAAAATAAATAAAAACAAGAAATATTAAGTTGAGGCGGGCCGCGTAGGACCCCACCTCAACCTTACGCGGGCGGTATCAAGGTCGGAACCTGATTTTGTTGATTTCTTTAGTTTAGGCGGGCCGCGTAAGCTTAAGCTTACACTTACGCGGGCTACGGGAGCTTAAAACCTGGCACGACCCTCGGCCGCCACGTGGCCCAACACTTGTCGACCCTACTCGTGACCCGGACAAGCTACAACCCTAGACCCCTATCACGCGGGCCGCGTAAGCCCATGTTGTCTTTTACGCGGGCCGCGAGAAACCCGGAAAACAGCCCTATAAATAGATTGCATCGGCCTTCAGTCTGTTTCGTTCATTTTCTTTTCTCAATCTTTAATTTCTGAATAGTAGAAGTAATACTCGGGCATGATAGCCCCTAAATAGCGAGGTTCTGCTACGATGTAAGTATTATAACCCATGGAGACGTATTAGATACTCTGCCCGATTGATCTAGGGTTCCGTAACGGCTGTCGTGGTTCTGCCCGACGTAGTCGTTGGAATGCCGTCTCGGGGAGGGTATTACTAATGTTAAAATGGATTATTATACTAACACCCGTGCATTTGTGTAAATTATAGATTATTCCCAGGAAATCCTTACTGAAAACCCTAAGACAGCAATGTGAGTAATCCTCTTTTTGTGAAATGTTTTTACAAAACCTCACACAATTAATTATATATTAAATAGTTATTGAGTATTTGTAGGAATACAATTATAGTGGGTATGTTGGGGTTTTGTATACAAAATTTGTTACTGGCGTGGTAACATTCCACAAGTTGAGTATGACAGTACCACTGATGTTAATTGTTATATCTTGGAAACAAATGTAATTGCGGATGCGCCCTCAATACTGTAAAATGATTGGTATATCAACTTGATTAAACTGG
This sequence comes from Helianthus annuus, assembly GCF_002127325.2. Classification (NCBI taxonomy): domain Eukaryota; kingdom Viridiplantae; phylum Streptophyta; class Magnoliopsida; order Asterales; family Asteraceae; genus Helianthus; species Helianthus annuus. Next base: position 170,442,692 of record NC_035447.2, on the reverse strand, counting down.
GATTCACTCACCAGTATTTTCCACTGACAAAATGTTTTTAAAATACGTTTCTGTAAGTCCCCTTGATATGTATGGATCTTCACAGAATTGTCAATCCGATCAAGAGTGCCGAATCCTCTTGATTAGAATAAGCAGAAAACGTGTAGGAACAGAAATCACAATTCACTTTCAAACTGGGTTTTCTATTGATTATCAATCTTCACGAATTACAATCAATCAAAACCCTAACCAACCAATTTTCGTCTAAGCTATGCTCTCACAAAAATTCTCTCTCTCAAATATTGTTTTGGCTGATTAACCTAAACCCTAATGCCTAACCTTGTTTATATAATACAAGGTTTGTAACTGGGCTAGGTTAAACACTCTTGGGCTGCGAATTGGACAAGCCCAATTCGCCCCCACACACCCAATTCGTTGGGTTTAGTTAGCCCAAACATTACAACTAACTATTACAAAGCTAAACCCGCTAACTGTTTATCGTTAAACTAATTACAAGATATCCAAAGACCAAATTGTAACACCTCGAAATTTTGTGTCCAATAATGCATTGACACGTGTCTTGAGTTTACACGTGGCATTAAATATTAAATAAAGGACTAATGTTGACAAACATTGAAAGTATGTAAATTCGAGGGTTATAAATATCAACATAGGGTAAATATACTGTATAGTAACCCTAAACGATGCTCGTACCTTCAAACGAATAAATCATGGATCGTACGGAAGCGAAACACGGAAGAAAGTGAGAGATTACAAGCTGCAGGGGTTAACTGTGTCAACATGTTTAATTATACCTCTGAGTGACCCTTTGACGAACCCGAGGCTTTGTAACAGTAAAATACGCTCACTAGAATGTACTATATAAATTACGCGAAGTTCCGTTTTGAAACGAGAGAGTTATGATCAAATTCGTACGAGAGGGGTTAAAAGCGTCAACAATGAAAGTTTAGGCTTTCCGGATGATAATTTAACTAACCAGGGGCTTAACAGTACGGGTAAAAGACACGAGGCCCTTAATTGTAATTAACCGAGGGCCAAATCGCAAAGTTACCCCTTCAAACCCGAAAGGTCAGGTTACTAATTACCAAAGATTTTGTTAATCATTACAAAAGATTTAAAAACAACCCTTACGGACCGTAAAGGTCCTGCCTTACGGACCGTAAGGGGGCGAATGATTAAGCTTGTCTCCGCCACAGGCTTACGGACCGCAAGGCCCAAACCATACGGTCCGTAAGCGATGCCCAGCGACAGAAAATTGGCTGTTGGCTGTTTAAAGCGGTAGAACATTAATGTATGGGTTTCCCAGAGGTATGGGCGCCCTCTACTTGACCCACAGCACCTTAGGACACCTGCCAATCATCCATGCTCACTTGTAGGTTGAGTTGTAATGATCTAGAGGCCATTCTTGCACTATAAAAGGCCATTCATAGTTCACAATTGAAACACACCTCAAAACCTATTCTCTTGATCATCTCTGGAGCTTCCAAGCTTTCTTCTATCATTCTAAGTCGTGCACAAGCTTCTGTAAGTTGTCAAACCCTTTTGTGGTTTAGTTTTGCTTAGTTATTACTTAAAAGTCAATCCGTCGTAATTAACGATTGACTTTGCGATAAATCACGAATGGTCCAGTGATTTGTCGAATCAAAGATAGTTATGTGTTGGTATTCATGTGGGTGACAAACCCTCAAAAGGGTTCCCCCTGATCACCACTCTAACTAGATCAAATGTCGAGTCAAACGTATACTTAAAAAGTCAACAGAAAGTCATTTTGCGATTTCTTGCATAATCTGTAATGTAGGTGATATGTAACCTGTTTGAACACTCATAAAACATGATAATAAGTATACTAACTTGTCTAAACTCGTTTGATTCGGCCATTTGCTATATTGACCCGGTTCGGAGCCGAAAGTCGCAAAAGTTTGACTTTTGCTTTGACTTCAGTTCTGACCCGTTTTAGTGCAATGTAGATATGCCTTAGGACTCTCTTAGGACCAGGTCACGTGATGGTATCACCCTCTGTGACCGGTTCGTTGTTTGTCCGAGTCTTTTACGCATTTCCGTTAATTGCTTAAAAGTTGACCGTAACGCCCTTTTCGAAATAAAACGAGTATTTCGGACATGTGAAGGGACCATAACCTGGCTTACTAAATTCTAAGCATGTCCCTAAAGTTTCACGCCAATCCGAGGTCTAGAATAGGAGTTATGCTAAATAGCGCAAATTAAGGAAACTTTTGTAATAAACGGCGCGATTAGCATAACGCCTACCTAAACCAAGATTTTGACACCAAACCTTTTACTCACTGTTGTAAAATAATATTTTTGGATTTTTAAAGATTTTAATTAATTTTAACCTGCTCATAACCTGCGGTTATGGCTACGGTTCGGTAAATACCGAATATACCCTTTTCGGCCAAAACTTGAGTTCTATAAGGTCTTTTGACCCGATCCCAGTTGCTACTGATTTTAAATAATAAATAAAGTATTTTGGACTTTATAAACTGTTTGGGAAACTCAGATTTCCTGTAGAACTCAGAAAGCTCTTTTAAAAGTCTTTAAAATGTCCGAAAAACCCCTACGGGGCGTATAATGAACTTAAACTCGTCACGGGCATTATGGAAGGTATCCTACTGATACCACAACCTCTTTAAAATATATTTACTTAGGAAAATAGTGTAGGACTCTTATGGTTAACCGTTGCGCCTTTTGCGCGTACGGTTCGGCTTATGTAACCAGTTTACATAAATTAGCCGATACGGGTCAAACCATATTATTTTGACCCCAAAATCCAGAGTGTGAATATTAAACCCATATAAAACAAGTCTTCAAACTTGTTGGGTCAGAATCACATTCCATTCCCGGTTTTCGCCCTTCACGTGATTAAACCGCATACATCCTTTGAAACTGACCGGTCTAGGCTACGGCTAATATAAAGACCCGTTAGGATTCTAATAGGTTATTTGAAACCTTCGTTCCAGAATAGGAGACCAGTAAAAGCTATTCGTGATTTACTCAATTAAGGACTATACTTGCAAAGGTAAATACTTTTAACTTATTTTCCGTTATACGGGCTTGGGTTACGGTATATAGCATACCGCTTGATCGAGCAATTGCCCCCAACTCTTTTGTAGTTGGGAACGTCAATGTGACTCGTTTAAACAGTCTTGTTACTTAAGAGCCTTTGGGGGGTTAATGACCATGTCCCGGATATCCTTGGCAGCATTTTATGAAATGGCCACGACCCTGACATCCGAGTGTAGGCGTACACTCGGCATTATGTCCATAATATAAAGGTGTAGCCGTTGGTTACCCGCCACGGTTTTATGCCACGTGGTGTGTCTATTGATCTTTAACCCGGTTTTGACCCGGGCTACTGAACGCATAAGGAACATGTAAATCGTTCACAAGATTATATATATTTAAATAATTCTCCCAAGTTATAAAAGAGTTTGTGCCTTGTGCATTCAAATCAATTTTAATAAACATTTTACAAAAGTGTCAGTTGAATGTATTTACCAGTGTAAACTGACGTATTTTCCCCAAAAAGACTAAATGCAGGTACTAAACGTAATCGGCTGGCTATAGCTCCTTAGCATTCTAGAAGTCTCGCAAGCTTTTGGTGCATTGTCTGTTGAACAATATTTTTATGTATTATTTTGATCCAATGTGGATTTTATTTCAACGAACAGTGATACTTTGATATTACGGTAAAGGTTGAAATATAATTATCTTTATGCTTTCGCTGTGCATTTATATATTGTGGTTTGACTATATTGTTGCCAACTACGTCACGGTAATCCCCCACCGGGCCCACCGGTGATACACGTGGAAATCGGGGTGTGACACAAATCTAAGCTGTTGTCACAGAATATGCACCAACAAACTCCCCCTTGACAATAGCTTCATAAAAACTTTGTCTTCAGTCTTCTTGCAATCGTCATGTAGTCTTGCACTGTCTTTGGTCTTTGGATAGCTTCAGCTTCAATAGCTTCTGTCAGCAACAGACTCCCCCTAAGCTGATGCATCCAATCACCAAATCTTCAACACGTTAGCACTTGAGTAAACTCCAGTTTAGCATTTGCACAACAATCTTCAAACTCTTCAATCTTGTCTGTAATGTAGAAAGGAGGTTCTACCATGCAACCAATCAAACTCTCATCTTCACACTTCACAGCAACTTCTCAGCAACAAACTGCTTCAATCTGTATACTATAAAACAAACATCTCGAGAAACCATAAGAATTTTTCAACAAAGTTAAATAAATTATTATTTTTCAAGAGATAGTTAAACTGTATTACAGATTAAGCATTTTCAATTTCATCACCAACACGCAAAACTTTTGTCCAACACAGAAGAACTTGCCTGATTGAAAATTTTGAACTCACTTTCTAACACCGTCTCCCCCTATCAGTAACAATTCCTCCAAGAATAACAGTTTTCCGTACATTAAGAATTTTAAACAGAAAAAAAAACTATTTTTGGATTTTTGTATTTTATGAAAGCAAGTAAATAACAAAACAATAAACACTCTATTTTTGTGAGAATCACTGGTAAGAAGATCATATCAGCACAATCAAACTGTTTCACACAATTAGATTATTCTTTATTTAATGTTTTAGTGAAAAGCAATTCAAGACGATTACCAGTATTGTTTGTCCACTTAAACAAAATGCATGAACATTTCAAGTACCATTACCGTATGATACGTTAAGGTAATTTTATTATACTGAAATACTAGCGTGTCCCACAACAGGATATACCCCCGCGATCAAGGTATGCACAAAGATTCATCGTAGTAGGTGAGTATACTGAATTCATCCGTTTTATTTTTCAACGATAGATAATTGGTGAACAGGTCAGTACTTCCGTACACAGAGAGACCAAAATATCTTATCGAGGGCTAAGACAGATACCATTTTTGGTACGATTTATGCATTTTGCAATTTTTGAATAACTCTCTATGAGAGCTTCTTCGTTTTCAGGGTTTTGGCATTTTTAGCTCTTTTAAGATATCCTGGGTGTGTCTAGGTCAGCATGTATCTGGATGCAGCAGAAGGACACCCCTGATATCCCCAGATGAAATAACAGTATAAAGACCCAAAACCTCAGATTTTGGCAATCTATCAACGCAAGATTTAAGGTCATTAAACCATACACCACTGATGTGTTCCCCACTCATATTCAGTTCATTTATGTTTATATCACATTGGTAAGTTGATTATTTCATGCTTTTTGCCTACTGGTACATCGTATGATGAAGCTGCTATCACACTTAAGCAATTTTGGTTCAATTTCTGTGTGACAGTCTAACATGCCGATGTACTATCATTTCTTCTTTTTCACACATTGATAACTCAATTTTTGATTTTCTATTTTTTTATGTTTTTTATTTTTTAATGTTTTTGTATTTTTGTGGTTTTCTATTTTTTTTTTATTTTTGCTTTTTGAGAAAAACAGTAAACTATTTACAAAAATTCTTATGAAAAACCAGTTATTCAGGATTCCTCATCCCGTTGAGTTCGACTAAGTTTTCAAAGCGAGCCCTGTCAAATGCTTTAGTATAAAGATCTGCCAGGTTATCTTCTGTGTCGACTCAGCACTTTGAACTTCAATTTAAATCAATTAATATGTATATATCAACAATCTCACATCCCCCGTCATGTGCCTGAAGCAGCCACTATCAACATAAGTTGATAATCCTCCTTAGCAGCTCCTGCACACACTAACTTAAGAAATTAGTTAGATTGGGGGACTCAAGCCTTAATGGTCTTGGGTCGTCCAAATTCACCAACCACTAGAACATCCATCCAATATCCATTACTCCTAACTGGAGTCTTGGATCTTAGACCTGTTGATGGAATTTGATTTTGATTTCCACTAGGTCTCTGGTCCTGAGGGTTCGTATATACATTTTGACTATTTGACCTTTGGAAATTTTGATTTTGAAACCTTGAATTTTGATTCCAAGAAGCATTATTGTTTTGTAATTTCTAAAGCCATTGTTATAAAAAGTTCGACCACCATTATGCAGGTATCGATTTTGATATTGACATTGACATTGACTTCTGAAATTATTAGAATTAAAATTATTCATTCTTGGTGAACAACTTCTATGTCTCTCAAATCTGCCTGGTGGAGATCTACGCTGAAATCTAGGTTGATTTCTTTGAAAACGAGGAACTTGTGCAGTTCCTTTTTCAGCCTTATCTACACCAACAACAACATTCTCTGGTTGCTTAGGAGCAGATTTCTTTGGAGAGTTGGACTCTCTCACTTGCTTATCACCACTCTTCTCTGGTGACTTCTCTCTCTTCCTTTCACTCACATGTGCTTCACTCTTTTTATTGGGACAGCAGCTTGCTACATGTCCTTTGTTGTGACATTTGAAGCACGATCTCTTTTTCGAAGACTTCTTATCTGAAGCCTTTGAACTAGATTCAGGTCTTGATGATGATGCCTTAGAAGAATCTGGTTCAGTTTGCTTAGTTTCAGAATTTTCTTTGTTCTTGTTTTTAGCAAACCTACATTAGATTCATTTTCAATAACAGCTGTTTCGGTTTTCATGTCACTTCCTTGAACAAAATTAATCTGTTTAGCAACAGTTGAATTCTTATTCTTAGGATGTTAAGTTTTCTTTTTCAAAACTGGTTTGCTGTTGTTATTCTTCTTAGCATCATCACAAGCAGACTCATCACCTTGACTTGTTGTGGAACTACTTGGTGCTGTTGACATAAAATTGGTTAGCTCATCTTCATCAGGTAGGAATGAATAATCATGACTAAGAGGAGGTGGGATTTCATTAAAGCCCTGGAATCCCACACTAGTCTTGTCATTACTCTTCTTTAACCCACCCATCATATGTTTCATAACAAAAGTAGAATCCCTGAATTGACCTAATTTCTTTTCAAGTTCAACAATTTTGAGTTGTGCATCTGACAACTCTTTGCATTTATCAGAAATCTCTTTTGTTTTCTCAGCCATCATGTCATGAGCTAAGTCTATGACTTGAAGTTTTTCATTTAGTTTGCAGGTTAAAGAATCAATTTCAGTTTCATAACCTTTTATTTTCTTCAAGTATAGAGATTCATTTCTTTTAGCGAAAAAATTTGATTCTTTAATGTTAGACATTTCGCTTACCAAACTTTGGTTGTGTGTGGACAACCTGTCAACCTCACCCTGTAGTTCACGGCATTTTAAACACACAGAATTAGACTTTACCTCTCCTGTTTGTTTGTCAAGGTTTGCCATTAGAGCCGCAAGCTGAGCTTCCATTCTCTTGTATTTAGCATCTTTTTCTTCAGCTTCCCTTTCAAGGTCAGACTTTTGCTTTTCCTCTTCAGCAACAGTTGTCTGATCATCCTTCTCTTCTGCAACTTTACTCTCTATCTTTACTTCAGCTTCTACCTTCACTTCAGCTTCTACCTTCACTTCAGCATCTCCCACGGTAGCTTTATCATCATCAATAGGCATATCTCTGCCATGAATGTCTGAGTGGCATTATCATTGTTTTCTAGATGAATGCTCCAATCATACGAACCTTCTCGTGCTGTAGAGATCAAAGCCTTTGAGCTAGAATTGTTTGATGCATTCCTATTGTTTGAACTCTGACTTGAAGTCTCTTGTTTTTGTTTCTGACATTCCCTAGCAAAATGCCCATAACTTTGACAGTTAAAGCACCTCACTTTGGTCTTGTCGAAACCAACACTCCTCCCTACAAACTTCCTTCCTGTCCTGTTCATGAATCTCTTGACTCGCCTAGAAATCATGGCCATTTGCCATTGCAAATCCATCTCTTCAAGATCATCAGGGTCAATCTGATCATAATCTTCATCTAAAGTAGCAGGATTAGATATCTTCCCCTGAATGTAGTTCTCATAAGAAGCAACAAATGAGGCAAGTAGAGCAAGATGTTCTTCAACATACTTCACACTCATAGGCATCGACTTAGCACTACTATTCTACTTAGAAGCTGATGTTTTCTTTGCTCCTGTTGATCCTCCTGAAGCAGCTACAAAACACACATCACCATCCTCATTCACCGTAACCTGCTCATTATCACATGATAAAAACGCAGTAGCAGAGTCGCTAGAAGCGTTGTGAGATGAAGAAGATGTAAGCCCATTGTAAACCGATGGATCTTGAACCTGATCATATCTAGTGTCTTTCTTCTTCATACTGAGCTCATAAGCTCTCAGCTTGCCAACTACTTCTTCAAGCTCTTTTGTTTCATAATCTGCTTCACCCTTGATCATAAGAGTATAGATATCCCACTTGGTAGGTAAGGCATCTAGCAGCTTGTCGTTCTTCTCTACGTTAGAATAGCAATCGATCTCATAATTTTCCATTTCTGACATCAGATGGTAGTAACGAGTGATGATGTCTTCAAGTGACTCATGCTTCATGTACTTGAAAAAAGCAAACTGCTTCTTCAGTAGATCAACTTTGTTTTTCTTGACATCTGCATTTCCTGCGTATCTTTTCTCTAACGCATCCCACATATCTTTTGAAGTTGTGTACTTCTTGAAAGTATGCTTGATGCTATCAGGTAAGGATATTTTGATTGCAGCCAAGGCTCTCTTTTCAGCCTCATATATCTTTTTGTCAGCCTCTTGCATGTTCACATAGGCTGTTAATCGTGGTCAGCCCTCAAAGTCATGTACTGGGTTTATGTACCCATCTTCAATGCATATCCACATACGCGTGTCCTGATATTCTACGAATGATTGAAAACGATCCTAGGTGGTTTGTTGGTAGTGCCAACCTCATGCTCCATCTTCAACAACTCATTCAAACTAGACATGTTCGACATCTTTAACGTAACGGACTGATAAAACCGTATAAAATATCTCTGAAAACAGTGGTTACCAAATTACACCTTTAGAATCGTCTCGAAAAGACGAATCCAATGATATATAATGTCAAAAACCGATTTCGGGATTTTCCAAGGACCATCTGACGCGTATCGTCAATTGTCTGGTTCGCCTAGGAGCGAAGGCACCTCCTCTTCTCAGCCTGCCCTCTCAGGGTACTCTTCTGATACGGAAGAAGGAATCTTTGTGTTTAAGGCTCAGTCTGAAGAGCCATTTCCTCAGAAAAAGAGGGGATGGTTCAGTAGGGGATCACATGAGCGTAGAAAACGTATGAAAAAGTTGCAGGAACAGCGAGTGTTAGCCGCAGCTAAAAGAGAAACCGATGCCTATGCCCAGGATATGCTCAATAGGGGTATAGCCAATATCCATATTTTAGCAACCACTGCAGCTGACCCAAATCTGGAGCAAATGCTAGCACCCTAACCACAAATTCCTGATCAACCTATGGAAATAGAAAACCCTGAAAATCAAGTAGAAATGCATGATTTCAACCCGGAGGAGATACCTAGGGTACTTGCACCAAATCCCCTAGACCCAAATTATGATCCCTGGTGGGATGATGTTAGGGACTATGTGCAACGCTACCCGATTCACGAAGATGTGCCAATGCCCAACCTAGAAGCCTACCCAGGGTTAGATCCTCAAGATCCCTATTTCAATAATGATGCATACATTAGGGAGATCTTAGAGAATCCCTACCCATATCAGGCCCCGTACCAGGATCCCGCACCCCAGATTCCAAACCCAGTCCTAGAACCTGCACCCCCAATGAGTGCAGAAAACGTACAAGAACTTAGGACTTTCGGTGAGGAAATTTTAGAAAGCAGTGAGAGAATGCGACAGGTGGGAGAGCGTCTCGTATGGAAATACGACGAACGCAATATGGATTTTTGGATGAATCCATATTCATGAATGTGATGGTGGAAACAGTAGTTATAATAATAATATAATATAATATAATATAATAATAATAATATATGTGTGTACGTGTTAGAAAAAAAACTACGGATGCATACTACTAGTATTGTAGCTTTACATTTTAGTCGATATTGTGCAATGCTCGACGCTTTTGACCAAAAGTACGTGTAATGTGATTGGCTATATTCAAATATTATTGGTGATATTAATATGTGGTAAATGTTTAAAATTTAGATGGACAACAAAGTGAATCAGGAAAACCAGAATGATAATATTCAGAACGACAACCACTCAAATAATGATAATCTGAATAATGAGAATCCGAACAAAAATGGAAACCAAATGGATAATAGTGCCGTTCAGCACATAGTGGCACAAGGAATTATAGATGCAATGCCATTTATTATTCAAACGGTTCAAGAAGCGAATAATAAAAGTAAGCATAGCAGTAAGCGACCAACTGAACCGGAACACAGCGTGAACAATGGACCCGTACTTCAGGTGCCCATTCCCAAAAGAAGAAGAACCATGCCATATGGTTGTTCTTACAAAGAATTCTGGTCCTGTAAACCAATAGAATTCTCGGGCAATGAAGGACCCATTGCAGCTCTACGCTGGATAGAGAAAACTGAAGCTGTTCTGAAAATAAGCAAATGTGCTGAAGAGGATAAGATAATGTTTGCTTCGAATCTGTTTAAGAACTCAGCCCTAGAATGGTGGAATACTATACTCCAGTCAAGAAGAAGTGATAGGGTTTACAACATGGAATGGGAGGAATTTAAAAATATGGTAGAAAGGAAATTCTGCCCTCCCAATGAAAAAGAGCAGATAGCGAATAAGTTTCTGAACCTTAGAATGACCGGGGTAGATAGTAAGGGTTATACTACTACATTCTTTGAATATGCTAGAATAGTACCAACCCTTGCATCACCTGAACCGGTATTAATCTCCCGATATATCTGGGGAGTAATCGGAGAGATTAGACATGTAGTCAAGGCAGCTAGACCCCAAACCATAGAAGAAGCTGTAGAACTAGCTAATACCTTCACAGATGAGTTAATCCGTACTGGAGAAGAAGACCAGAGGAGAAACCTAACCCAAAGGCTTACTCAAGAATTCCCTTCTGGGAATTTCAACCGTAGGAATGTAGTTTCTACCTCTGCACCGTACTGTAAAACCTGTAGAAAGAAGCATTCAGGAAAATGCTCCATTCACTGCAATTTTTGCAAGGCCCCAGGACATAAGGAAGAAGATTGCAAGAAGAAATCCAGCAATGGAATGTGTTTCAATTGTGGAGAAAAAGGTCACATCAGGACAAATTGTTCGAAATTGGCTCCAGCTGCAAACAACAAGAATCCTAAAAATGCTAGAGCATTTATTCTAACTGCAGATGAAGCCAAGATGATACTGGACGTCATAGCTGGTACGTTTTTAGTTAATGATATTTTGCTAAAGTATTATTTGACTCTGGTGCAAACCAAAGTTTTATCAATACTTCGTTTTGCAAACTTCTAAATCAATCATTAACTAAACTACCACAAGAATGTCTAGTAGAGACCGCAAATGGAGGAACCATTAGGATTTCTGAAATCTTGCAGGGGGCAAGAATATAAATTTTTAATCAAAAATTTATTGCAAACCTTTACCCAATGAATCTGGCTGGATTCGATGTTGTGTAAGGAATGGATTGGTTAATAGCCAATAAAGCCAGTATTTTGTGTGATCAAAAGTCAATTCAAGTAAATTCACCAAGGGGTGAAAAGATCACAATTAAAGGAGATAAACCATCTAGTTCCACTAAATTCATCTTTGTGATGAAAACTGCAAGTTATATAAGAAAAGGATCTATAGTGTATTTGATTTCTATAATCACTAACACTAAAGAAAAAGAACTAAAAGATATTCCAGTAGTGTCCCAGTTTTCAGATGTCTTTCCAGAGGAATTGCCAGGACTGCCGCCAGACAGGGAAGTTGAATTCAGAATCCATCTGTTACCAGGGACAGCACCGATTGCCAAAGCACCTTACCATTTGGCACCCGCTGAAATGCAGGAACTGAAGAACCAATTAGACGAATTGTTGGAGAAAGGATTCATACAACCAAGCTCATCACCATGGGGAGCACCGATATTGTTCGTCAAAAAGAAGGACGGATCAATGCGTATATGCATTGACTACCGTGAATTGAACAAAGTCACGATTACGAATCGGTATCCATTGCCGAGGATTGATGATCTGTTCGATCAACTTCAAGGAACTCGATTTTTCTCTAAAATCGATTTAAGATCAGGATATCATCAATTAAAGGTACAGGAAGAGGATATTCCTAAAACCGCATTTAGAACAAGGTATGGTCATTATGAATTTACTGTCATGCCATTTGTTTTAACCAATGCCCCAGCTGCATTTATGGACATGATGAACCGAATATGTAAGCCATATTTGGATAAATTCATAATTGTCTTCATAGATGATACTCTAATTTACTCAAAAAGTAAAGAGGAGCATGCAAAGCACTTGCACTTACTTTTAAGTCTGTTAAGAAAGGAAAAGCTTTACGCTAAGTTTTCAAAGTGCGAGTTTTGGTTAAAACAGGTACAATTTCTTGGACATTTAGTTAACCATGAAGGAATCCATGTGGATCCAACAAAGATCGAGGCGATCACCAAATGGAAAACCCCTGAGTCGCTAACTGAGGTTAGAAGTTTCTTAGGATTGGCCGGTTATTATAGAAGATTTATTCGAGATTTTTATAGAATAGCCATTCCTTTAACTAAGTTAACCTGTAAATCTGTTAAGTTTGAATGGGGACCAAAACAAGAAGAAGCCTTTAGAATCCTTAAGCAAAGATTGACCCATGCACCCATACTAGCATTACCAGAGGGAATGGAAGACTTTGTAGTCTATTGTGATGCTTCTAAGCTAGGTTATGGATGTGTGTTGATGCAACGTCAAAAGGTTATAGCTTACGCATCTAGACAACTTAAGAATCATGAAGAAAATTATTCAACCCATGATTTGGAATTAGGAGCCATAATTTTTGCCCTTAAGATTTGGATACATTATCTTTATGGTAGTAAATTTACCATATTCACCGACCATAAGAGTTTAAGGTTTGTTTTTGGGCAAAAAGAGTTAAATATGAGACAAAGACGCTGGATGGAAATGCTTAGTGATTATGACTGTGATATCCAGTATCATGCAGGGAAAACAAATGTAGTGGCTGATGCTTTAAGTCGAAAGTATCATAAAAAGCCAAAAAGGGTACGTTCTCTTAAAATAAATCTACAAGTAGATTTAAACGATCAGATTAGAAAAGTACAAGAATCAGTAATCAAGGATGATACTGAAAAATTAAAAGGAATGATTAAAGAATTAGAACAAGGAACAGATGGAATTTGGAGATTCCATAAAAAGAGAATGTGGATACCTAAATTACGAAACCTACGCCACCGTATATTAGAAGAAGCCCATAAGTCTAAATATACGATGCATCCAGGAAGTGATAAAATGTATCAAGATTTAAGGAAAAATTTCTGGTGGATAGGAATGAAAAAGGATATAGCAGCTTATGTTTCTAAGTGTTTAACTTGTTCACAAGTTAAAGTTGAACACCAGAAACCCTCAGGATTGTTGCAACAGTTAGAAATGCCAGTTTGGAAATGGGAATTGATAACAATGGATTTTGTTACCAAGTTACCCAAAACAAGAAAAGGTAATGATACAATCTGGGTGATTGTAGATAGGCTAACCAAGTCAGCTCATTTCCTACCGATGAAGGAAACTTTTAGTATGGAACAATTAGCCAAATTGTATGTAAATGAAATTGTTTCATTACATGGAATACCTTTATCAATTGTTTCTGATAGGGATAGCCGTTTTACCTCTCATTTTTGGTCAAGTTTCCAAAAAGCAATGGGAACCAAGTTGAATCTAAGCACAGATTATCATCCTCAAACGGACGGACAAACCGAAAGGACAATTTAGACAATGGAAGACATGCTCAGAGCTTGTGTAATTGATTTCGGAGGTAATTGGGATGATCACTTACCTTTAATAGAATTTTCTTATAATCACAGTTATCACACGAGTATCAGTGCTGCACCATTCGAAACACTTTATGGACGAAAGTGCAGAACCCCAGTTTGTTGGGCAGAAATTGGGGAAAAGCAACTATCTGGACATAAGATAGTGCAGGAAACAACCGATAAGATCATTCAAGTCAAGGAACGACTGAAAGCGGCACGTGATCGACAAAAGAGCTACGCTGATAACAGACGTAAGCCGTTAGAATTCCAGGTAGGTGACAAGGTGTTGTTAAAAGTCTCTCATTGGAAAGGAGTGGTAAGATTCATCAAAACAGGAAAGCTAAGTCCCAGGTATATTAGACCTTTTAAGATTATTAGAAGAATAGGACCTGTAGCCTATCAGCTACAACTGCCAGAGGAAATGGCAGGAATACATGATGTATTTCATGTATCTAATCTCAAAAAGTGCCTAGCTGATGAATCACTCGTAGTGCCTCTTAAAGATATAGAGGTAAATGAACAACTCAAGTTTGTAGAGAGGCCTCTACAAATTGAAGATAGAAAAGTTAAAAATCTCAAGCACAAGAGATTAGTTCTGGTCAAAGTAAAGTGGGACTCCAAAAGAGGACCTGAGTACACATGGGAGCTTGAATCAGAAATGCGAAGGAAATATCCGCACTTGTTCCAGTAGATCTCGAGGACGAGCTCTAAAACAAGGTGGGGAGGATATAACAACCCTAACATAAACCGACACCCTTATAATTTTTCCGACACCATAATATATTTTAAAATGTCCTAATGTGTTTTAAATATAACCTGTATGTGAAAACCGAGCCCGAAATACAAAATAACATTTAAAAATGAATAAAAACAAGAAATATTAAGTTGAGGCGGGCCGCATAGCACCCCACCTCAACCTTACGCGGGCGGTATCAAGGTCGGAACCTGATTTCGTTGATTTCTTTAGTTCAGGCGGGCCGTGTAAGCTTAAGCTTACACTTACGCGGGCCGCGAGAGCTTAAAACCTGGCACGACCCTGGGCCGCCACGTGGCCCAACACTTGTCAACCCTACTCGTGACCCGGACCAGCTACAACCCTAGACCCCCTATCACGCGGGCCACGTAAGCCCGTGTTGTCTTTTACGCGGGCCGCGAGAAACCCGGAAAACAGCCCTATAAATAGATTGCATCGACCTTCAGTCTGTTTCGTTCATTTTCTTTTCTCAATCTTTAATTTCTGAATAGTAGAAGTAATACTCGGGCATTATACCCCCTAGATAGCGAGGTTCTGCTACGATGTAAGTATTATAACCCCTGGAGACATATTAGATACTCTGCCCGATTGATCTAGGGTTCCGTAACGGCTGTCGTGGTTCTGCCCGACGTAGTCGTTGGAATGCCGTCTCGGGAAGGGTATTACTAATGTTAAAATGGGTTATTATACTAACACACGTGCATTTGTGTAAATTATAGATTATTCCCAGGAAATCCTTACTGAAAACCCTAAGACAGCAATGTGAGTAATCCTCTTTTTGTGAAATGTTTTTACAAAACCTCACACAATTAATTATATATTAAACAGTTATTGAGTATTTGTAAGAATACAATTATAGTGGGTATGTTGGGGTTTTGTATACAAAATTTGTTACTGGCGTGGTAACATTCCACAAGTTGAGTATGATAGTACCACTGATGTTAATTGTTATATCTTGGAAACAAATGTAATTGCGGATGCACCCTCAATACCGTAAAATGATTGGTATTTCAACTTGATTAAACTGGGATTCACTCACCAGTATTTCCCACTAACAAAATGTTTTTAAAACGCGTTTCAGGTAACAAAATGTGAAAGCCAAATAGAAGCCAGCTGGACAGCACTGAAGGCTTGGAAAAGTGGCAATAAAGTTACCTAAAAAGAAATAGATGTTTTTCTTAAATAAAATAGGGTGTATCCCTATGAAATTATGTGTACTGAAAACTTGGGCTTTACCCATGTGTTTAATATTATAAATTGTGGTGGTTTACTCTGCTAAAATATTTCCTAACTACGGTCCTGATGAAAATTTCCGCTGCCAAATTAGACAATAACGTGATACGACCGAAACTGGCTCGCGGCCGCCCGTTCCCGGGGATTTGGGATCGGGGGCTGTGACAGTATTTATTGTCGGATTACGTCGAAACCAAGTTCATTTGTTTGAACTTGTTCATTACACATATTCGATTCAAGACACCATATGATGTATTGGGAGCATCATATTCAAATCAATTTTAACGAGCACTTCATTTGTTCCGAGTCATGGTAAACTTGTTTGGTATTCGACTTCATTAAATTGTTTGTTGACTTCGACACCTTGTGGTGGTGTTTTCACTTATTTGAAGCCTGCGCTAAACTCGTTTACATATCTCATGCATGGATTTAAATATTTATTTATTGATTTGTTTTAAATCCACTTTGAATTATCATATTACAGCAGTCTTAACACAATCGTGTGTTAAGACGATGGTACACAAAATTCATTGCATATTCTGGTGTACCTACTAACTGTTCTTTCAACATCGATCGAATATTTTACGATATTTATTGTTTCTTCACCTTCGATCGAAAACATTAAATATTTGATGTTCCATCCTCAATTGAAAATCTTATGATGCCGTCTGAATCAAATTTTCAAATTTGCTTCACTGTACTTTCGCTTGACTTCAAACACGGTGAATTTGTTTGATCACCGTTATTATTGAATTGTTTCATTCACTACGACACCTTGTGGCGTCCGTATAACTTGCAGCTTGGCTGATCACGATCGAGACACGGATTTTTATATAGCCAGAACGGCCCTCACAAATCCGAACGAATCATCCTTTCCACGTAAAGCTTTATCCAAAGTTGAATACGCCATTGTTGAATCTAAGTTCATCCAGTGGTTGTTATTGCTTCTAGAACTCATTTACTTATTGTGAACGTTCATATGGAATTCGATTGGTCGAAGTTCCTGTTCATTATTGGATCCCTGTTAACTTAGTCACATTAGTGACAGTACCTATACGTCTTGTTTCTTTTGACATCAATTTTTGAAACACATTTCTTTTAAACCGTTGGGTTCTTATTATCGAGGAATATCATTAAATTCACATGATTCGAATAAGTCTTGTTTCGATTACACGGTCATTCACTTTGTTATTATTCAGACTTACCTGCGAACAACACAATTCTGAGGAGATAACATAGTCTAAATTTCGAGGACGAAATTTCTGTAACAGGGGGAGAATGTGACAACCGGTGATTTACGGCTCTTAATTACGTGATTAACAGGTGATTAACGCGACAATAAATAGTGTTTAAGACGCAAATTAACTTAATTAGGCCTTTGGAGTGCCTAGAAACGGGTAACCGGCTTTACAGGGCGTGCACGGTGGTTTACGGAAAGATCCGGTGAATATTACGCGACAACGAACTGATACTGTACAAAATACTGACAACATCGACAAGTATGAATGTTACACGAATATTTTATGTTTATGAAATTAATTTTGTGAATTTATTGGGCTTCCGTGCGACACAAGTGCAAACGTGAACTAAAAACGCGATCTTAGGAAACGCATCGACAACGAAACGGAAGCGACGGAGACGTCTGCCACCTTCGAAACTTACATTTTACACTATAAATAGCTCCGTAATAAAATTTCAGCAACTACAGTCGAAACCAGATCGAAAAACGGATTGAAACAGCCAATGACGCAAATTACGTGATTTTTACGCAACCTACGATCAAATGTCGACCACCGACCCTAATTTACGTGTTTGAATACTACAATTTTGTTATATGACACTACACGACGTTCGGGGGCAAAAACGGGCTTCAAAAACGATATCGGGCCATTCAAAATGCTAGAAACGGGCTTGTGGGCCTTGGGCCCAAGCCCACAAAACTCTACATATAAATAGAATTTTATTCCTAAAATCCATCATTTTCCACTCATTCACTCTCTCTCTAACCTCCCAAACTCTCTCTACTCTCTCTCTCTAGAACCCGGATCCAGGAAAACTTCCAGCAAAGAGCCGGTGAAGTCCCGGCGGTGACGACCGGTGACGCGGTGGTGCGGCGGTGGAGCCGCCTTAGGCGGCGGAGGTCCGGCGAGGTTCCGGCGTCGTTTTCCGGCCAAACCTCCCCTACCCCACTAAACCGAACGTTCCCGATGCGATGGCGGTGTCCGTTTTCAAAGATTCTCAGTCGTATGAGCTTTGGAGCAACTCCGGCGAAGCTCCGGTCGTTTTTCCGGCGAAGCCATTTTGGATTTTTCTTTCCATGCATGTTTAGATCGGGTTATAAGGATCCATTCTGCAATTTTTCTAGACATTTTATATTCCGGCAACTTTCCGGTGAGGTTTTCCGACCTATTCCTACTGTTTCCTTTTGATTTCGGAGTGATTCAACTCGTCTAACGTCAGATAACGTTTCGGTGGGCTATTTTATGGCAGTTAAACGGGGCTGTTTGGGGGCGGAACAAAAGCCGACGGCGGCGACGGTGGAGCCGGCCGGTGGCTGAGGCGATGGCGGTGATGATGGTGGGTGACTCGGGTTATTAAAGTTCATGTTTCGATTCAGGGTTTAGTTTTGGTTTGATTTTTGGTTCGAATCTACTCAGGTCAGACTCGGTTGGGGAGCTCGAGTTCGGTTCGGGTCATGCGGTTCGGTTAGGCGGCTCGGTTCGGTTGACTCAGTCAGCGAGTCGACTCAGACAAGACTCGCCTCAGGTCAACAAGTCCAACTCGGTTCGACTCGGTTCCATACGGCTCGACTCAGTACAACTCGGTCCTGTTGACTCGGTTGAACCGAGTCAACTCAGTTAAAGCAACGAGTCAACTCAGCGGGTCAACCTGGTTGACTCGGTCAACTCAGCCGGTTAACTCAGTCCATGTTTCGACAACTCGACACGGAGGATTTGGTAAATAATTTTAGTGGCACGATTATTTACGTCATTTTAATAATTTATATGTTTAACGCGGACCGAGCTCGAACCGTTAGCAATTACATAACGTTTATACATTAGTGAGTCTTTACGCTTTCGTATGTTTTGACGAGAAATTCTATATATATTAGTTGACAATTGTTGAATTTTGAAAATATATCGACAACTTTGATTGTCGAGGCGTCCAAAAACAGGGGAAACTCTGCCCGTTTTTCGAGAAAAATACGTAAAACTAAAATGCGTTTTATTTTAAAATGAAACTATCGGATCCAAACAATCTTCTATGAAAACAAATACAAATATATATTTACTTCCGACGACATTACATAACCTACAAAGCATGTTTAAAACATTCGACAAACCGCTTTACAAAATAACAAAACTTGATGGTTTTATAAAATAAATATATTTGGTTATAATTATTTCCAAACAACGAGCAATTCGGATTCTTTTCTAAATAAATATAGTTTATATATTTATTTCAAACAAATCCTTTTATAAATAAATATAGTGTTATATATTTATTTCGGATATCAAACAACACGACGATTCTTTCATTAAAATAAGTATAGTTTATATATTTATTTTAAATATCAAACGACTCGTAATTCTTTTATAAAAATAGATATAACTTATCTATTTATTTCAAACATCCAACAACTCGATGATACTTTTGTAAAATAAATATAACTTTTTATATTTATTTCAAAACGCCTAAGCGGCATCTACATATACTTTGATGAGCACATACGAGATGTAATATATGGCGCAAGTCTGTTATATGTAATTTTCATATAAATATTCTTTTTATACACGTACGACGTCGCGAGACGTCTAACGCGATGATAACAATATATTTATATGTTTTTATATAATTATTTATTAAATATTTATATACTATAAATCTCACGAAAACTAAGTCTTCCCCAAGACTTGTTAATCCTTAACGACGTTATGTGAACTAAACAAAGTTCAACTTAGTTGTTTTCGTTAAAATCGTCGAATCGTTCGGTCAACGATTCAGTAGAGCTCGGTGACACGTAGTTTAGTTACTGCGTTTATTTAGAAACTTATAAGACATTCCGTGTTAGGAATATTGTAGAATGCACGCTAGCAAGTCAAGTCCTGGAAACGACATCACGAAGTCGTAATTAGCTAGCTTTGCACAAGGCAATTCAGGTGAGTTCATAACCCCCACTTTTTACTGTTTTACATTTTTATAAATGTTTTCGAGGGTGGAAAGACATGCACGTTTTGCAAGAACATACAAAGTTTTGAACAAACAAAAACTCATATTTCTAAATCATATTACGAATGGATTTCAAGGAACTCAAACGGATTATACTAAATATACCGGTTTTTACAAAACAAATGCGTATTATCGAAATGTGAATGATTTTCATGACTAGGGGTGGATCGTCTGGTGGTAATATATAGAGTCTGGGGAGTTGGCCTTAGAGGCTGGGGAGGTTCAGCCTTAGAGGCTGGGGAGGTTCAGCCTTAGAGGCTGGGGTAAAATACATGTTACAATGTTTTTTTAGACATTATATATATGGTATGATTAACTTAAGGAGGGTTTACTACTTAGATCATGTGAGTGGTGGGTACAACACTTAAGGCCATTAATCCTCGTCGTAGGACCGAGGGACAAGAGTGATAGATCTATTTGGGTGTAGCGAGCCCACACCCGTGAGGCCGGGGCGGCCATAGAGGTGAGTGTGTCTTACCGCCGAAGCCCGGTAACAAATTTGCTAGGTTTGAGTTTTCCTGCAACTTTTCACACATACCAGTACTTTGCAACCCATTGGTGATCTCTTTTTCCTTATTGCTACATACCAGGGATTTTTATCATACACACTTACAAAAATACTTGATTTATACAAATTAAATACCATGTTTTATATAAATTCAAAGTATAGGATTATATGGGCATAGAGTCAAAGTCAGGGTGGGCATTGACGGTTATACAAATTTTAGAAATACAAGAGTTTACAAATACATGGTTTTACGAACATAATGCGTTACAAATACAAAGTTTCCATATAACTTGACAAGAAAATGATTTCTAAATTCGTTTTCTCAATCTTATTTCACAAACCGGTTTTTCAAAAGATTTATTTCAAATCTTTTACAAACAAACTAGAACTCGCTCAACTTTATGTTGATTTTTCGCATGTTTCTTTCTTAGGTTGCATTTCAAAGTTATGGCACGGTTAGAATAGGAGAATCATTGGAGATACGAGTACTTACTGGCGTTCATTTTCTAAAAGACTTAGCTTATTTGCTTCCGCAGTGCAATGAAGATACCAGTCCAGTCACGCCAGCTCTGATAATTTCGGGGTGTGACACTCTGTGCCCTATCCAATCAATACAAAGTTCATTACATTATTTCCATGTTTATTACAAAATGCATGCAATTCCTTTTGGTAAACACAAAAACATTATGGTAAACTAATACAAGTCTCATGAACGGTCTGCGATCACAGATATCGCGCAAGGTCCAGCCCTACGTTCACACATGAGCTTTATACCATCTTTATTCGCGTTACATGAAAGAAAGAAATTGTACTCATGCAAGACGTTGTAATTCAAACACGAAATCTATCCAAAAAAGTTACATGCGCAACAAGCGCACTAACAAATTTTTTTATACATGCACAACAGTGCATCAATGAGTTACTTGCGCGACAGCGCATTAATAAACCGTCAGAAAGGGATCTACATCCCAAAACTATTCAAATTACACAAAGTCCAACAAACACAAAAGCACAAAAACCTAATCTAGGTCTTCATTATCATCTTCTCCCTCTGGGAACACTTCCTTTAGTCGTGTCACAAAATCCTCAAATTCTAGCTCAGCAGTAACTCAGTCCATCACAGGAAGATGCAAAGTATTTATATTCAGCCTTTGTGGCAGCATGAGCAGCTTCAGTATCAACTCCATGCGTAGCAGACCTGCTGGTATCCCAATCAACCTTTAATGCACTAGTAACATGTTGGGTCCTGTTGAACCGAGTCAACTCAGTCAAAGCAACGAGTCAACTCAGCGGGTCAACCCGGTTGACTCGGTCAACTCAGCTGGTTAACTCAGTCCATGTTTCGACAACTCGACACGGAGGATTTGGTAAATAATTTTAGTGGCGCGATTATTTACGTCATTTTAATAATTTATATGTTTAACGCGCACCGAGCTCGAACCGTTAGCAATTACATAACGTTTATACATTACTGAGTCTTTACACTTTGGTATATTTTGACGAGAAATTCTATATATATTAGTTGACAATTGTTGAATTTTGAAAATATATCGACAACTTTGATTGTCGGGGCGTCTAAAAACAGGGGAAACTCTGCCCATTTTTCGAGAAAAATACGTAAAACTAAAACGCGTTTTATTGTAAAATGAAACTATCGGATCCAAACAATCTTCTATGAAAACAAATACAAATATAAATTTACTTCCGACGACATTACATAACCTACAAAGCATGTTTAAAACATTTCGACAAACCGCTTTACAAAATAACAAAACTTGATGGTTTTATAAAATAAATATATTTAGTTATAATTATTTCCAAACAACGAGCAATTCGGATTCTTTTCTAAATAAATATTGTTTATATATTTTTTTCAAACAAATCCTTTTATAAATAAATATAGTGTTATATATTTATTTCGGATATCAAACAACACGACGATTTTTTCATTAAAATAAGTATAGTTTATATATTTATTTTAAATATCAAACGACTTGTAATTCTTTTATAAAAATAGATATAACTTATCTATTTATTTCAAACATCTAACAACTCGATGATACTTTTGTAAAATAAATATAACTTTTTATATTTATTTCAAATCGCCTAAACGGCATCTACATATACTTTGATGAAAACATACAAGACGTAATATATGGCGCAAATCTGTTATATGTAATTGTCATATAAATATTCTTTTTATACACGTACGACGTCGCGAGACGTCTAACGCGATGATAACAATATATTTATATTTTTTTATATAAATATTTATTAAATATTTATATACTATAAATCTCACAAAAACTAAGTCTTCCCCAAGACTTGTTAATCCTTAACAACGTTATGTGAAGTAAACAAAGTTCAACTTAGTCATTTTCGTTAAAATCGTCGAATCGTTCGGTCAACGATTCGGTAGAGCTCGGTGACATGTAGTTTAGTTACTGCGTTTATTTAGAAACTTATAAGACATTCCGTGTTAGGAATATTGTAGAATGCACGCTAGCAAGTCAAGTCCTGGAAACGACATCACGAAGTCGTAATTAGCTAGCTTTGCGCAAGGCAATTCAGGTGAGTTCATAACCCCCACTTTTTACTGTTTTACATTTTTATAAATGTTTTCGAGGGTGGAAAGACATGCACGTTTTGTAGGAACATACAAAGTTTTGAACAAACAAAAACTCGTATTTCTAAATCATATTACGAATGGATTTCGAGGAACTCAAATGGATTATACTAAATATACCGGTTTTTACAAAACAAATGCGTATTATCGAAATGTGAATGATTTTCATGACTAGGGGTGGATCGTCTGGTGGTAATATATAGAGTCTGGAGAGTTGGCCTTAGAGGCTAGGGAGGTTCAGCCTTAGAGGCTGGGGAGGTTCAGCCTTAGAGGCTGGGGAGGTTCAGCCTTAGAGGCTGGGGAGGTTCAGCCTTAGAGGCTGGGGTAAAATACATGTTACAATGTTTTCTAGACATTTTACACATGGTATGATTAGCTTAAGGAGGGTTTACTACTTAGATCATGTGAGTGGTGGGTACAACACTTAAGGCCATTAATCCTCGTCGTAGGACCGAGGGACAAGAGTGATAGATCTATTTGGGTGTAGCGAACCCACACCCGTGAGGCCGGGGCGGCCCATAGAGGTGACTGTGTCTTACTGCCGAAGCCCGGTAACAAATTTGCTAGGTTTGAGTTTTCCTGCACCTTTTCACACATACCAGTACTTTGCAACCCATTGGTGATCTCTTTTTCCTTGTTGCTACATACCAGGGATTTTTATCATACACACTTACAAAAATACTTGATTTATACAAATTAAATACCATGTTTTATACAAATTCAAATTATAGGATTATGCGGGCATAGAGTCAAAGTCAGGGTGGGCATTGACAGTTATGCAAATTTTACAAATACAAGAGTTTACAAATACATGGTTTTACGAACATAATGCGTTACAAATACAAAGTTTCCATATAACTTGACAAGAAAATGATTTCTAAATTTGTTTTCTCAATCTTATTTCACAAACCGGTTATTCAAAAGATTTATTTCAAATCTTTTACAAACAAACTATGAACTCGCTCAACTTTATGTTGATTTTTCGCATGTTTCTTTCTCAGGTTGCATTTCAAAGTTATGGCACGGTTGGAATAGGAGAACCATTGGAGATACGAGTACTTAGTGGCGTTCATTTTCTAAAAGACTTAGCTTATTTGCTTCCGCAGTGCAATGAAGATACCAGTCCAGTCATGCCAGCTCTGATAATTTCAGGGTGTGACACTCTGTGCCCTATCCAATCAATACAAAGTTCATTACATTATTTCCATGTTTATTACAAAATGCATGCAATTCCTTTTGGTAAACACAAAAACATTATGGTATACTAATACAAGTCTCATGAACGGTCTGCGATCACAGGTATCGCGCAAGGTCTAGCCCTACGTTCACACATGAGCTTTATACCATCTTTATTCGCGTTACCTGAAAGAAAGAAATTGTACTCATGCAAGACATTGTAATTCAAACACGAAATCTATCCAAAAAAGTTACATGCGCAACAAGCGCACTAACAAATTTTTTTATACATGCACAACAGTGCATCAATGAGTTACTTGCGCGACAACGCATAAACAAACCGTCAGAAAGGGATCTACATCCCAAAACTATTCAAATTACACAAAGTCCAACAAACACAAAAGCACAAAAACCTAATCAAGGTCTTCATTATCATCTTCTCCCTCTGGGAACACTTCCTTTAATCGTGTCACAAAATCCCCAAATTGTAGCTCAGCAGTAACTCACTCCGTCACAGGAAGATGCAAAGTGTTTATATTCAGCCTTCATGGCAGCATGAGCAGCTTCAGTATCAACTCCATGCGTAGCAGACCTGCTGGTATCCCAATCAACCTTTAATGCACTAGTAACATGTTGGGTGCATTCTGTATATCCTTGGGCATATCCGTCATTACGCGAAGTAATCAGCAGATGCGCAACCGTTTGATCTAACTCATTGGAGTTAAGGACAGAATTGGCAACCTGCGTAATACAACAAATAAGAAGAGGTACAATTACAATCAAAATATCGCAAAGAGCTGACACACTTACACTTATGATCCCGCGATGCTTCATCCAGAGTATATCATTCTTCAACGGTTAAATCTGACTCTCCGCCGTCACTCGCGGAGAGTCAGATTTAACCGTTGAAGAATGATATACTCTGCTTTTGCAACTTATTCAAGCTGCAAATCTTTTTTGGCAGACTCAAGCTCCGCCTTAATTTGTTCCTGCTCAGATAATAAAGAAGTGAGTTCGTGTGTAGTGGAAGTAAAGCTAGCAGCTTCTTCAAGATAAGCAAGGTAGGATTGATAGTGAGAACGCTCTTTTTGAAACTTAACCTCACCAGGCGAAAAGGTACCTTACAGCTAATTACGGCAAACCTGCCAATCGGAAAAGGTATCGCCTTTCTTCAATTTCGATACCGGTGTATGAATCTCAAGAGCCTTCTTCTCTGAGTAAGTTCTGTAGTAATAATCCCTGAAGTTTCCTCCGGGCGGATTGGAGAATTCTCTTCGTCATGAGCAAAGAAACCTTGGTCATCAGCAGAGCTTTTCTCGACATTCACAGGTGCAGAAGTAGTACCAGAGGAAGGAACAATTATCACCGGATCTTCATGAGTAGATTTCCCTTTCTCTGGATCACGCGCCACAACTTCAGGAGACTTGGGTTGAGCAACATCAACACCCGTAGTCTCCGTATCCACAACCTTCTCCGTTTCCATCTCAACCTCAACAGGTTTCTCAACTTCAGGAGTTTCCACCTCAGCAACCTTCTCTACCTCGGTTTCCACAGCTTTTGTACCTTCTAGCTGCTCCCTAATAGATACGTGATGTGGTGAAGGTGGGAGATCATCATTAACAACAGATGATGGAGCAGAAGGAGCTGACTTTTCTGCAAAAACAACAGATGTATTAACATATAGCGCGCATAAATAACAAATAAAGAAGATGCTCACATGGGGGAGGTTTTACAATAAAGGCATCTAGGTTGCCTCTTTTACCAATTTTTCTTAGCAGGCTGCGCCTCAGCCTCAACTTCAACCTGCTTCCTTTTCCCCGCCTTCGTTTTCACTAAGGGCTCCGGACTTGACTCCAAATCAATGGGGTCATCAGGATTCGATGCTAGGATGTCAGCAGTATCCCGAGGCTCCACCCTTGGTTTCTTTGCAACTACAGGTGCAAGTCCTTCCAACGAATCAGACACCTCTACATAATCACACCAGGAGTCAGAGGAATGGCGCGTACCTTTCTTCTCTCCCTTGACATTCTTGGCTTTTGAAGATTGAGCCTTTGGCGCATCGATCTTCTTCGGCGTAATGTTGACAGCCGGTATACGTTGTTTTTTCTTCTCAGGGCCTATGCCAGGTTAGTCAACTCACCTATTTAAAAGGAAAATATTGCAATATTACCCCACGCGCAAAGACAACAAAGAGTAATATTGCAATATCAATCAAAACCAAAAAGTAAACTTACCGAAACTAGTCGAAGGTTGCGCGGCCAGATCTTCATCCCGAGGAAGAGCAAAATTCCTGACTATCTGCAGATACCAGAGTTCCTCATCAGCTCTCTTCGGAACTGTGGTTGATGTGCACAAAATGCAACATATAAATTACATCAATAATGGCTTAAAACTAACCCTTTTTTAGTACTAATGTTGGAAAAAGTGTGGTTTTGTCTTCCTTTTGCATTTTCAGGATTAAATGAGCTCAAAATAACAAAAGAAGCAAAAAGACAGCAAAATCCAACATAATTACAAGAAAAGGAAGAAAAGTGATATGCCGACCCTCACAACAGCATCTTCCCAAGCAAAACAAAGAAATTAGAAGACTGAACACGCCCCGTGCTCAGCGAGCACGAGGCCGTGCCCAAGAAGCAGCAGAAAAGACAAACCTATAAAAGCTTCTACTGCCCACCACGGGGCCGTGCCCAGCTGACACGGGGGCGTGGTCAGAATGTTGCAGGCGCATTTATTGTAATTGCGAATTACAATTAATGAAGAGAGAGAGTGTTAGAGAGACACGGGGCCGTGCCCAGGCTTCTGTTCAGCCTATAAATAGGAGTGCTTGGAGCCATTTCAACTCATCCCTTGGCACACCACCTCTCTCACACTTCACCCACCACCCACCACCACTATAACACCATCATCCACCACCATCATCCATTGTCCATCATAGAGTGTGTGAGTCGTCTCGGGATCCAAGATTGATCGTAAGAGTTCTTGACAATCAAAGGCCATGTTTGCCTAAGTCTCTTACATCACTTGGTGAAGACAAGTGTTTAGTGTAATACTTTTTATTTTTAATCTTTTGCACTTTTTAATGGGTTTTGTATTAATGACTTTAATTACTAGTTTCTTATGTTGAAGGTGATTCTTCCTTATCGTTTGTCCGTGGTGTCTTGGCATTATTTTAGTGTCTATATAAAATAAAAGATTTTCACCATTCATATCTCCACGGTCTATATGGAGGTATGTTGGCTACCTGGTCGGGGGTTAAGGGAACGGTTTGGTAAGAGTCTTGCCATTGTTCAGTGTATAGATCCTGCAAAGGACCTGGGTCAAATTTAGTAGGACCTCCTTCAATACCCAAAGGTATTGGATGGCGGGGGTCCAAACTCTTTGATCCCCTCATAAGTTAAACTACTATTAAAACTTTAACCCAGCTACTTAGGACTGTATCCCTGCTGACTCAGACTACTTAGCCGAGGGTAACGTCACCTTCAAAAGAGGGGCCTACCACATTATGCATTAATAACTTAATTAATTATCTTTCAATAACCCGACCCTTTAGGATTGTATCCTTGCTGACTCAAACTACTGGGTTGAGGGTAACGTCACCTTCAAAAGAGGGGCCTACTACAATAACTAAGATAATCTCTTAAACAAGTGCAAAAGTGCAAAAATAATCAAAGGTTACACTAACACACGAGTCGGATCCAAGTGATTCATCTTGTCTATCTATTTTTATTTTTATTTTCTTTTTCAGCATTTTAGTTAGTTTTATTTTCTTAGTTTAAAATCTTTTTCTAACATTTTGATTTGATTAGACGTTGAGGATAAACCGGTACTAAAAGCTCTTGTGTTCTTGGATGACCTCGGTATCTTACCAACACTATACTACGTTCACGATGGGTGCACTTGCCCATATCTGTGTTTAGTGTTAGTAAATATCGTGTTTTATAAATTTAAAACTTGGCTAAAAGTGTAAAAAGGGCTTAAAATATATACCTAAAACATATTACACTCCGCACACATCAAGTTTTTGGCGCCGTTGCTGGGGACACAAGGATTTTAAGAAAGTTAGGAATCAACGACCTAATCATTTTTTATTCTCTTTTTATTTTTTAGAATTTTCTTATTTTTTCAAGCTTCTGCAGAACTCAGCACGGGCCGTGCCCGCTGAACACGCCCCGTGCCCAATCATTGGAACTGGCAATCTTGTTTTAAGTCAGACAGTAAGCTGAACACGGGGCCGTGCTCACTCAACACGCCCCCGTGCCCAAGTTTCAGTTACTGAAAACAGAACCGTTAGATCCCGGCGGTTGGTAATTTCTGACACAAACATGAGTGATGGTAATTCTTTTTACTTTCGGCACTATTATGGTACGTGGGGTCAATTATGTGGCGGCAACCATAAAGAATTAGAATGTTATTTTCTAAATTATAAGCCCCACTATATAGACCCATCGTCTCCCTATAACCTTAAGAGAGGCGAAAGTAAAAATAATCACTATCTCTCCCTCGAATGCGCCCAACCAGATATTCTAGGAGAAATGCTCCTTGACGAGTTAATTCAATTAGAAAATCTAATTCTTAATTGGTTAAAAGAGCTTAGGAAGGACTTCATTGATTCATCCCAAGACAATGACCAAGAAGAATTGTTGGGGTCGCATGAAAACAACCTCGTTGTTTCCGATCTTACCTTCAACTCTAGCAAAGACTTAGACGATAGTCGTCCATGTGCCGATTGAGGAGCTTTGTTTGTTTATTTCCAACTTCATCATCAAATATATATATATATATATGGAGAAGATCATGCGAGAACCACCTCTTATTGTGAGAACCGCGAGAACCAATGTGAACACACCAAAAATGCCTAAAAATAGCTAAAAATCACACAAATTTTTTTTTGAATTTTTTAATATTATTTATAAAAAAATCGCTACTTTTCGAAGCCAAAAAAAAAAAAAATTTTTTTGGCTTCTAAAAGTAGCGATTTTAACATAAAAAATATTAAAAAATTCAAAAAAAAATTTTTTTGGCTTCTCGCATGAGCCCCTCCATATATATATATATATATATATATATATATATATATATATATATATATATATATATATTCAGGAAGTCACGCGAAAACCGAGCTTTGTTACTAAAATAAAGGGTTAAAAATGAAAAAGGGGTTTTGGTGGGTAAAAGGGTTTTGGGTTAAGAAACGAAAAGGTTTAGGCTCAAAAGGGGTTAACTAGGGGGAATTTTTGGGTAGGTAAAAAATGAAAATAATGGTGTTGGTAAGGACCGGGAATGAATTGTCATGGCAAGTTCTAGAGTCGTAAGAACCAAACGGCTATTCACACAAGAAACGCAAAATGAGCATTTAGTGTAAAGATGTATATTTGTATGCTCAATAAAGGCTCAAAACTCACTTTTGTGGGAATGAGTTTCTTATGTGATCAAGTATATATAATCAAATTTTAACTAAATTTGTCATGCCGTTTCATAATTTTCTTATGTTGGTACTTTTTATCACGATGCTATCAGTTGTAATTTTATAAAAATATAGCCTTGTTAGAATTTGAATTCCCAACTTAAACTTAGACAAGTGAAAAAAAATTGAAAATTTTTGAAAAAAATTTGGGGTGATTAGCGGTTCCAATAGAGTTTTGTGTAAGGCTTGTTATTAGGACTTGTAAAATTCAAGGTTTTAGCATACCCCCGCACTTAAATTACACATTGTCCTCAATGCGTCCCCAAAACAAGTTTTTAGGTTGATTGAATGTGTAAAATGGTGTTAAAAGCAAAATTTTATGTTACTGGCAGTCTGGACACGGCCCCGTGGTGACCGGGCATGGCCCCGTGTTCAGGTGCCAGTAACAAGAATTAAAGCAAAGAAACAAAAGCCTGGACACGGGGGCGTGTTCAGTGAACACGGCCCGTGTCCAGTTTGTCACACCCCCAAAAATCCACACGCGGAGTACCACCGCATGGAGGCGTGACATGACCAGGATCAAGCCACCAATCATATTGAACAATGTAATTAGTAAATATAATTCAACCAACAATATGAAAGGTGTTCAAAACATAAGTATAGTTTCAATGTTTAGCGGAAGCATAAATGTAAACCCAATGTAGGTAATAAGTTTGAAATTGTCATAAATGTTTAACATGGCATCCACGATCCATGTCCCACAACGACTGCTCCTCCTTGTGCAAGCTCCATGAGTACCTAACGACCTGCAAGGCATGTAACAACGAGTCAACAACAAAGTTGAGCGAGTTCACAGTTGATTGTTTAATTATAGTATTCGTTTCGTAAACCGTATGTTTGTTTAGTAAACCATGTATCGTATATATTTGTATTGCGGCCCTCCAGGCATGTTTGCGAAGATTAGTGGGAGTTTCCCATGTATTCTAGACTAGTTATATTTGTATCGCGACCCTCCAGGCATGTGTGTGAAGTTTAGTATTTGTATCGCGGCCCTCCAGGCATGTGTGCGAAGATTAGTATTTGTATCGCGGCCATTCCAGGCATGTGTGCGAAGATTAGTATTTGTATCGCGGCCATTCCAGGCATGTGTGCGAAGATTAGTATTTGTATTACTAGTCTAGCAGTATCTATAAGTGACCTTCCCCTAACGAGGTCAGTGGTACGTAATTCCAGTAACAATGTAAGTACAAGTAATCATTCAATCCCATTCCCAACCCCGGGAGTCCCATGCCTTGGTAAGAGTGTGAACTCACCTTGGTTTGCTCGGTATGCTAAAGTATGTGCTCACAATTAATCAGTCAAGTCCTAGAGTACGCACGTGTACATAATCAGTTAATATCCACGAAGTTCATGTATAAGTGAAGTCAATGATCATCGAATAACATAAAACACGCATTCAAGCTCACACAAATCATGCTTAACATTTAACGGCAGTTAATTAATCCAGTTAATTCTTAACAGAAATAACTAAGTTTACTGTGCAGATTACACATTCGGCGAAACACCCCTGTTTCGCCGTGAATCCCTTTTGACGAGACACCCTGGTTTCGTCATGAATCCTCGGCGAAACACACTGTTTCGCCGTGTTCGTTTCGTCAAGATTGGTTTCGGCGAAACGCATTTGTTTCGCCGTCACCTGTGTTTCGTCTGAAATGTCAGTTACGTCGTCAAGCGTTTTGCCGATGCATTGGTTTCGTCGCAAACATAACAGTTACAGCAACAACACAGAACCCTAATCACAGATCGGCCGTTTTACACTAATCTCAAGCAAATAGTTACCGTACACGGCAGAAATCATTGGTCATCACAGATATGACATGCATTCTTTGCGTAGCAGATAATGAACAGGCATGTAATCCACAAAATCATTATGTGTTTATATGATTAATACTAGTTTAGATCTATTGGTTCAAAGAATAATCATATGGTTACGTTCTACGTGGTTTAATCAGATGTGCGACGGATTATAATACGTAAAACTCATGGAACCCTAATCAACATCATGTTTCGCATAAAGTTATGTAACCGATTAATCATGCATAACGAAATCAAGATCACCATACTCATATAATCACATCTATTCCAGAAATCAAGCAAGCATATACACAACGTGTATCGAGTAATCAAAGCATCATGAAACCGACTTAACGAACACGCACTAACCGAGATAGATGGAATGATGGTTTGATCGCTAAAGAGGCTTGGGGGAACACACACAGCTGCCGTCGCGCCTGGGAGAGAGAGTTCTAGGGTTTCTATTTTGCCAAGGGTGTGAAACTGAAATCGTTTCACGTAGTTTTACACGAAACAGCGTACTGGGCCCTTACTGGGCTTCGCGTAACGCTGGGCCGGCGAAACACCCTGTTTCGTCGAATTGATTTCTGGCGAAACACAATTCGTTTCGTCAAGTTGGCTGATGGAGAAACACTCTTGTTTCGTCGGGTGGCCTTATGGCGAAACACAGTTGTTTCATCGGGCCAAAACTCAGTAGTATACAAGTATTCATGTTCATGAAATCAAACCAATCAACATCTCAACATATAATTCATATAATCCAACATATACAATTACAAGGCAAACAAGTCGTGCTAACAAGCAACTAAACAATTAACGTGCATTTAATGCGAAAACAGAATCTTGGAAACTCGAGTTGTCACATTATCCCCAACTTGAAAGAAATTTCATCCCGAAATTTAGCATGCGGTTACTGAGGAAGCTAGTTAAGTTGTATCGTTTACTGGTTTTTCCTGGGGCGTCACATCATCCCCCCGTTGGTTTGGAATTTCGTCCCGAAATTCTGTAGTAGCTTCAGCCTCAGTAGTGGTTGCATTGTTTTCGAACAATTGGGGTATTTGAGCTTCATTTGATCTTCTCATTCCCAGGTGAACTCTGGGCCACGACGGGAGTTCCAACGAACTCGAACAAGAGGTATTCTAGTGTGCTTGAGGACCTAAACATTCCGGTCCGTGATTTCAACTGGTTCTTCGACGAAATGTAACTGTTCGTCGATAGTGAGTTCCTTCAAAGGAACTATAAGGGTCTCATCTGACAGACACTTCTTCAGATTTGACACATGGAAAACATTGTGAACAACACCGAGTTCTGCTGGTAGGTTCAGTTTGTAGGCCACTTTGCCTATTCTTTCTATGATTTCGAACGGTCCGACATATCGCGGATTGAGCTTGCCTCGCTTACCAAAGCGAACCACACCCTTCCAGGGTGAGACTTTAAGTAGAACCCGGTCCCCGACCTGGAATTCCAACGGTTTCCTACGCTTATCAGCGTAGCTTTTCTGACGGTCTCGAGCTGCCGCCCTTCGTTGTCGTATCTGCGCATTTCTTTCCGTTGCGTCTACTACCATTTCTGGACCCGTGATCTGACTATCACCCACCTCTGCCCAACAAAGAGGTGATCGGCATTTACGCCCGTACAATGCCTCAAATGGAGCGGCTTGAATGCTGGTGTGGTAACTGTTGTTATACGAAAACTCCACCAAAGGGAGATGTTTTTCCCAGCTGTTGCCGAAATCGATAACGCATGCCCGAAGCATGTCTTCTAGAGTTTGAATAGTGCGCTCAGACTACCCATCTGTCTGAGGGTGATAAGCTGTGCTCATGTCTAATCGGGAGCCAAAAGATTTGTGCATCGCTTGCCACAGTTCTGAAGTAAATCGTGCATCACGATCCGAAATATTGGAGGTTGGCACCCCGTGCCTCGAAACCACTTCTTTCAAGTAGATGTCTGCTAAGGTGGAGAACTTGTCTGTTTCTTTGATAGCCAAGAAGTGGGCAGACTTTGTGAGTCGATCCACGATCACCCAAATAGTATCGTTCCCACGCTGGGATCTAGGTAGGCCAGTAACAAAATCCATGGAAATTTCCTCCCATTTCCATTATGGTATCCTTGGTTGCTGAAGTAAGCCTGGTGGTTTCTGATATTCTGTCTTGACTCTCGCACAAGTCAAACATTTGCCGACGTAAGTTGCTATGTGGGCCTTCATGCTAGGCCACCAATACGTAGTTCTGAGATCGTGGTACATTTTATCCGAACCTGGATGTACCGAGTAGCGAGACTTATGGGCTTCATCCATTACAAGCTCGCGTAAGTTGCCATAAAGTGGGACCCAGATGCGTCCTGTTACATAGTAGGCACCGTCTTCCTTTTGTTCTAACTGTTGCCTTGAGCCGCGTAAAGCTTCAACCCTGACGTTTTCTGGTTTCAATGCCTCTACTTGAGCATCTCGTATCTGTGCAGGAAGATTAGACTGGATGGTAAGTTGTAGTGCTCGTACGCGTCTAGGTGTAGTGTCTTTTCGACTGAGGGCGTCAACCACAACATTGGCTTTGCCTGGATGGTAATTGATGGCGCATTCGTAGTCGTTCAGTAACTCGTCCCATCGACGTTGACGCATGTTCAATTCCTTTTGCTTGAAGATATGCTCGAGACTCCTGTGATCGGTGTAGATGGTGCACTTGGTACCGTACAGGTAATGTCGCCATATCTTAAGCGCGAAAACGACAGCTCCCAGCTCTAAATCGTGTGTAGTGTAGTTCCGTTCGTGAACTTTAAGTTGGCGCGAAGCGTAGGCAATGACTGTCACACCCCAACCGATGGCGGAATCATCGGGGCATGGCACTGAGCGAAACAGATTGTCCAGAAGTTTCCATAACAAGTATTTATATAATCCAGTTAAAGATACGTCCCATACCGTATCCCGAATAAACAAATACATTATTATAGATAACATCCAAACAAGAAATTCTGTTCCGACAACTCAAATTTAAACATAATAAAACTAAATATCGTTTAATTGCTCCTAAGACCTAGCCTGACAAGATCTACAGACAACTATGCCCTAGTTGCTCGTTCCTGACAGACAACTATTTGTTGGGGGCCTCTAAAGCTTTATTCTAGCCTCGCTCTCCTAGCAAGCATACATCTTAAACACCTGTCACATACGTTAAAATAAAGTCAATACATATAATGTAAAGGTGAGCATACAAGTTTGATAATAGCATATAGAGTTTGAAATAGTTACGCATAACCAGCACGTACACAGAGGAAAACGAAGCATGTTAATTATCGACATAGACCTATCGATACCAATGACTGCGGGTTGACTGTCCGAGACAGTTCGCAATACATGATTACCACTGTAATCCATGCAAGTAATTGTCCTTAACAACCCCCGTGTGAACGGGTGCTGAGACCAAACTATAGTACTACGTCGTTAAGGCAGGTAGACAGCATTCCACGTGTAAACATAACAACAGGCATTCATTTAGTCACGTAATACATGCAGAACGACTAGCCTATAAAATATTGAGTATTGTGTTCGATTGTGATTTTGATATGTAACGTATGTAACACCCAAAGGTGCTAAAGCAAAAAGGGTTCGAGTATACTCACAGCGGTTGATTGAATGGATTGAAGGGAGCGCTTGAAAGTAGAGTTAGCCTGAATAGTTTGATAGCATAATGATGAATATACGTCAAATGGAAACAAGTGCCAATGGATCGAACGGCCTGGTCGATCGAACGGTAGGTTCGATCGAACGGTAGGTTCGATCGAACGGGTTGTTCGTCCGGTTTGAAAGTCCGTTTGGACAGTCTTGTTCGATCGGCCGGTAGGCTCGATCGGCTGGACTGTTCGAGTGGATTGTTTCTTCCTATGAGTAGGATGTGTTTGTATATGATGGTTTGAACTTTTGAGGTTTTCGTTGTAGTATTTGAGAACACTGAAGTGTTCTTACCTTTCAGGTCGATCGATCGAACGGTCCGTTCGATCGGCCGGCTTAACCGATCGGCTAGACACTTCGACAGTGGGTCCTCAGCTGGATGTCACTCGATCGAGTAGCATGTTCGATCGGGTGGCACTTCATAGTACGAACGAGTTGTAAAATCGATTAAGCGTTGAAGCATAGTATCTCATGATCCGATGAGTAATGTTGACAAACAGTTGTTCGATCGAACAGTACTTCGTTCAATACCATGCTTCATGAAATTGTTAAGTGTGGGGGCCACATGCTAGCCAATCGGCTGGCCTGGTCGATCGGCTGGTGTGTCCGATCGGTTGGGCTGTTCGTTCGAACAGCCTAACCGTTCGGCCAGCATCCTGTTCGTCTAACACTTGGTTGTTTTGGTTATTGATGTTATTTCGAGGTACTTTGACTACGAGTTGAACAATGGAACCTTCGTTCTTACTCATTCCTCCTGCTCGGGCAGGAATCACCCAAGTCCGGCCGATGAACTGTTCAGAACGGTGGTTTAATGCTTAACCCGTAATCGGTGAACCTTGTAGAGAGAATCCGAATCTTGAACCTCGCAACCATTAAGATGATTTGTGAGTTGGCTCAAGCTCCGTTTCCACCGGTTTGAAGACGTTGAGTGTAAAAGAGTTGAAAGAAAGTTGAAATCATTCTTTCAATCCTTTACATCGTGTAAATGTTTTGATCTTTGATGGATCTTTACTTATTTATGTGGAAATCGGTTAGATCCGAGCTATTCACGGTGGATTGGGGCCAAAACATGATGTTCTTGAAGAACACCATGATGACATCATCCTTGAATGCCTAGATCTTGGTGATTTCACGGTTAGAAATCGGGATTTGAAAGGTAGAAAGGTGAAGGAGCATGCATTGATCAAAAACGTACAAGATTTAGAGTGAAAACTTACCGGAATTGAGAGAAATCTGAGAAAAGGTGAAGAATGCAGGTCTGGTCGGTCAGAGCTTTCCAAAAGTGGAAAGGATGACAATGACAGGGCTATTTATAGGCTCCAAAAGAGGAAAGGGCTGGCCGATCGGCCAAGCTTCCCGATCGGACAGCCTGTTCGATCGGTTGGGCTGTTCGATCGGCTAGGAGCCTGATCGATCTTCAGCCTGTTTCGTGTGTTTGGCGCGATGATTTTTGATATTTCGATCTCGATTGAAGACGATACAATTACGATAGAGTTTCCTATTCAAAATACTTTTAATCCCAACCACTATATCTAACATACAATCATCTACATTCAACATTCGATTTTGATTTTGACTAAGTTCGATTGAGTTTCGAGTTTTGATTGATTCGATTGAACACCACACAAAACATAAAGTAAAACACGCACAAGTAACACATAAGGTACACACACACATAAGTATTACCACACCAATTTCGCATAGTTCGAGCCTCGAGTTCGATTGATGAGTCGATTAGCTTGATTATTGATTGATTAACTTTATCGCATTGTTACTTCCTACTATTCACGGTCGTAAATCGGTCGCATTGATTAATCATTCGATCATTTTATTTAGACAACACTTACTCCACATAATACAAAAGCAAGAAAAGACTATTTACAGTCAAAGAAGTCAAAGTTGACTTGGACTTTGACTTTGACTTTGA
The DNA here is from genome assembly GCF_002127325.2 of Helianthus annuus. Taxonomy (NCBI): domain Eukaryota; kingdom Viridiplantae; phylum Streptophyta; class Magnoliopsida; order Asterales; family Asteraceae; genus Helianthus; species Helianthus annuus. The sequence goes on along the minus strand of NC_035447.2, from coordinate 170,405,500 downwards.
CTTTGACATTCGAAAACACGGGGTGTTACAGCCTCCCCTTATTTAGGGAATTTCGTCCCGAAATTAGGCTCGAAGCTGCACAACACCGTGAGTCATTTTACCAATTTGACGCTTCAGATCTTTATTCAAACAACTGCGGGTACTTGGCCTTCATGTCGCTTTCGAGTTCCCAAGTGAACTCCGCGCCTCGTTTGCCTTCCCATCGGACTTTCACGATAGGGATGCGCGAGCATCTGAGTTGCTTGGTTTGGCGATCCAAGATTTCGACAGGCTTTTCCACGAAGTGTAACGTTTCGTTGACCTGAAGGTCGTCGAGTGGTACGATTAGATCATGATCAGCTAGGCATTTTCGGAGGTTAGACACATGGAAAGTCGGGTGGACGTTACTGAGTTCCTCCGGTAGTTCGAGTCTGTAGGCGACTTTTCCGATCCTTTCCAGAATCTTAAAAGGTCCAACATATCGAGGCGCTAGTTTCCCTTTCTTGCCGAATCTGACTACACCCTTCCAAGGTGATACCTTATGGAGTACGTAGTCACCAACGTTAAATTCAAGGGGCTTGCGTCTCCTATCGGCGTAACTTTTCTGTCTACTTCGAGTTTTTACCAAGTTGTCTCGAATCTGGAGGATTTTGTCGGTCGTTTCTTGTAGTAGCTCGGGACCGGTTAATTGGGAGTGACCGATCTCATGCCATACAATAGGTGATCGACATCTTCTTCCATATAAAACCTCGAATGGTGCCATTTGAATGCTGGGCATGATAGTTATTATTGTACGAGAATTCGACTAGTGGCAGGTGTTTGCTCCAACTACCACCGAAATCTATGACACACGCACGAAGCATGTCCTCAAGAGTGCGGATCGTTCTCTCAGTCTGTCCGTCGGTTTGAGGATGGAATGAGGTACTCAGGTTAAGCGTCGTACCAAGAGCTGCTTGAAACGTTTCCCACAATCTCGAAGTAAACCGAGCGTCACGGTTTGAAATGATATCACGAGGCGTACCATGATTACAAATGATCTCGTCGGTGTAGATTCGGGCTAGTCGTTCCACCTTGTAGTCTTCCTGTATTGGCAGAAAGTGGGCTGATTTGGTCAGACGATCAACTATAACCCAAATGCTGTCGTGCCCTGATGGCGTGGGCGGAAGTTTGGTTATGAAATCCATAGCTATACTCTCCCACTTCCATATGGGAATTGGAGGTTGTTCGAGTAAGCCAGAGGGTCGCTGATGTTCCGCCTTAACTTTTGCACAAGTCAGGCAACTTCCAACATAGAGGGCGATATCCCGTTTCATACCCGGCCACCAGTACTTGTAACGGAGATCCTGGTACATCTTATCAGCACCGGGATGAATGGAGTATCGGGATTTGTGGGCTTCAGTCATTATAATCTTCCGCAATTCGGTTCGCTTAGGAATCCAAATTCGGTCCAGATAATAGAAAATTCCATCGGACTTACTTACAAGCTGAGCTCCATCGTGATAGATTCTCTCTCTCTTCAAGGTGCGTTTATTAAAACAAGCATGTTGAGCTTCGCGGATGAGGGTTTCGAGATTATACTGGGCTTGGGTATTACGAATACTGAGCATGTAACTCTTCCTGCTGAGCACGTCTGCAACCACATTTGCTTTGCCTGGGTGATAACGAATCTCACAGTCGTAATCATTAAGAAGTTCTACCCATCGGCGTTGACGCATATTAAGTTCCCTCTGATAAAAGATGTGTTGTAAACTCCTGTGATCGGTGAAGATCGTACACTTGGTACCATACAGGTAGTGTCGCCAAATCTTCAATGCAAAGACAACCGCGCCTAGCTCGAGGTCATGGGTTGTATAGTTCTTCTCGTGGATTTTGAGCTGACGAGATGCGTAAGCTATAACCTTGTCCCGTTGCATGAGAACACAACCAAGACCAAGGTTGGAAGCATCACAGTAGACAACGAAATCGTTGCTTCCGTCAGGCAGAGTAAGAATTGGAGCATTGCACAACATATGCTTAAGGGTTTGAAAAGCAGTCTCTTGTGCAGTTCCCCACACAAAAGGCTTGTCCTTGTGGGTAAGAGGGGTAAGCGGCACAACAATCTTAGAGAATCCTTCGATGAATCGTCGATAATAGCCCACTAGTCCCAGAAAGGAACAAACTTCGGACGGGTTCTTAGGTGTAATCCAGCTCTTAACGGCTTTAATCTTCGCGGGATCGACATGAATACCTTGACTATTAATGATGTGACCCAGAAATTGAACTTCCTCTAGCCAGAATTCACACTTGGAGAATTTGGCATAGAGTTGATTCCCCTGCAGTAGCTCGAGAACCAAACGTAGATGTTGCGCGTGTTCGGCTTTTGACTTGGAATAAATCAAGACATCGTCGATGAACACGATGACGAAACGGTCCAGAAATGGCTTACACACGTGATTCATTAGATCCATGAAAACCGCGGGTGCGTTGGTTAAACCAAAAGGCATCACAACGAACTCATAGTGGCCGTATCGAGTACGAAATGTAGTCTTGGGGATGTCTTCCTCCTGAATACGCAATTGATGGTAGCCTGAACGTAGATCGATCTTTGAGAAACACTTAGCACCTTGCAGCTGATCAAATAAGTCGTCGATTTGAGGCAAAGGGTAACGGTTCTTGATGGTTAACTTATTCAGCTCCCGATAGTCGATGCACATCCTGAACGACCCATCCTTCTTTTTGACGAAAAGGACTGGCGCGCCCCAAGGAGAGGTGCTCGGGCGAATAAAACCTTTTTCAAGTAACTCTTGGAGTTGGTTCGAGAGTTCCCGCATTTCGGATGGAGCGAGTCGATATGGGGCTTTGGCAAAAGGGTTAGCTCCTGGAATAAGGTCGATACGAAAGTCGATATCACGACTTGGCGGTAGTCCAGGAAGATCATCAGGGAACACCTGAGGAAATTCACGAACCACTGGAACGTCTTTGACTTCAACCTTCTTTTTCCTTCCTTTTTCCGCTACTACAATGTTGGCCAAGAAAGCCCTGTATTCCTTGTGGAGATACTTACTGGCTTGGATACATGACATTAGCTTGAGGCCTTTCGAAGCTGTTTCACCGTACACACATAACAAATCACCATTCGCGAGTGAGAATCAAATCATATTTTCAAAGCACACAACTTCAGCATGGTTTTCGCGAAGAAAGTCCATGCCTACTATGACGTCAAAACTTCCGAGTTGCATTGGAATAAGGTCGATAGGGAAGATGTGATTGTTGAGCTCGAGAGTACAATCACGAAGAATAGAGTTAACGGCGACAGTTCTTCCAGTAGCGACTTCAACTTCGAATGACGAGGGGAGATAAGAGCGCTTACAACTAAGGAGCATCTCGAATTCAAATGATACAAAGCAGTTATCGGCTCCAGTGTCAAACAAACATGATGCATAAATACCATTCACAAGGAACGTACTATTAACCACGTTGTTGTCAGCCTGAGCCTGACGGGCATTGATGTTGAAGGTTCGGGCACGAGCTGCTTGCTGTTGTTGCTGGGGCTGCTGCCGCTGCTGCTGGGGTTCTTGTTTCACTACCCTGTTTGGGCACATGTTTGCGAAGTGGTTAGGGTCACCACACGCAAAACAGACCCGGGCATTGACTGCAGGTGCTTGAGCTGCTGGCTGGCCTTGAGGGGCTGGAAGTAGAGCTTGGTGAGCGGCGGCTTGAACTGGGGCTTGACGGGGACCATAGCGACAGTTCGCAGTGAAATGGCCATAGAGGTTGCAGTGGGCGCAGAAACGACAGGCGAGTCCCACCGGATGATGATACGAGCATGTCGGGCAGAGCGGGTGGGGACCTGTGTAGCGCGCTTTGCTGGCAGTGCATTAACCACCGGAGCTTGTCGGTGGTGAGACTGCTGCTGAGCCGGTACGGCTTGCAGAGGGGCAGCAGTTGTTGTCACAGCACAGTTCTTGCTGCTGGAGTTGTTGTTGTTGTTGTTGTGCTTCTTTCTTCTTCTTAATGACTTGGAGGGTTGAGCTGATGAGTCGGTGGTTGCTGCTGTGGTGGCTTGGTGCAGAGACTTGGTATGCTTATCCCAAAAGCCAAACTTTACCCGCTTGTCATTGATCTCAGCGGCAAGTAGGTAAGTCTCTTCGATTGTTGATGGCTTGGTGGCATGCACAAAATCAGAAACACAGTCGGGCAGGGCTCGAATGTACTTCTTGATGGCCATGTCTGACGTCTTGACTTGATCAGGACAAATGATGCTGAGCTGTTTAAAGCGTGCAGTCAAGGCAGCGTTGTCTCCATCCTTCTGCTTGATGTTCCAAAACTCGTCCTCCAGCTTTTGGCGTTCATGAGGAGGGCAGAATTCGTCCATCATGATGGTTTTCAGCTCCTTCCATGTTAACTCATAAGCTGCATCGTTCCCGCGTTTGTTTCGTTCGGCCGTCCACCAGTCTAGAGCTCGGGACTGGAAGACGCCTGTAGCATTGAGGGTGCGGAGATTTTCAGGACAGCCGCTTTGGCGCAGAGTGACTTCGATAGAATCGAACCATTGAAACATAGCTGTTGGGCCATCTTCTCCGGTGAATTCCTTTGGTCCGCATGCCTTGAACTGTTTAAAGCTGAATCCAGTCTTGGCGGTATCTTTAGGAGCATCGATTCGCGATTCCTCAGACGATTTGCTGGTGTTTTCAAAGACATCGCTCACAGCTTTTGCCACACTTTTGGCAATGATAGTAGCGAGACGCCTGTCTCTCTTCTCTTGGCGGGTAAGCGGGGTTCGGTGTCCAGATGACGACATGGTCTGCAATAGACATCGTCGTATATCTCAGACACAACAAATCGAATCTCACCCCACACGTTTACTACTTACTAAAGCTTAGAAACACGTCGAAACACGCATCACATAAACACGTAGGCACACAACCACAAATTCACATAAGCACAGAAGCACATTAGCACGTAGAGCACATAGAGCACATAGACACATAAGCACAGAAGCTCACTCATATTCAATCACAGATGCAGTCAGAATACAGAAACCTATCCTTCCAAGGTCGCGTATCGTTCGTATATCGATCGCGACAGTATGCCGAGTAGCATAGTATAGTATGGCCTAACTTAGTCGTATAGCATAGCATAGCATAATATCGTCTAGATTGCAACAACTGGATATCGAATTAAGATAGGATTGCAATGTAAGTCGTGTGTGTTGGTCGAAATGATAGCAAAAATTCGAATAACTTTCCGAAAATATAAACACGTAAACAAACAATGCACACATATAAAATCAACGAGTCATCAGAGTACACGGTTGCGGTTCTCAGAATTGAAACACATAAAATCGAGAGATAGATTGTCTGCGGCTACTAGACATTGACTATCCAAAGCAATTCGACTATTCACAGTAGTCTCATCGTCACTTTCGACTTTCGGGTTCGCGCTTTCTGCCTCGATTCTTGGGCAGTCCACACATTTTCCTAGGTCATACTTGTGAGTTCAGGTCGTTGGAGTCCGTCGAAGCTTTGGTGAGATGAATAAAATATGAAACAAGTCGTTAAGGTTAGGGTTTCACCCCTATCTTAGCAACTTCTTCCTTGTTTTAGCAAAAATTGGGGAGATTATGCATCAAAATATGGATTTCACCCCTGATTTGGTATAATTCTCCTCGTTCGTTTTGAAAATAATAAGACACGCATGAATGGATGGATGAAATTAGCATTAACCAGGCAATTTAGTCAAGAGTTTACGGTTTTTCACACCTAATCCTGACTAAATCGTCTGACTTTTAATTGAAAATTTGAGTGCAGTGATAGCGAAGAATTGTTGAATAGAGCACATAAACTTGGTCTGTTGGTTCCTAACTATAGTCTAGGTCTCTAAGACAGCGACCCGGACTAGGTCGTGTCTTGCCTAATTCCCTATAGTTATGGCTCTGATACCAATCTGTCACACCCCAACCGATGGCGGAATCATCGGGGCATGGCACTGAGCGAAACAGATTGTCCAGAAGTTTCCATAACAACTATTTATATAATCCAGTTAAAGATATGTCCCATACCGTATCCCGAATAAACAAATACATTATTACAGATAACATCCAAACAAGAAATTCTGTTCCGACAACTCAGATTTAAACATAATAAAACTAAATATTGTTTAATTGCTTCTAAGACCTAGCCTGACAAGATCTACAGACAACTATGCCCTAGTTGCTCGTTCCTGACAGACAACTATTTGTTGGGGGCCTCTAAAGCTTTATTCTAGCCTCGCTCTCCTAGCAAGCATACATCTTAAACACCTGTCACATACGTTAAAATAAAGTCAATAAATATAATGTAAAGGTGAGCATACAAGTTTGATAATAGGATATAGAGTTTGAAATAGTTTACGCATAACCAGCACGTACATAGAGGAAAACGAAGCATGTTAATTATCGACATGGACCTATCGATACCAATGACTGCGGGTTGACTGTCCGAGACAGTTCGCAATACATGATTACCACCGTAATCCATGCAAGTAATTGTCCTTAACAACCCCCGTGTGAACAGATGCTGAGTCCAAACTATAGTACTACGTCGTTAAGGCAGGTAGACAACATTCCACGTGTAAACATAACAACAGGCATTCATTTAGTCATGTAATACATGCAGAACGGTTAGCGTATAAACTATTGAGTATTGTGTTCGATTGTGATTTTGATATGTAACGTATGTAACACCCAAAGGTGCTAAAGCAAAAAGGGTTCGAGTATACTCACAGCGGTTGATTGAATGGATTGAAGGGAGCGCTTGAAAGTAGAGTTAGCCTGAATAGTTCGATAGCATAATGATGAATATACGTCAAATGGAAACAAGTGCCAATGGATCGAACGGCCTGGTCGATCGAACGGTAGGTTCGATCGAATGGCCTGGTCGATCGAACGGTAGGTTCGACCGAACGGGTTGTTCGTCCGGTTTGAAAGTCCGTTTGGACAGTCTTGTTCGATCGGCCGGTAGGCTCGATCGGCTGGAATGTTCGAGTGGATTGTTTCTTCCTATGAGTAGGATGTGTTTGTGTATGATGGTTTGAACTTTTGAGGTTTTCGTTGTAGTATTTGAGAACACTGAAGTGTTCTTACCTTTCAGGTCGATCGATCGAACGGTCCGTTCAATCGACCGGCTTAACCGATCGGCTAGACACTTCGACAGTGGGTCCTCAGCTGGATGTCACTCGATCGAGTAGCATGTTCGATTGGGTGGCACTTCATAATACGAACGAGTTGTAAAATCGATTAAGTGTTGAAGCATAGTATCTCATGATCCGATGAGTAATGTTGACAAACAGTTGTTCGATCGAACAGTACTTCGTTCAATACCATGCTTCATGAAATTGTTAAGTGTGGGGGCCACATGCTAGCCGATTGGCTGGTGTGTCCGATCGGTTGGGCTGTTCGTTCGAACAGCCTAACCGTTCGGCCAGCATCCTGACCTGGTCGGCCTGTTCGTCTAACACTTGGCTGTTTTGGTTATTGACGTTATTTCGAGGTACTTTGACTACGAGTTGAACAATGGAACCTTCGTTCTTACTCATTCTCCCTGCTCAGGCAAGAATCACCCAAGTCCGGCCGGTGAACTGTTCGGAACGGTGGTTTAATGCTTAACCCGTAATCGGTGAACCTTGCATAGAATCCGAATCTTGAACCACGCAACCATTAAGATGATTTGTGAGTTGGCTCAAGCTCCGTTTCCACCGGTTTGAAGACGTTGAGTGTAAAAGAGTTGAAAGAAAGTTGAAATCATTCTTTCAATCCTTTACATCGTGTAAATGTTTAGATCTTTGATGGATCTTTACTTATTTATGTGGAAATCGGTTAGATCCGAGCTATTCACGGTGGATTGGGGCCAAAACATGATGTTCTTGAAGAACACCATGATGACATCATCCTTGAATGCCTAGATCTTGGTGATTTCACGGTTAGAAATCGGGATTTGAAAGATAGAAAGGTGAAGGAGCATGCATTGATAAAAAACGTACAAGATTTAGAGTGAAAACTTACCGGAATTGAGAGAAATCTGAGAAAAGGTGAAGAATGCAGGTCTGGTCAGTCAGAGCTTTCCAAAAGTGGAAAGGATGACAATGACAGGGCTATTTATAGGCTCCAAAAGAGGAAAGGGCTGGCCGATCGGCCATGCTTCCCGATCGGACAGCCTGTTCGATCGAACAGCATGTTCGATCGGTTGGGCTGTTCGATCGGCTAGGAGCCTGATCGATCTTCAGCCTGTTTCAAGTGTTTGGCGCTACGATTTTTGATATTTCGATCTCGATTGAAGACGATACAATTACGATAGAGTTTCCTATTGAAATTACTTTTAATCCCAACCACTATATCTAACATACAATCATCTACATTCAACATTCGATTTTGATTTTGACTGAGTTCGATTGAGTTTCGAGTTTCGATTCGAGTTTCGATTGATTCGATTGAACACCACACAAAACATAAAGTAAAACACGCACAAGTAACATATAAGGTACACACAGACATAAGTATTACCACACCAATTTCGCATAGTTCGAGCCTCGAGTTCGATTGATGAGTCGATTAGCTTGATTATTGATTGATTAACTTTATCGCATTGTTACTTCCTACTATTCACAGTCGTAAATCGGTCGCATTGATTAATCATTCGATCATTTTATTTAGACAACACTTACTCCACATAATACAAAAGCAAGAAAAGACTATTTACAGTCAAAGAAGTCAAAGTTAACTTGGACTTTGACTTTGACTTTGACATTCGAAAACACGGGGTGTTACAATGACCTTATCCCGTTGCATCAATACGCAACCAAGACCCTGAATTGATGCGTCACAATAACCACGAAATTGTCTGTGCCCTCAAGCAATGAGAGAATAGGTGCGCTGCATAGTCTATCCTTTAAGTGCTGAAAAGTTGTTTCCTGTGTATTACCCCAGCGATAAGTGACACCCTTCTGTGTCAGTAGTGTAAGCGGCTGTGAAATCTTTGAGAAGTCTTTGATGAACCGTCTGTAATAACCCGCCAAACCCAAGAATTGGCGAATTTCTGTTGGTGTGCGAGGCGCAGGCCAGTTCCTGATCGAGTCTACCTTGGATGGATCAACATGAATCCCATCCTTGTTTACCACATGGCCTAGAAAGTGGACTTCACGAAGCCAGAAGTCGCATTTTGAAAACTTGGCGTACAGCTGTTCTGTTCGAAGAAGTTCCATGATAAGTCGTAAATGCTGCTCGTGCTCCTCCTGACTCTTGGAATAGATCAGGATGTCGTCGATGAAAACAATGACAAACTTGTCTAGGTAAGGCTTGCACACTCTGTTCATTAGATCCATGAAAACTGCAGGTGCGTTCGTTAATCCGAATGGCATGACTAGAAACTCGTAGTGGCCGTAGCGAGTTCTGAATGCTGTTTTGGAGACGTCCTCATCCCGGACTCTCAGCTGATGGTAACCTGACCTCATATCAATCTTTGAGTAGTAGCCCGACCCTTGCAACTGGTCGAATAAGTCATCAATGCGTGGCAGAGGATAGCGATTATTCACGGTCACCTTGTTCAGTTCGCGGTAATCTATGCACATACGGAAGGTACCGTCTTTCTTCTTCACAAATAATACTGGAGCTCCCCAAGGCGAAGAGCTAGGACGAATAAAACCCTTATCCAAGAGTTCTTGCAGTTGTGTATATAGTTCTTCCAACTTGGATGGGGCAAAGCGATACGGTGCTCGAGCTATGGGTGCTGCTCCTGGAGTTAGCTCGATTTGAAATTCGACCTGGCGATGAAGCGGTAGCCCAGGTAAATCTTCATGAAACACTTGAGGAAAGTCGCGTACTACTGGAATATCCTCTAATTTCTTCTCTTTCGTTGATGCGTCTGTAACAAGTGCCAAAATGGCAGTGTGGCCTTTTCGCAAACATTTCTGAGCCTTCAGAAAGGAGATGATGCCAACCACGGCACCACTCTTGTCGCCTTGAACTTCGAGAGGTTCTTTACCAAAACGGGGAATACGAACAATCTTCTCCTTGCATAAGATCTCTGCTTGATGTTGGAATAACCAATCCATACCAATGACGATGTCGAAACTACCCAGAACTATAGGAATGAGATCGATGGGGAAAGTCTGACCAGCTAAGACAATGTTACAACCCTTGACTACGTGTGTGGCCTCTAAACTTTTACCATTGGCTAACTCTACGACATGTTTGGTGTTTAAGGGAGTTGGTGTACGTTTTAACATTTGACTAACTTTTAGAGACACATAACTGGTATCCGCACCCGAATCAAACAAAACAGTAACATAAAAGTCATCGAGAAGGAACTTACCCATCACTACGTTAGGATCATTCCTTGCATCACCCTGACCCAGCACGAACACACGACCCCTAGCATCGTTGTCATTATTGTTTCCCCCGTTGTTGTTCCCATTGCCCTGATTATTGTTGTTTTTGTTCTGGTTCTGGTTTAACTGGGGGCAGTCTCGCTTGAAGTGGCCTTCAGCACCACATTGATAGCATCCCCTGTTGCCTCGCTGGTGTTGCTGCTGCTGGTTCTGTGGAGCTGGTGGTTGTTGTTGCTAGTTCTGGTTCGCAGGTCGTGAGCTCCTGCAATCCTTAGCTTCGTGGCCCATCTTGAGACATCACTGACAACGACCCTTGTTGCACTGGCCATTGTGGTGCTTGTTGCAAGTATTGCACCTTGGGAGGTTTCCTCGATATCCACCCTGTCTTTGACCACCAGAAGATTGCTGATTGGGACTCTGGTAGTTTTCAGTCTTTCGCTGCTGCTGTGCCTGGGACTGAACTGTAGCTGAACCCTTGCTGGAATCCCCTTCCCATTTTCTCTTGTTATCACTGGGAGTAGCAGTAGTGGTAGCAGTAGTAGTAGCACTGATACGTTTAGGCAGTCTGTTCTGTTCCACTGCCTGGTCTGTGAGACGATGAGCAAGACGTGTAATATCCTGGATATTATCAAGGTTGGCCGATGTCACATGACTTTGAATTTCTGGTGCTAGCCCTTTGAGATACAACTCAATATGCTTGATAGGAGGGTCCACCATAGTTGGACACAAGATGGCCAGCTCGTTTGACCTTTTCGAATACGCTTCTATCTCTGACCCCATCATTTTCAAATTGAAGAACTCCACTTCCAACTTGTGGATGTCATCACGAGTGCAGTATTCCCGCTTGATCAGTTCCTTGAAATCGTTCCAAGGGGTGGCGTTAGCAGTTGCCAACCCTAACATCTGAACTTGCGCATTCCACCAAGTCAACGCAATGCCTTCTAGAGTACCAGTGGCGTACTTCACCCTGCGAGCCTCAGGGCATTCACACATCTCAAAAACGGACTCGAGTTTTTCAAACCAATGGAGGAGTCCAACTGATCCTTCAGTGCCACTGAATGCGCTAGGACGACAGTCCATGAAATTCTTGAAAGTGCAAACGGGTTGCTGAGCGTGTTTTTTTTTTGACCTGTTGTGTATAGGAACAGGACAAAGTTAAACTCGAGAGTTGGTTTAGGAGTGTAGGATCTAAAGATCCTAGTGTGAGTTACGACTGCAGGGTATACCTCCTGCTTGTGTGGCTGCAAGTGCCGCACCAACTTGTTCGTTAATTAGAGCTGTCAACTGGGCTTGAGTCATGTTAATGCGTCCAGCCATGATCTTCATAGCAAAGGTAACATAAATGAGAGAGGTTCGTGAAAAATGCGATGACAGAAGAGAGTAAGCACACAAGTGTTCTCAAGCAATAGTTGTTACGTTTATCTAAGCATACCACGAGCAAAGTTCTATGTAATCTAGCAAGTAGGCAATATAAACATGAATAGTATCACCTATCGTGTTGAGTCTTGCACGTGGAGCGAAGCGTCGTTGTGGATCGTTGAGCACTGTACATGTTATAGTCTGGTTTTAATAAAAACGTTTTTCCCTTATTAAAACCAAGTTCTCTATAACCAATGGCTCTGATACCAATCTGTCACACCCCCAAAAATCCACACGCGGAGTACCACCGTATGGAGGCGTGACATGACCAGGATCAAGCCACCAATCATATTGAACAATGTAATTAGTAAATATAAGTCAACCAACAATATGAAAGGTGTTCAAAACATAAGTATAGTTTCAATGTTTAGCGGAAGCATAAATGTAAACCCAAAGTAAGTAATAAGTTTGAAATTGTCATAAATGTTTAACATGGCATCCACGATCCATGTCCCACAACGACTGCTCCTCCCTGTGCAAGCTCCATGAGTACCTAACAACCTGCAAGGCATGTAACAACGAGTCAACAACAAAGTTGAGCGAGTTCACATTTGATTGTTTAATTATGGTATTCATTTCGTAAACCGTATGTTTTTTAGTAAACCATGTATCGTATATATTTGTATCGCGGCCCTCCAGGCATGTTTGCGAAGATTAGTGGGAGTTTCCCATGTATTCTAGACTAGTTATATTTGTATCGCGGCCCTCCAGGCATGTGTGCGAAGTTTAGTATTTGTATCACGGCCCTCCAGGCATGTGTGCGAAGATTAGTATTTGTATCGCGGCCATTCCAGGCATGTGTGCGAAGATTAGTATTCGTATCGCGGCCATTCCAGGCATGTGTGCGAAGATTAGTATTTGTATTACTAGTCTAGCAGTATCTACAAGTGACCTTCCCCTAACGAGGTCAGTGGTACGTAATTCCAGTAACAATGTAAGTACAAGTAATCATTCAATCCCATTCCCAACCCCAGGAATCCCATGCCTTGGTAAGAGTGTGAACTCACCTTGGTTTGCTCGGTATGCTAAAGTATGTGCTCACAATTAATCAGTCAAGTCCTAGAGTATGCACGTGTACATAATCAGTTAATATCCACAAAGTTCATGTATAAGTGAAGTCAATGATCATCGAATAACATAAAACACGCATTCAAGCTCACACAAATCATGCTTAACATTTAACGGCAGTTAATTAATCCAGTTAGTTCTTAACAGAAATAACTAAGTTTACTGTGCAGATTACACATTCGGCAAAACACCCCTGTTTCGTCGTGAATCCCTTTTGACGAGACACCCTAGTTTCATCGTGAATCCTCGGCGAAACACACTGTTTCGCCGTGTTCGTTTCGTCAAGATTGGTTCCGGCGAAACGCATTTGTTTCGCCGTCACCTGCGTTTCGTCTGAAATGTCAGTTACGTCGTCAAGCGTTTCGCCGATGCATTGGTTTCATCGCAAACATAACAGTTACAGCAACAACACAGAACCCTAATCACAGATCGGCCATTTTACACTAATCTCAAGCAAACAGTTACCTTACACGGCGGAAATCATTGGTCATCACAGATATGACATGCATTCTTTGCGTAGCAGATAATGAACAGGCATGTAATCCACAAAATCATTATGTGTTTATACGATTAATACTAGTTTAGATCTGTTGGTTCAAAGAATAATCATATGGTTACGTTCTACGCGGTTTAATCAAATGTGCGACGGATTATAATACGTAAAACTCATGGAACCCTAATCAACATCATGTTTCGCATAAAGTTATGTAACCGATTAATCATGCATAACGAAATCAAGATCACCATACTCATATAATCACATCTATTCCAGAAATCAAGCAAGCATATACACATCATGTATCGAGTAATCAAAGCATCATGAAACCGACTTAACGAACACGCACTAACCGAGATAGATGGAATGATGGTTTGATCGCTAAAGAGGCTTGGGGGAACACACACAGCTGCCGTCGCGCCTGGGAGAGAGAGTTATAGGGTTTCTATTTTGCCAAGGGTGTGAAACTGAAATCGTTTCACGTAGTTTTACATGAAACAGCGTACTGGGCTTCGCGTAATGCTGGGCCGGCGAAACACCCTGTTTCGTCGAATTGATTTCTGGCGAAACACAATTCGTTTCGTCGAGTTGGCTGATGGCGAAACACTCTTGTTTCGTCGGGTGGCCTTATGGCGAAACACAGTTGTTTCGTCGGGTCAAAACTCAGTAGTATACAAGTATTCATGTTCATGAAATCAAACCAATCAACATCTCAACATATAATTCATATAATCCAACATATACAATTACAAGGCAAACAAGTCATGCTAACAAGCAACTAAACAATTAACGTGCATTTAATGCGAAAACGGAATCTTGGAAACTCGAGTTGTCACATTATCCCCAACTTGAAAGAAATTTCATCCCGAAATTTAGCATGCGGTTACTGAGGAAGCTAGTTAAGTTGTATCATTTACTGGTTTTTCCTGGGGCGTCACATCATCCCCTCGTTGGTTTGGAATTTCGTCCCGAAATTCTGTAGTAGCTTCAGCCTCAGTAGTGGTTGCATTGTTTTCAAACAATTGGGGGTATTTGAGCTTCATTTGATCTTCTCATTCCCAGGTGAACTCTGGGCCACGACGGGAGTTCCAACGAACTCGAACACGAGGTATTCTAGTGTGCTTGAGGACCTTAACATTCCGGTCCGTTATTTCAACTGGTTCTTCGACGAAATGTAACTGTTCGTCGATAGTGAGTTCCTTCAAAGGAACTATAAGGGTCTCATCTGACAGACACTTCTTCAGATTTGACACGTGGAAAACATTGTGGACAGCACCGAGTTCTGCTGGTAGGTTCAGTTTGTAGGCCACTTTGCCTATTCTTTCTATGATTTCGAACGGTCCGACATATCGTGGATTGA